>NC_137067.1:20778962-20941443 GCF_032717465.1 Coenobita brevimanus | reverse complement strand
TCACTTGTACAACCAGCCATGTGGGGGCTTTCATTTAATTTGTCCTACGTTTCCTCGGAGTACCACCGTGTTCAGTGCTCCAGAGGGTTTCCTTCACCTCAGTGCCCCACACACCAGAGGGCTTCCTTCACCCCAATGCCCACACACCACAGGGTTTTTTCACTTCAATGACCCACACACCACAGGGCTTTTTCACCCCAATGCCCCACGCACCAGAGGACTTTTTCATTTCAATGCTCCACACACCAGAGGGAATGGCTTCATCTCAATGCCCACACACCTGAGGGCTTCCTTCACCCCAATGCCCACACACCAGAGGGTTTCCTTCACCCCAATGCCCACACACCAGAGGGCTTAGCTTCACCTCAATACCCACACACCAGAGGGCGTCCTTCACATCAAAGTCCCACACACCAGAGAGCTTCCTTCACATGAATGCCCCACACACCAGAGGGCTTCCTTCACCCCAGTGCCCACACACCAGAGGGGTTCCTTCACCCCAATGCCCCACACACCAGAGGGCTTCCTTCACCTCAATGCCCACACACCAGAGGGCTTCCTTCGCCCCAGTGCCCAAACACCAGAGGGCTTCCCTCACCCCAAAGCCCACACACCAGAGGACTTCCTTCACCCCAATGCCACACACACCAGAGAGCTTCCTTCACACCAATGCCCACACACCAGAGGGCTTCCTTCACCCCAGTGCCCCACACACCAGAGGGCTTCCTTAACCCCAATGCCCCACACACCAGAGGGCTTCCTTCACACCAATGCCCACACACCAGAGGGCTTCCTTAACCCCAATGCCCCACACAATAGAGGGCTTCCTTCACATCAACACCGCACACACCAGAGGGCATCCTTCACCCCGGTGCCCACACACCCTTATTATACCATCCCACTCCCCAGTCAATGTCTGTCACATTCTCTTACTCACATACCTGTCTACCTTCATCTTGCTTGCTCCATCATTCATTTATTTCACCTCTGTTAATGTCTTTCTCGTGTTTTCTTCCTTTATTTTTTGTATCATTCTTCCCGTCGCACTTTCTCGAAGAAACACCCTTTTGAATTAATGCACAGAGACTCACTTCATTTCATTGCCCCCCACACCACCCGACAACACCACAAACAAAATAAGTACAACACACACACACACACACACACACACACAGTTTCATATAAGCTAGCACTAAACGATCACATTCAGGCAGTGGTCGTGTAAGGCAGGGCTGTTCAACTACTGTACTCTATAAGTAGGGACGACTTGTGAAACTCAGATTAACAAAAGGGCCATACATTATTTTACCTCGATTTCTTCCCTTTACCTAAACATGCATAAAAAATAATCGAAGAATTCATACGGTATATTATTTGCGTTTACATTTTCCGTTAAACACATAACAAGAAAAACGCAAAACTTTGTTTAATGCTTGTTTATTTTCATTATGAGTCGGTCAAAGGGCCACATAAATACAACTCAAGGGCCGAATTTGGCCCGTAGGCCGCCAGTTGAATAGCCCTGGCCTAAGGATTAAAAACTGCATCCAGTAACTCTGTATTGATGACAGGTTTTTACTACTCTAGTAATACCACCGCCAGGCGGTTTAATTCATCATTGGTTTGGCCTCTAAATGGCTCAAGGATAAAACAGTCTCCAATAACTTCCTAACAACGACATAAAGAAACAGTGGATAAAATATTAAATAAAACCAAACTCTAAAATGACTGGGAAAATTGGTAAGTGTTTTACTGTATGTTCCAGCGACTGCTTTTTTGACTGAGAAACTAATAACTGTAGTCTGTGTATTTTAACGGCTTAAAATGCTGTCTCTACATATTTAATAGTGAGCGGTAACAAGATACTAACACTAGAATGTGTACTGGTCAAGAAGAAGTGTTAAAGAAAGTATGCTTAGCCGTAGTACTTTCTTATCGTGCCACTGAACTGCGAAAAATTAGCTGCAAAAACAAGTTGTAAAATGACTAAAATCTCCCCCAAAGAAAAATGAACGAACCGCGAAAATAACAGGGCGTAAATGCGACAAAAAAGGCACATGTGAATCCGAAGTGTGTTGTCACTCATGTGTGAACAGTAATAACTGTGGATATGGAAGGGAAGTATTGTCGAAACGAGTTTCAAAGTTTGATAGAACCACTCTCTCTTCCTAGCTCACATGGCTGTTCATATCAGGTCCTGTGGGAGAATCCTCGTGGGTTTTAAAGGTTTTCCAGCAGTGTGACTAACAAGGAAATCAACACAGTCATCCAGACAACGACATGCAATCGTCGATGTACAATGAACGGGATGTATTTATAAGTATTTTAACCAATTTTTACTACTATCAAGAATCTAACACAAACTATTATATGAAATTATGTTGTAAGGTTGTTAACTTGAAAGTTCATTCCATTTTGGCTGTGAAATGTTTATTACCTGCATGAGTGAAACAAAAAATTATACACGACTTATGTAAAAGTCTGTGAATACGGGCCCACGCACTTACCTGTTCTAGGGAGGGGGGGGAAGTTGGAGTAAAGAGGTCCAAAACTAAAGGTCTACTGGTTCGGAAGGCAATCACTAAAGTTTAATTTCCTAGTGGAGACCTAAGATACATGGCGAGACCTTTCCTAGTGGTAGGTTGAAAGGGTTTGGGCTTGGAAAGGGAAATATGATTTTTTTTTTTTTTGGGGGGGGGTTTAAATAAGCATGTTATAGGAATTAATATTAATATTTTGCATAATAATGGGGTACTAACACCACTGGGCAAAGCTTTCCTTGATCTCTGAAATATATTTTATCCATCAAGCTCGAAAAGTTTCTCTTAAGCTTAATACGACATTCTCTCAGTCGAAATAATAATAATATAAAAGAAATCGGGTGAAAGACAATGTATTTTCAGAAGTTTTGGAAACTCTCCAAGGAAATTCTCCTTGAGCGAAATGCATTCTCAAACTCTTCACCAAACTAAGTGGCAAGAAAGAAGGAAAAAAATCATGAGAGTGAAACTGTTACCAAAACTTGGGTGTTTACAGAGTGGTGGTGAGGGTGGCTGAAGACCCGAGCTGCTTGTGTCAGTCTTTTGTTGTGGCGGTGTGAGTGTGGGTGGCAGCAGTTTGGTCAGCACTTGGACTGTATTTTCGTCAGTTTGGGAAGCACTCTGCCACTTTTTGTCTTTTTTATTCCAGCACAGTTCGGTGCTTTCTATTTTGTTAAAAAGTAAGAAACTTAAGGCTGAGGACCTGCAAAATTTCTTCCTTTAAAGTCAGTTAGACAGGAAAGTCAAAATCAGTATGCGTGTATTTCGAGTTGTCTGAATACATTACATTCGAAAGACAGGTGGTCATGGGCAGTGGGGAAGATAGATTAAAGAAGACAGTTTCAGATTTGACAGCTGCCTAAACGAAAGACCATTACTTCATCAGAGAACTAACAGAGAAGGGGCGAGACTGCAGTTTGATGTGGTTCGTTAATATTTCTTCTGATGGAGTTAATGCCATACTGTCAGACTAAAAGAGATATTAACAGCACACAGGTGAAGAATTCGCACGTGTTGTTTGTGGCAGTGTTTTCTTGTGTGGGTATGAGCGATGTTGAGTGTGGAGTGTGAGTAGTTTGTGAGAATCATAGAATTGTGTTTCTAGTGATAATATCAGGCTGTGGTAATCATATTACGGGTTGTCGGGAAGTGTTAAGTGGAGACTTTGCTACCCAATTTCAGAGGTCTCCACAAGTCCTACGGTACTAGACGAAGGCTCAATAAACATCCCAGGAGAAAGCTGAAGGTATGTGCCATAAGCATATTTAATTTTAATATTCTAGGACTAATAACTGATTTTTGGCAAATATTTTTAGAGAGTCTGTTGGAGTGCGAATATGCCCGCGAGACACGCAAGTCCAGCAAAAACAACCCAGCGGTTTAGGGGTTAAGGAAGAGGCGATACGATGTCTCCTGTGCCAACGAGATTTGGCGATGTGCTGTCTCTGTGGCCTGATGCTGCATCCTGCGAGAGGTTTCCTGGACAAAAAATACCTACTTTCTCATTCTGCCAGACGCCCACCCACTTTCAAATTCACTCAGATATCCGCGTTTCACCACCTTTACTTCATTTTCCTTCCATAGGGCCCAACAATCTGTGCACGCTCACGTCTGCTCAGTTATCAACAAACTTCTTTATTCCACATGCTTTGCGAATCACAAAATGATTACAGATAAGGACGATGAACAGTATTATGCCGTTTGTTATTATGACAGACTAATGCAGGGGTAAAAGAATGTATATTAATTCCATCGTTTTTGGTAATGCCCGCTTGCGAGAAGGAAATTCCACATCAACCTTTCGTTAATGGTGAAGTGCTGACTGACACCTTAGTTTGATGGGAGAAATTTACGTGTCTGCCTTGACGGATGCTTCTGAATATTATTATGATAAATATAGACAGTATAAGGTACGTGCAATAAAGGTAAACACTGTGCCGTGATGGATTATGCCACGCGATTGGCAACAGAAAGCCGTCAAGGAAAATATTACCTCACAAATACATCCTTTGTCCTGTATATTTCTTGACCTCTTCCAAATTTCTTTTACTCCTGCATCATGAAGACATAATTTCTATTATACATACTTCACTACTGTTCCGTTCTTAAATGTCTGTTCCTGTGTGTAAGATACGTATTTCATCTTCATTCATAATCTTCTGTTTATCCACATACATACATCACGCCTTCTCACACTACTTTAGTATTTTTTTTCTATTTTCCCAATTTCAAGACTTCATTCTAACCCCATTTCCTTTCTTTCTCCTCCCCCTTCCTCTTTCTACTTCTCCTTCTCCTCCCCCTCCCATTTCCTTTCCTTCTTCTCCTCCTTCCTCTCTTTACTCCTCCTCCTCCTCCTCCCATTTATATATTTATAAATGCATACATACATATGCATAATAATAATATTAGAAGTAGTAGTAGTAGTATTGGGCGTTCATACTTCAGTGTCTTCCAATTTTCTCGGTTTTTGCATGTACACATTCTAGCATCACTTGTAAGTATTTTAGCTTCTTTCAGTTACACTGTTCCTTTATGTTTATACTGTGCAACCTTCATTTTTTTTTCTTTTACTTCAGCAGACTTTATTACATCCAGTATTCTATTCCTTCATTCCTTCATGCACAGTGCATACTTTGGCATTTTCCAGATTTTCTCTTCGTGCATATACATACAGTACTTCGACATCCTTCTTTATCATTTAAGTAGGATAATCTCTAGATATTATTTTTGCAATATTCAGACCATTTTGTTCAGCTTTGGAGAAGATTATGATCTGGAGAGGTTATATAGTCATTAACCCCTTCACTGCACAAGGAGAGTCCTTAAAATTAAACTGGCGTTTGCCAGGAGAAAATATCGAGATAAGTGGACTAAAGGGGATACTTTCCTCTTTACAACTTGCCTTAATTTCTGTACTATCCCAAGCCTTGGAAAATAGTTTTCTTCAAGGGTTATTCTCCATTTTCTGTTCCTATACCCACGTTTTCACATACAGACACGTCCATATCGCGACTTGTATTTAGCTGTTTTTCCCCCTCGTATTAAACTTGCCCCGGCCCCACCTATCCCCGATCACACCAGCTTCGTACCTTGCACTGGACCCACCTCTCCCTGCGTCCATCACACCCGCTTCATACCGAGCCCCTGCCCCACCTCTCCCTGTGTCCATCACCCACGCGTCACATCTTGCCACAATCCCACGTCTCCCGGTACCTATCACCCTCTTACATAATTTGGCCCGGCCCCTCCTCTGCCCATGTCCATCACTCCCGCATCATACCTTGACTGACATGCTTACAAAACCAAATAGTAGGGTAAGCATCGCCGAAAAATGTACCCACTTGATGCACACTTTACCAACTTGACTTTTGCAAGAAAGATCATGTAACGGGGATTGGTGTTGGATTTCTTTGCTGATGGCTGAGAAGTGGAAGGTGTTGTTTGTGGTTGTAACTGTAGCTTAAGGCGGGTTTTGAATTATGTGCGTCTTCCCTGACTCCTCTCCCAGTTAAATCTGCCACATACATTCCAGACCACCCCCATGAAGGTTTTTATTTCCACACGTTAATCTCTAACCACCAGTCTTATCACATCCTTTGATTTGAGCTGAGTATAGTATGAATGTTCAAAGTACAGCGTATGGAAATTATTGATTACGGCCATGATAATTTTTGCTGAAGCTACTGGTGATGCCGTAGGTATAAATTTGTGATGGAGTCTGTTTCTTTGTGTGTGTCTATGTATACGTGTATAATAAAAGTATCTCGTCAAATTTTGATCTGTGAGCGGCGGTGGCGGCGGCCGCTGTCCTTGCTGACGCACCGTCGCCCTCGCCGCCACTGCCACCCTCGCTGGCACTGCTACCGCCCTCGCCCCCACCGCCCTCGCCGCGGCCACCAACCTCGCCGCCGTTGCCGCTACCTCCACCATCGCCGTCGCCACCGCTGCCGCCCTCACTGCCACCGTCTTCGCCACCGGCAAGGGAATCGAAGGGGTAAGGATGAGGGGAAGGGAAGGGGAGGGGAGGGAAGGGAAAGGAAGGGAAGGGAAGGGAAGGGAAAGAAAGGGAAGGGAAGGGGTGGGATGGGAATGAGGGGAATGGGAAGGAAGGGAAGGGAAGGGGTGGGGATGAGGGGAATGGGAGGAAAGGGAAGGGGTGGGGATGAGGGGAATGGGATGGAAAGGGAAGGGGTGGGGATGAGGGGAATGGGATGGAAAGGGAAGGGGTGGGGATGAGGGGAATGGGATGGAAAGGAAGGGGTGGGGATGAGGGATGGGTGAATCCCCTGAGCCAGGACCAGTGGACCATATAGCTCTGCAGGGCAAGGAGAGATCCTTGGAGAGACCGCTACATCTCTCACCAGAAATACGCCACCATGGTGCGGGCTGGAACTGCCAACCCTACGGTCGTGAAGCACGAGCGCTGCCACTGAGCTGTTCTGGCCCCGAGGGGAATGGGAGGGAAGGGAAGGGGTGAGAATGAGGGGAATGGTAGGGAAGGGAAGGGGTGAGAATGAGGGGAATGGCAGGGAAGGGAAGGGGTGAGAATGAGGGGAATGGGAGGGAAGGGAAGGGGTGAGAATGAGGGCAATGGCAGGGAAGGGAAGGGGTGAGAATGAGGCAATGGCAGAGAAGGGAAGGGAAGGGATGAGGATGAGGGGAATGGGAGGGAAAGGAAGGGAAGTGATGAGGATGGGGGAATGGGAGGGAAGGGAAGGGAAGGTATAAGGATGGGGGAATGGGAGGGAAGGGAAGGGAAGGGATGAGGATGAGGGAATGGGAGGGAAGGGAAGGGAAGGGATGAGGATGGGGGAATGGGAGGGAAGGGAAGGGAAGGGATGAGGATGGGGGAATGGGAGGGAAGGGAAGGGAAGGGATAAGGATGGGGGAATGGGAGGGAAGGGAAGGGAAGGGATGAGGATGGGGGAAGGGAAGGGAAGGGATGAGGATGGGGGAATGGGAGGGAAGGGAAGGGAAGGGATGAGGATGAGGGAATGGGAGGGAAGGGAAGGGAAGGGATGAGGATGAGGGAATGGGAGGGAAGGGAAGGGAAGGGATGAGGATGGGGGAATGGGAAGGATAAGGGTCAGGGAAATGCTGGAGATAGAGAGGCCATCTTGAACTATTTCTAGACAATTTGGAATATCCAAACCTGTTATCATTCTTCATTACTACAACATTTATACTGCCTGTGAACTGATTATCTTTTATCAACCTTTATACTACAAGGACCACTGATAAGTTAATTAAATCGCTTAGCCATAGCAAGAATAAGAAATAGTTCAGATTTCTCACGTTCTGAAATGCTTACTGGAGACTTTTTAACTGTGACACGACGAGAGCCACACGTTTGCAATAAATATATAGGATTTTCGGTTGTAGGAATGACATAGTTAATATTACTATCATTACAGAGTTAATGGAGACTATTTTTATCCCTTAGACGACAAGAGGTTATTACTAAGGTGAATGAAATATTTTGGTGATTGCAAAATACTGGTAATATTGTGATAGTTAATATTACTATCATTACAGGGTTAATGGGGCTAACCTACCAAACCCTAGACTGCAAGAGGTTACTACTAAGCTGAATAAAATCGTCTGGAGATAGCAAGACTTACAAGTTATTTCTTTCGTAATTAAAGAGTACAAGTTCACTGCCAGTATTCCCTCCATCCTTACAGTAGAGGAAATAATCGTGGCATTGGTTGTAGCGATGATGATGATAATAATAATAATAATGATGACTTGCAATAATGTTGGTTATAATGAAACAGATAATTGTGGTAGTGCTGTGATAGTGGTAGTGGTGACTTCTATGATAGTGGTAGTCGTGACTTCCATGGTAGTGGTAGTGGTGACTTCTATAATAGTGGTAGTGGTGACTTCTATGATAGTGGTGATTTTATAATGGTGTTAGTTGTCGTACTGGTGATTATGATGGTAATGGTAGTGTGGTAGTTATTATAATGATGACGATACTTGTAGTATTGCTGGCAGAGAATGGTAGCTGTGATAAGAATGTTATGATGTTGGTGGTAGTTGTGGTAATGATTATTTTAGTAGTAAACGTAGTAGAGTGAATATGATGATAATGGTAGTGACAAGAGTGGAAACTATGAAGACAGTTGTGGTTTGTGATAGGCAGGAGGCACTCAGCACTGAGTGGCGAAACAAATAGTTTCTTGTAATGCAGGAAACCATTTGCTATAAACCATTTAATTATTAAATGCCATCACCAGTAACCAGATACTTAAGATTAACCCATGGCCCCGCTGGAAATGCACTATAGTCCCCAGGGGGCCATGGCCCCGAAGGAAATGCACTATGATCCCCAGGGGGCCATGGCCCCCAGTTTGGGAACCACTGCGTTGGGTAATTCAGTGCTGAAAGTAATCTGTCCAAGGTGAAGGTCACAGGTCAGAGTCAAACATTCAGTCTTAGCCAGTGTGTAGGCACAGGCGTCGCACTCTCTGGGTGCTGCTCCTTGTTTATGTAAGTGATGCAATGGGGAGTGAGTGCAGCTGTGTATAACGTGGGATGATGTAAAGATCTGTGGGAGGATAACAAGTGTTACCATAAGGGCAAGAGTGTATGTGGGTGTGGATGTTTTGCCTGATTTTCTTCACGAGCGATTCTTTCTGTCAGGGAGATTAAAGCCATTTTAGTTTAGAGTAGAGTGCTGGCATGATGCAGAGGGCAGGTATCTTTGCCTGATCAACCGTCCGGTGGATAATTCTGAGATGGATCAGGATAGTAGGTACACTGCTGTCAGTGGGATCTGCTGGCTGCTAATTTTTTGCACAGAAGGTATGCTGTGGGAGGCTGAAGCATCATGAAACCAAACTGGTCATTCTTATCATGTATCCTATACCATGGTCTCATGGGCTGTCTAATGGATGACTGAGATGAATCTCAGCAAGAAGTTCTTCTGTGTCTTTTCCTACTTGACATTTCCCATGGGCATTAGTTGAGGCCCAGGTGATCTGCTGATGCAGTTCCCTTTTTTTTTTTTTTTTTTTCCAAAGACTTGTAAAAGCGGATAGCTACAGGTCAATTATACATGTTTGTACTCACTTTGATCTTCACCAGGGCGAGACTGTTCCTGTCTGCTTCAGTGAAGTGAGGGAAAACTTCAGTGGTTTTACGGGACTTGTATGCTATTTGCTTTTCCATTTGAGAAGACTGATTCATGCTGTCGTTTTATTTCCCCTTCATGGGTCTTGTGGAAGATCAAATAAATATTTTTTTAAATGAAATTCATATCAAATTGTTCCCTGCCTTAGCCTGGGATGAGTCTCGCGTCCTTTCCATTAGCAGTGTTATCAGTCCACAGTTGCATCACTTTACAAACACCTGCCACAGTAATACTTTATATACAGTGGGAAGCGTTAATCTTATCCACATATATGTTTGGGGTCATTACCTTGCATCGTGCTGAGAATGTTTCACTACGAGACACATTATCATTCAGGAACCGCCGCTACGAGCGACCCGCCACAAGGGCCTCCAAACCTGACTCTTCTTGAGGTTACGGACTTACTATATTCTCTCCAGTGACACACACATTAGAGGCTTATGATTACACACACACACACACACACACACACATAGATTCATACATGCATACAAACACAAACACTCATACATAAACACAGTTACACACATACGTATATACACACATACATACACAAATATATACATACACATACATCGATACATACATATATACATACATACACAAACACACATACATACACACACATACATGCATTCATACACACATACATACACACACAAATTCATTCATACGCAGACACGCACGCATGCATGCACACACACATGTTCGCACGCACACTGACACACGCACATATGCACGCAAGCACTCAGGCACAGACACTCACGCACGCACGCATGCTGTCACACACGTACAGTACACGCACGTATGCACACTGACACCCACACCCACACCCACACACACACGCACACACACACAAACCACAAAAATCTCTCTCTCTCTCTCTCTCTCTCTCTCTCTCTCTCTCTCTCGATTTTGTTAACCCTCTCAATAAAATAGTTAACTGCTACAGCCAGACGATTCAGAGCCAGGAGACATAACCAAGCAAGATGAATGATGTATATTGTGTTGTGTATGATGTAGCAACCCCTTCAGGACAAATATGTCTTGTATATATTTTACTACAGATACCACCAGACGCTTTTATTCAGCTGGTAAGAGGCGTTTGATGGTGATGAGGTTGGAAAGAAACTCCTCTAACCATTGGTACAAAAAGTCTTTCCTTAACATCTTCAATCCATGACTCCTTTTGTGATGTGTTCTTGCCTCCTCCTGACGATTTTATTCACATTGGGGGAGAGACTTAGAACTAGAGTGGTTCATTTTAGCCTTAATTAACCCCTTCATTTCCACACAGCCTTCCCAAGTTGAATAAACCGTTCGCGGGTCTTATAAAATTATAAAAATAAATAAATGGCTGAAGAGGCTAAGATAATCGCCCAGTAGCGACAGTTAACCTTTTCTTTGCATTATTCGTCGTTTAGTAAAGCTATTGGTGTCATCAGAAAATTGCTCTGCTCTTCTAAATAACAACAACAAATACTATTTTTAAGGTACCTATACTTGATACAAAAACTGCTGAACAAGACGCCACTTCAACACCCACCCAGCCATCGCCCTTCCATCTGTGCTGCTGTTCATGAGGTAAACACCGCAGACAATATGGTGACGATCAGCTGTTGTGCGAGATGTAAACTTGGTGACAATATGGTAACGATCGGCTGTTGTCCAGGGTGTTAGCACTGCAGACAATATGGTGACGATCAGCTGTTGTCCAGGGTGTTAGCACTGCAGACAATATGGTGACGATCAGCAGTTGTCCAGGGTGTTAGCATTGCAGACAATATGGTGACGATCGGCTGTTGTCCAGGGTGTTAGCACTGCAGACAATATGGTGACGATCAGCTGTTGTCCAGGGTGTTAGCATTGCAGACAATATGGTGACGATCATCGCCATCTGTTAGGGGTTCATAACTCGGTCCTCCCACGCAGCCACCAGTGTGAGCTGTCTCAATAAGGCTGCTTCATCAACTGAGCCACGTGCTGGTCACTGTTGTTTGGAAGCTCTAAAATAGAGGTTGAGGGAGTTTAGTCTGTCAAGGTGCTTCGGATCAGTGAGCGGACTGTCTCAGTACGGATGCTTCACTTACTGAACGCTCGCTGTGCCCTGGCGGCTCCCACCTCCCGCGTCAATCAGTGTTGTTTGGAAGCTCAAGTGAAGTGGTGTTCAGGTCAGAGAACGTTATAGTAAATAAGTACGGATCAAATACTTTTTCAAGGACATTTGCGAAACGTGGAACTAACCCAGAGACAGAAGAAAAAGTAACGATGGAGAGAGTGTAAGCTGACAGTGCAGAGAGGAAGGAAAGATGGTGGAAAATGTGGAAAAAATACAGAGTATGAGGTGACAAGATTCAGAGTGAAAAGGTGAGGGAGATGGGAAAAAAAGCCGGAAAGAGTGAAAGACACTGTGAAAAGACGACAAAAGACTATGAAAAAAAAAAAAAAATAGTGGAGAAAATGGAGGAGAAATGTGGTGGAAACACTGAAAAAGAATGACGGTGGAGTGAAAAAATACAGTGAAGCAAAAAAGAAAGTACGCTACAGAGACGAACAAATTTTGTGCAAACAGGGGAAAGAACCTGTAGTGACTGAAAAAAAAAAAAAAGTGGAGGGGCAAAATAACGTTTGAGTGAAGGGAAGAAAAGCAGTGTTGTTTGTAAGCTCAGGTGAGGTAATTAGAGGTGTTAGTCTCAAGCAATAATGGAATCAGCGTCCGCGTCAGTACTTTTTTAAGAATATTTGCTTACCGTCGAGCCAGCACACAAAAACTTTAATTAAGATGGAGTAGCGAACATGATGCCAAAACGAGGGCAAGTACAGAGATGCCTAGATAGAAGTGTGGGTGAGGCATGACAAGTATTTCAGCTGACGAGAGAAACATGGCTGCAGTAAACTGGATATCATGGTAAGTACGCTCTGAAAATATTCCTTGTACAGTTTATTTGTTTACTTGCATAATACCATTTTGACTACTATTACCTAATACTAGGAGATATAATAGTTAAGGAAAAGAAGTGTATTTAAGAAAAGGCAAACTTCTGAATGCTTCCATAGGTTTAAAAAAAAAAAAGTATGGGCTAGTGACTGAATGCTTAAATATATATATATATAAAAAGTGTCTGTATAACTATTTTCATAGAGAGATTTCCTTCTTTCAGTACATGACGAAAAGTTCATTTTAATTTTTCCTTGTGAATAAGTAAATAATTTAGTTGCAAAGTTTAATAGGAAAATTATATGCAAATATAATTCTCTCTCTCTCTCTCTCTCTCTCTCTCTCTCTCTCTATATATATATATATATATATATATATATATATATATATATATATATATATATATATATAATGGTTAAGAATATTCTACCTTTCTGTCAATTGATAGACGCCTTAATCCCGTAACGGGTGACCACAAACAAATCGTCTCCATGTCGCCCTGTCCCCCGCAATTTCACTGCCTTCCCAGCTCACCCCCCCTCACTCATATACCTCTCCACTCCATCCCTCCACCTCATCCTTGGCCTCCCCCTCCCTCTCCCTCCCTCCTTCTCACTCACATACACTTTCCATGTCAGTCTCTCGCTCTCCATTCTCTCCACATTGCCAAACCACATCAGTATGTTTCTCCTAACGCTTCCTATTACATCCATATCCACACCACAACGCTCCTTCACTTCCTCATTTGTCAGTCTCTCTCTCCATGTGACTCCACATGCTTCTTTCAAATAACTCATTTCCACTGCTCTCACTCTTGGTTTGTCCCTCCAACAAGGTCCAAGCTTCACTTCCATGTTACTGATTATTAGTGTGGTTTCCCCTGGGCTACGGAATGCTTAGATCAGTTATTTGCAGTATTGCCGATGAGGGAAGGACCATGCGAAAAGAACTGCAAAACAATGTATTTATGGATCTGGAATAAGCTTAATGAAAAGGAAGGTGTTTATGAACGGTGTTATCTGTATAATTTAACTATGATCATTCGGTTTATGCCCGGCAGCCACTTTTTTTTTTTTTTTTTTTTTTTTTCGCCTCCCCACAAAGCATTTTCTCATTTACTATGTTTTTTCTCAGTACTCCTAGATATCACGTCAAGCCCTACAACATTTTGGTGTTTTCATTATCGGTCACACACACAATTCACTCACATCATGACCTGCTAAAGGCGTTGCCATAATTTAGAGGTCTTTGTTGATGCTTGTAGTGGCCTACTTTGCAACAGGATGTTCTTTTTAACGTCAACAGCAGGCCTTTGAGTGGGATCAATAACGCGATCCATCCGTCATGAGATGAGGTTAGAACACTAAATATTTCTCTCGCTCTTTTTTTCTCTAACTCTTGTCACTGACTTGGCATTACCTGCATCATCCTACTTACACCTACATCAGTCTTCCTTTGTCCATCTTTCGGTGTGCAGGGTCGTGTAAATTGCGGTTTATAAATATTTTTCGTAGTTATTTATTCCTACCTCATGTTCCACACACCTAAAAGAGCCACACAAGGCCTTATACGCAGATAAGACACCCAGTTCCAAGGACTTTCTATATTTGCTTTGTTGCCAGTGCTTACATTTATGAACTGTTTAATCCTTGTGGGCTGTAGTAAAAGCATGAAGTTTATTTTCTGTTTTAATTCACTTATTACAATCAAGTGTCTCTTTTTCTTTTTGTATGAAATGTAGCTACATGAAGAAAATGCATTTTTGTATTATTGCGTGCATTTTCAAATCCGTTTTGTATAAAATATATCTACGGTACGTGAGGAAAATGCATTTCTCCATCATTGCGCTATTTTTCAGTTCATAAAGGGTAAGGTGGGCACTGTTAAAGGAGTAAAGGAGCATGACTCCTTTATTGCATGGAGGGAGGGGGGAGCTGGCAGTACATTGGTTTGAATGTCCAGGCCTCAGCTGGAAGAACCCAGGTTCATTTTTCGGGACGATCAGAATGGTGGACAAAGTTCTTTCCCCCTGTATTACGGACGGTGATCTTGGGAAGGCATGAGACTTACCAGAACTTGTGCCTGAATGACACATGTATTCGGGATGCATTAATTTAATCAACTTGTTCTTTTTATATTCAAACTCCCGAGATAAGAAAAAAAATGAGTTCTTGATGTAGTCTCTTGGGTTTGATGAATATTTTGATAAGTCTATAATGAAGGTAACCTCTTCACTACTTTCTTTGGTGGCAACCTAATCAAAATTTGTGCTAAATTGTTCACTAAGCTGGAGCTGATTTGGAAGACAAATGGTGATGATTTAGGAGTTCGCTCTTAAGTTTGACGACCAGATTACAACAGGACATTTTCTAGGACTGACAACGTATTCTCATCGGTTGAGGAAGCTCCCTAACACCCTTTCCTAAGCGACTACTTACTGTCCCTCTCCGTGTTATAACAATCATTCTAATATCGCCATACTCTGCTTAGATGACAACCAATAGGATACTAACCAGGCATATCGCTAAGGAAGAGGTGCTTGAGAGCTTCCTTACCGACGAAAATTCGGACCTTGTACAGTGCCAAGCAGATTCAGTAAGATGATGTATTACCTGTTTTTCCTATAGCCATCAGACGTCATTATTCATCACAAGAGGCTTTTCAAATTGGTAGAGATTTATTAACACCTTTATTTAATTTTTTTTTTCCTTAGTTAAACGAAATCAGTTTTAGGTGGGGGGGAGAAATAATCGAGAAAAACTACGGTAATTCCTTGCCCCCTGGTTACGTACCGGTATGCATCGGAAAACTGTTCACAGATATTAAGTCACAATTTATAGCTGCTGATATTATGCGATCGATGGCCTTCCCGTGGTATCCAAAGGGGTATTCATTGCTTACCAAGTCCACATAGCACAGTGAAGAAGAATGAACCTCAGTTCCTTTTAAGGCAGCATTGACACTGGAGCCGAAAACTGGCTTATGCTGATGCAGATTGTTCGATCGTGCAGGTCGGGATAATAGTTGGAGTGTGAACAGGTTTCTTTGGGTAGCCATCTTGGAATAATGTTACTGTCACCTGTATCATGTCTGGGGTTGAGTAACGGAATACCCAGAACGTCACCTTATGAAACGGGCTGTTCTTATTCCTATTTTTTACCCAGACCTTCACGATCGGACGCTTTACGTCAGAATATTTTACCTGTGTGACAAGGCCTTATGGGTGCATTACCATTGAGGCCAGGATTCGACTTGTTCTGACACAAATTATCTGATCATGGAGGCGGGGGTAAGAAATGAAAGACTTGTATTGTGCCATGTTTCTCATTGCCAAATATAATATAGGAGACAGTGAGAAAAGGAATGCCTAGAATACGATCCAATAAATGGGGTGTTCTTTATCCAGCTATCGTCCCAGCCTACACCATCTGACTCATGGCGTCAGAAGTCGTTTCCAGCCTAATTGTTGGTGCATCCTTATGTCCCCATGATATCAATGTGGAATATCTGTGTAGACATGCCCTAGATAGTATTAGAATGCGTGGTCATTCTTCATTTATATATTAAGTGATACAGTGACCTTCCCCTGACCCTTTCAGTGACAGAAAAGATATATTGGAAGTAATCATAGGCAAAGTTTTCCAGTACACAGTAATCACTCTTGCAGTTGTTTTTACGTTGGATCTGTCTGTATCAAGGAACGAACTCCCTACTGTCTTATATTTCTTTACGTTCCGCCATGTAACATATGACCAAACACTTCGGTCAGTGGTTCTCTGCACATAATAGTCTTTGTCTGGAGAATTTACCTTTCGCTTTTATGAGAAAAACTGACTGAGTGTGTGTTTGACTGCGAACTCCGCTGTTTATGGCGTATTAGTGTTTGTCAGTCCGTTTTTGTCCTTGCCTGTGTGAGTCGGCTTATTATGCGGATGTGAGATAAGTGGGTGTCAGTGGGTGTGACTGTTCATGCTTGCAGGCTTATTATCTGCTAATGTTAACATTTATAATCGTGTAGCCATTCATGTTCGTTTAGGAGTTGTACATATGAGTGAATATTTGTGTAAGTATGCATGTATATATGTGTGTGTGTTATGGGCTTGGTAGTCTTGTGTTTTCTTGCACTATATGTTCGGGCCCTTAGGTTCCATTATAAGTGTTGTGTGTAAGAGTATGTAGTTATTAAGCGTGTGTATGATCGTTTCTCAGGGTAACTGAAGAGTCAACGTGTGTATAGTGAGTGTTTGTTCGTGTATACATCAGTGCGTCTGGACTGGAACTGTGGACAGTGTGCGTGGAACGACGAGGACAGTTAATTTTCGTCATGAAGTACACGCCATCATTTTTTTTTTTTTTTACTGCCGTCTTGGAAACCTGTTGTGTGACTTTGGGACGAGGTGAGGCAGAGAAAGGCGGGGAGGGACACATAAGACATATATAGTTATGCTCAGTACACACACACACACACACACACACACACACAAACACACACACACACACACACACACACACACACACACACACACACTTGCATGTACACCTACATATAAACATACAGACACTGAGACACTAAGATTGAGGCACGATGGCCGAAACACTGACACAGTCACTAAGACAATGTGTGGGTATGCGTATGGATTGGCACACACGCACACAAGCTGAAAAGCGAACAAGCATATATGCAGAAACACACACATATGCACTAAATAGGGCACACATGCAGCAAAACGGACACACACATGCACAAAAATGCAAACATGCATGGAAACGTGCACAATTACTCATAGATACTGCAGCCAAACAGCAGATAATACAAGAAAGAGCTCAAAATTACTTGATGACAAATTCAAGAAAATCTGAAAGTAATGAATGGTGAAAAGGGTGCTCCAAGCCAAGGGCAGTAGTAAGCGAGGGTGCAACACATCAGGGGTATCGCAAGTCAAAATGGAAACAGTGAGGTCCGAGGCACATGCTAATTGAAGGCAAACACATACAAACTAACCAAACACAGATAAACGCACTGTGTCGGGAAGGATACTCCAGGGCAAACAAGTACCAAAAGTAAACAAAGATCAAGGTACACAGATGGAACTAGGTGTACAGTGGAGTTCACAAGTTGTTGTTACAGCAACCTGTGAACATTAGGAATGTTTAAGTAAGGAATTCTTTAGTAACATTATGGTGTAAAAACTATTAGCTCGTTCACACCTGAGGAATAATAATATAGTGTGACAGGTATTTACCCGGTGAACTTAAAGGCATAATTTTCGTCTAATTTCTTTCACTCAAACAATTTTATTCAGCTCAGGTATCCCTAGATTTGAATAAAATCTTTTGGGTGCAACAAGAATAGAAAGGAAAACAGGATTAAGAAGCTGTTCCGGGTTACCAGTCAGATAACCGATGACCTACAGAAACTTGTGACTGTTGTCATATGCTACATAATGTGCCACCCACTGTAGTGCAAAGTTAATGTTTGTATCTATACCATGATAAACCGAGGAGGAAGAGGGAACACCCTGTTGTTAAACCAAGCTCTCACACACACACACACGAGACACGAGAGTGAGAAGACGTGCCGCGCATCGCTCCACACTGCACCGGGTCAAACTTGGCCCGCAAATGGAGATACCTAAAAAAGTATCTTTATATGAGTCAAGCTCAGTACTAGGTCCAACTAAATAGTGTTCTAATATTAAATAAAAAGAAGTTTAAGTAAAAGTGTTGTTCCAACAACATAATACTACGACGCAGGCAGAGGTGCCGAACAAGCAAATCAGCTGGTTGAATGTTGACTGTTTTGTCTCCGATGGAGGGGAATGCAAAACTCTAAGTGGAAGCTTTCTGTTATTACCAGAAGATGTCCACCATCTTTAGCAAATCACCTTTGGAAGGAGTTAGGAAAAGGGACAAAGGTAGAAAGCAGGATAATTATTTCTACCAGGAACTTGTGGAAATGGAGACGCATAATAAACTGGTAGAACGAGTGCACAGACTGGAGAAGGCATTTCAGAGTGAAATAGATGAACTTAAAAAACAGTTGTACATGTAGAAGGAAGAATTTGAAAATTTAATAAAGGAGATTAATAAGAAAGACACAACAATTGATGAATTATCAATTTAGGTAAGTACACTTAGAAGGAAGATTAGTGAAATGGCAAGCACAGTTCTCAACCATGAGAGTATTATGGAAGAGTTCAGAAATGATACAGAGAAAATAAGGCAGGCAAGCACTCTGATAGATCATAGTAGTGATATTGAGGAGAAGATAACCCAGGTAAATGAAGCAATGCAAAGCTATAAAAATGATGTGGAAACCACATATGCTGAAATGGTGAAAGTAAAGAAAGACTTAGAAACAAGAGTTGAAGAAAAGAGCATTAAATAGGAAGTGGAGAAAATAATCCAGAACAATCCAAAATTGGTCAAAGATTCAGCAGACATGAACAAATCTATAGTAATCACTGGTATAGAGGAGGAAGAAATAAGAAACAAGATCGAGAGATAAAAAGGAGATGGCAAAGGTAATGAAGACATTGAAGGAAGTGTCAGAGGAAATCTGTAGTAAAGACACAGAGGAACATAAAAGGCTAGGGAAATGTGAGAGAAATAAATCAAGGCCCCTGAAAGTAACCTTCCAGAGTGTAAACACTGTGGAGGAAATACTGAAAAATGCTAATAAACTTATGGAAAAAGTGGACTTCAAAAATGTATTATGGATAAAGAGATGCCTAACTCAGGAGGAACTTGGATTACTAAAAGAGAAGAGGGAGGAGGCAAAAACAAAGAATGAGGGAAGATCAGAGAAAGAGAAGAACACATTTTTTTTTTTACAAAGTAATTGGACTGCAGGTTCGAAAGTGGTACATAAACAGGAGGGAATTAAAAGGAGAAAGGTAGTTGGCCCAAGTCATGACAAGTATGTAGACAAGATGATTAAGTTGATGTACTCAAATGTAGATGGAAGAGTATCTAAATTAGAAATAGATTGGGAAACAGAGCTTAGAGGACAAGATTTAAAAGTTGTATATAGATAATTCTGTGAACTTTATGAAATAGGGGTCCAGAAGTACATTCCACAGCACAAAGAAGCGGAAAAGAAAATTATGGTTTAATTCAGAATGTAAAAAATCAAAAGGAAAAAGGGATTTATTGTGGAACAGATACAGAAGACACAATAGTGAAAGGGCATATAACAACTATAAACACGCAAAAAATGATTATACAAGAATAAAGAGGGAAGCCTAAAAACAGTTTGATAAGGACATCGTAAATAAAAGTAGTGATCAACCAAAGCTATTTTACAGCTACATCCGAAGCAAAACCAAAGCAAAAGATAAAATACAATCAATTACATATGAGGGGATTACCTACACACAAGAGAAGGATATTTGTGAAGCACTAAAAAAGAATTTCCAATCAGTTTTTACAGAAGATAATAATTTTGAAAAGGATTATATAGAATATGCATGCCCACACATTTTTTTTTTTACGTGTCCGACTCTGGGCAAAGGCTTCAGGGCCTATTTCTCGGGGACAGTGACATATCCCAAGGCCCAGTAGTCCTACACCTCCACATGTCACCACTTCGGCACTAACACCCACCATCCATATTGAATACATGCTAGGGCTGTCTCATACAGAATTGTTGTATTGGTATTAGTGGGGGTATATTTACGACATGTCGGCGGGTCATCTGGTAGATCAGGAAAGTCTGCTTTTTAGGAAATTCAAATCCTTAAACTGTTCCCTGCCCCAGCCGGGATTCGATCCTGGGTCCATTAGGACAGCAGGCAGCCTCTCTGCCGATTCAGCCACCTCCTCCCCCAAATATTAACACATATACAAATATCAGAATAAGAAATTCAGGAGGAGCTAAGTAAATTAGACAAAGGAAAAGCAAATCGTCCTGATGAAATTTCATGTTGGGTGCTACATGAATGTGCAAAGGAATTAAGTAAACCAGTAAGAGCTACAAGAAGAATTAAATAAGCTTCATGAATGGAGCAATACATGGCAAATGGAATTCAGTGTGGACAAGTGTCATGTAATCAAGTTTGGTAAAAGTGGAAGAAGACATGATTGAGATTATACGTTAGGAAGCAAAACTCTACACACATGAGAAAAAAAGAAGGACCTAGGTCTGATTATCAATAACAGACTATCTCCGGCTGACCACTTCAGTGAAGAGGTACGGAACATGTATTCACTGCTTGCAAATATGAGAATAGCATTCACATACATAAATGAAGACATGCTGAGAAAGATAACATCATTCATCAGACCAACCCTGGAGTATGCATCAGTAGTCTGGAGTCCTCATCTCAAAAAAACATTAGATAAGATTGAAAAGTTCAAAGGGCTGCTACAAGATGGGTACCAAGCTTAAGGGATCTAAGCTACGAAGAAAGACTAGAAAAACTGAATCTACCAACACTACAGGAGAGAAGGAAAAGAGGAGACATGATTACGCTATGCAAATGCATATCAGGGAAGGGGAAAGTAGACATAAATGATTACATAACCTATGGGGATACATCAGCAAGAGGACACTGCAAAAAACTGCATAAAAAGAGAGGCGATAAAGACGTAAGGATACTTAGTCTCCCCAATAGGGCAATTGATCAGTGGAATGCACTACCGAATGAAATAGTGTGTGCCAAAACAATTTATAAATTCAAGGATATGTACGATAAAAATGGTTTAAGACACTGGACAGTACGAACTTGACTCATTCCTGTAAAGATACAATTAAGTAAGACCCAGGTTCGAATCCTGGCTGGGGCAGGGGACAGTTTAAGGATTTGAATTTCATTAAAAGCAGACTTTCCTGATCTACCAGATGACCCGCCGACATGTTGTAAAAATACCCCCGCTAATACCAATACACCAGTCCTGTATGAGACAGCCCTAGCATGTATTCAATATGGACGGTGGGTGTTAGCGCCGAAGTGGTGACATGTGGAGGTGTAGGAGGACTACTGGGCCTTGGGATAGGCTACTGCTCCCAAGATATAGGCCCTGAAGCCTTTGCCCAGAGTCGGACACATAAAAAAAAAAAAAAAAATTTAGGTAAGAACACACACACACACACACACACACACACACACACACACACACACACACACATACACACACATTCTTTATCTTTTTTTTCTTCATTTTTCTTTTTTCCCTTTTGTAATATTTTCCAGATACAAACAGTATTATACCGATACAATTTCTTTTCACCTCACCTCTTTCACGTATATTCTTTCTCTAGTTTTATGTATGTATGCACCAGTAATCTCGAACTTTTCTTTATTACCTGCTATCAGTTATAAATGAAAGAAATTTTAGCCTGTCGAATAGAGGTAGTAATTACCACACATCTATCTTTACCCCCTGTATGAGATATTATTACTTAGCTGAAGGTAATCAGCAAACCACAGCAAGTGTAAATTATAGAGACATTGTGGTCAAGTGGTACACCGTTGGACTGCTGTTGGAAAAGATAGCAGCTCGACACCAGGCTCCGGCGGGGAACAGGTTTAGGTTTGGACATCGGAAAAATCATAACTGACCTTCCACACTGCCACGACATGTCAAAAATGCATCCCCCTAACACCATCACTCAGGTCTTGGAAGACATCCCCTAACATCATCACTCAGGTCTTGGATGACATAACTCTAGTTTGTTTTCAGTATGGACGAGGTGTAATAGTGCCTAAGCGATGAAGTGTGAAGATATATGCTCGATCTGTTGCTCGTAGGATTGTTGGGCCCTGAGAGGGTGTGTGTAATCAGCGGCCACAGTCGGATACATGCCAAATAGACTATGAAGGATCTTTCTCAAACGGAATAAAATTGTCTGTAGGTAGGAATAATAAAATCAAGTAAACCACCATTGAATTAATGCAGTTAAGCATTTTTAGCCCATCCTACTCCATTAACAAACCTTCAGGCTGTTATCATGCTCTTTATGTAACCTCAGTTTATTAGCGTTGCTCTTTTATATATACTTTTTTCTTTCTTCCATTCAACCAGTTTCTTAAGCCTGGGTTAGTTTATTTATACAACAGTAACGCTGGATAATCTCTCCACTCCTTCATAACCTGTCCTTCACATTACTTTCACCTCAGTTTATTAACTTTGATCTATTCGTACTGCCTTTTTACCTCTCATTCTTCAGTTTCTGTCTCAGTCACAGTTCATTATACATCACAATAACGCACTTGTTATCCCTCCCAGCTCATCTTTCTTCAGCCTTTCTCCATCTTGGTTATTCACTCTGTTGAGTTTTATTTACTTTTTGTCTCCTTACAACACTACCTGTATATTTCGTCTTTATTTTTACCCTAACAGCGTACTATGTAGTGTCCCCTGCCCATTTCGTCTTCAGACTACAGCGATCTTGACATTAACGCATCTCATCTTTTGTTATTCTGCTAATCCTAACATGTTTTATTTTAATGCTACATAAACGCATTCTATCATCTCTACCATTCTTTCTCCACTTCCTCTTTCCTCAGACTCTCTCCATCTCTGTTTATTAGCTAATTGGTACTTTTGCCATTATGCATTTTTTCCTCACCCTGCCCATTAGTCCAGACTCTCAATAATTCTTCCCACAGTACTGAGATTTATACATTTTCATTTCTCTTTCCTCTTTTCCTCTGATTCTCTCCAAATCACTGTTCTCGTGTTTTTTTTTAATTCTTTTTCCATAATGATGCGTTTGAGAATCGCCTCTCCCCCCCGTTTGGTTGTTCCTTAGACTCACCTTCTCGATTTATTAACCCGGTAATTTATCTGTACATAGTAATATTCATTTTTCTTGTTAATTCGTTCGGTGTCGTAATAGCAAATACAAACATATCGCCCATTTATTTTTCTTTATTCCCCCTTTCCTCTTCCCGTCACACTTCCTCCACTTTCATTTATTAACGCTGTACTCTCACTCGATAATTTTTCACCTCTTCTGTTCTCTCTCTCTGTTCTCAGTCTGGCGCAACTCTTTATACCATAACAACATCTTTCCCTTTTCAGTCCCCACCTTCATCCCACATCCTTCCTTCCTCAGACTCCTTCCTCCTTGTTGTATTAGTGTGTACTTTTCATTGCAGTCTTTATAAAATCTTTTTCATTTCCTTTTATTCCCAGTCATTTCTCTTGCACCACAATAGCATCTTGACATTCTTTCCCACTGCCATCTCCTTCCATTCCTTTTTTATGTCAGTACTTTGTTGCTCATATAATAGTATCATGTCCCTTTTATCCTGTCGCATTTTCTTTTCATAACCTTAGCAAAAGACTCGTATAGCCTTCCCTTTTCCTTCCTCTCCCTCCTGTTTTGTTTTCCCCCTCCTAGACTCTCTCCACCTCAGATCATCAACTTTCTACATCGTCTTCGCTTAAGACCTTTTCTTTATTTTCACTTTAATATTTTCAGTCACAGTCCTTATAGACCACAATAACGTTATAGCAGTATCTCTTTTTGTTTTCATTCCTTCACCCCTTTCTCCTCTTCTTAAATTCCCACCACAATCCTGTACTTTTTAACAGCAATACCAGTTTTGTTTCTTTCCACCTCTCCCTTTTATTCTCAAATAGTTTTTCTCATACCACAAATTACGTGTTTGATATCTCCCTTAATTTTTAATTCCTCCAATTCTCTTCGTTGATGTATTACCTCTACTTTTTCTCTGCTTACTTTTGTTCTTTCCCACTTTGCCTTGTATTCATACGGTCATTTAAACAATAAGACAGTGTGTATCTCCCTTCTCCCAAACATTGCCCCTTTCTTTCCTTGTCATTCCGGTTCCTGTTTATCTCAGACTTTCATTTCATTAAAATATATTTTGTTTTATATTCTCTCACCTTCCACCTCACCATCTTCCCACAACCTTGTCTCAGTCTTCCCTCCCCCTGCCTCTCCCTCCTAGTAGCACTTCCACCCACCTACCGCCGTATCCACCTTGCCTTTCACTTTTCATCCATGTCTTTCACTTTCATCTCCATTTTTAAAAATTCGTTTTCTCTTATTTCATTGTAAATTGTAGTCGTCGTCGTTCTTGTTTTCAGAGTCCATTCTCTCCTCACTTCTTCAGCTCTCCTTTCATTTTCTCCCCCTGTATTAATCTCCACTTTTTTGTTGTTTTATCATAAGCATATTCATTCACATTCTATTATAATCACTGTCAGAGCCTATCCCATACCTTTTTTACCTTTCCTTCTCTCATCTTCATTTTTTTTTCTTGTCTCAGCGTAACTCACAGTATCTCACAATATGTGCCTTTTTTCGTCAACCTTCCCAAATTCTATATCGCCTTCTTTTTTTCATCATCGTCTGCACTTTTTTTTTCAGCCATTTTTGAACACCTCTCTCATTTCATATTAGATTTAATACTATTTTCCGATCCCTTATCCTACCTATGCTCATTTTTCCTCATCCAGTAATCATTCACACTTCAATACTACTGTTTTACACCCTACCTTATCCATCTCACCTTCAGCTTTCCTTCCATTCTCTGGCACCTTCATCTTTAACACAAACCATATTCCACTCTTCACTCATTTTCCCTCCCTTATGTCTTCTTGTCATCCACGCTTTGGTGTAATTTTCCGAGTTTTTCCCCGTCCATCCCTGCTTCATCGAGCTTTTCCTCCTCTTTCCACATCTTCACAAGTACTAATCTATTCATGTTTTTATTCACGCATCATCCCTACTCATTTTCATTTTCCAGTCATCTGCCATCCTTCCATCATAAACTTGCTTTCCATCCCCATCCTTCATTCTGTTCTCTCATGTATAATTATCATCCATATTTTAGTCCTACTTTCCCAGCCCTTGTTCTGATCGTCCCTCATCGTCAGCTTCCCCTCCATCTCACCCTCGCCTCCTCTTCCCACAACATTAGTTATTATTTCCTCGTAACTACCACATCCTCACGCCTGCCGCCGCTCCTATCTCCTTTCCCAGAATTTATTTATGAGTTAGACTTTTAAGGTTTTTATCGGCAGTGTTTCCACTCCTCTCTCTCTCTCTCTCTCTCTCTCTCTCTCTCTCAAAATTTTCAGTTCAGTCTTTTCTTCCCCGTCACCCCTTCACCCCGGTACTCTTTACCTACCACACTGTCATCATTCTTCCTTACCCTCATTCGTGTCTAACGCTTCCTGCTCACCTTTGTTCTTGCATCATATTAATACACCTTCTTCTCTTTTTTCCCCGTTTTCGTTTTCCCAATATTCGTACTTTCTCTGCCATTTCTTTTATCTGTCCTTTAGGTTTAAAATTCTTTTTTACTCATATGGTCATAAATTTCATACCTATCTCAGTGATCATCCATTACTAAACATTGTTCTATTGTTTCTCATTTATTTTCATTTCCCCCTTGCTCATCGTCTGTATTTTCTAATTTTCTTTCCTCTAATCATTATCACATTCATTTCTCGTCGTAAATACTTTTCCGCGAATGCCATGTGTCCGTATTTTCATTACTGTTGTCTTAGCTTTTTCAGTAATAGCTAGTCTTTCCTTCATCTCATTTCTTCGATAACAAACATACTTCTCCCTTTCATACTACTTTTTTTGCAGACTTCCTGTGTGTTTCTTGCGGTTCATGTCTTTTTCTTGTGGCTCTTCACTCACCCCTTCATTATGCCTTTAGTGTACACTTTTCTTGCTACAGTTTCCTCAGGCTTCCTTCATTTTATTTCCTTCTCCAATCAACATCTCGCTCTACCTTACCCCGTGCTCCTTCCCTCTGCTCGCATTTTCTCTCCCTCCTCGTCATCTTTTCATGCCCCCTCCCTTCCTCACCCTCCTCTCCCTTTCACCTATTGCACTCCCCTCCCTTATTCCTCCTCCCTCTCCCCTCCCTCCCTTTCCCTCACACTTCCCTCCTCACCTGCCTCTCTCTCACTCTCTCCATCCCTTTCTTTCTGTATTTCCTATCTGATTTTTCCCCTCTTTCCATCTCACCACCTTTCATCCTCCCTCCCTCTCCTCATCCTTTCCACAGTCCCCTCCCACTCGTACCATTCTCCGCCCTCTCTCCCTTTTACTTCTCACTCCCTCTCACCTCCCGCCCTCCTCTCTCCCTTTTACCTCTCACCTCTCTTTCGTCCCTCTCTTCTCCCCAGCAGAGCCGTCCAGTGGCATTCCTTAGCCTAACTGGGAGTCGAGGTCAGGGCTTGTTGTGCGTGGTCTCCCCCACCCCTCCCCCACTACCATTCCCCATCTCCAGAGCCCTCACCACTACCCTCCCCAACATCCTACCCCCAACCCCATTAGCACATAACCCTTCCTCACGTGTGTCCCCTTCATAGGTCCCCTCCCTTCATCTTTAATCCCAGATTCTATCTCCCTCCCTTCTACTCTCCCTTCCATCCCTCTGCCCTTCCTCCTCACTATTTCCGTTCTTCTTTTCCCTTCCCTTCTTCCTGTTCCCTCCCCCTCCTCCTTTTCCCTCCTCCTCCTCCTTTTCCCTCCCCCTCCTCCTTTTCCCTCCCTCTCTTCCTATTCCCTCCCCCTCCTCCATTTCCCTCACCCTTCTCCTTTTTCCTCACCCGTTTCCTTTTCCCTCACCCTTCTCCTTTTCCCTCACCCTTTTCCTTTTTCCTTACCCCTTTCCTTTTCCTCACCCCTTTCCTTTTCCCTCACCCTTCCTTAGACCCTTTTCCATGCCATCACCCCCCTTCCCTTTCTCCCCTACTCCACCTCCAGCTCCCTTCCCGGATTCCCTACGATCTTACTTCCTCTTCTCCTACCCTATCTCTAGACTCCCTTTCCTCTCTCTTCTTACATTACCACCTCCCTATTCACCCCCAACCCCAACCATTTCTCCTACCCCACCCTTAGACTCCTTTCCCCGGATATACCCCCTCCTCTCAATACCTCTTCCCCAAACCCTTTCCACTCCCCCGTCTTTAACCCAAACGCTTCTCTCTGGACTTTCCTTCTCACCAGGCCTTACCAGAGCCTCTCCACTTCCTCCTTAATCACTAACCTCCGTGCCCTTTCTCTTCATATTGCTTTTCCCTCACAATTTTTTCATGCCACCTTGGAGCTTACATGTTCTATCAAGTATCGTCCACCGTTTCATTTGTCTCTTCTTTCCTCACTCCCTCTTCTTTCTCCCTTCCATCATCAACTTGCATTTTTCCTCCAGTCTTCCACTTTTCTTTTGTTTCTTCTTTCTTTTCTTATTATATTTCATCCTTCCTTTATCCCTCCTTGCATCATATAATTTTAGTGAGTCTTGTTTTATAATTTACTTGTCCATGTATATACTTAAACTGTTTTTTTGTTTTAAGTTGACCTAAGTCAGTCCTAAATAGCTGCAACATTATAATAAACAATTTCAGGAGGTACATGGAATTTCTTCAGCTTCTTAACTTTTATTTTCTCCTTCCCTTCTTCCTAATCTAGATTGCCATTATTTCATTTTGTTTTCCTCCCATATTTTCTGTACTTTCATTTTCCTTTCTTAGCATTCTTGTTGATCTTCAAATAGGTATACTTTTCTTTTCCTCCCACATCTGACCATCCAGTCTGTTTTTCCTAAATGGCCTACTTTCTTTCTTTCAAAATTTTATATAACTGGGCATAGATTTCACTGGCATCGGTTTATCAGTAAAAAAAAAAAAAATGAAATTGTTCTGGTGCCTCAGAGTAGTGAATAGCCCTGTGCTTAGTATCTTAATTCTGGCTACTGCTGGGCGACTTTATTCAGCAAAGAGGAACCCTGGCAGATAAAGGGTTAGGATGAGCATAATGAAGTTTATATTCAACAGAGCATAATGTGATTTACAGTAAGAAAGCATGTTGGAAGTTTTGTGGACTTACTAAACTGTAGTACAAATATTTTACTATACTGCCACCCTTGGAACTGTATGCTTTATATCGCCTTAAGACCTGTTGAAAATGTTATAAATAAATTCCATTAGTCCCTCCAGTAAGGTGACAGTTTATCCATTTTTGCATTCGTCTGACATTTGTATTCATATTACATTGACCTGCCGTAATAAAGGGATGGACACAATTCATGTTTGTGTATTTAACAGGATGACACCTTATTCTAATCTTGCTACCGCTGTCTGATGTTTCTGTTCAGCAAGGCGTGAAACATCACAGGGAAGGGGTTAAGAGAAATGTAACAGCAAACTACACTCGTCAAAACCTGAACTCAGTAAGCATGAGAGAGAGAGAGAGAGAGAGAGAGAGAGAGAGAGAGAGAGAGAGAGAGACTCATCCGCATCACCTCACAGTTCAGACAGATGCTGTTTTCGTGGAAGGCACAACGTTCGGGTAGTAAAGCAGCAGACTGGCGCTTGAAAGGTTAGCCCATAAAATATTCCACATCGACAAGGATCATCGTCATTTTCTTCCGCACTTTTTCACTCTTAATCACACGATAAATTTACGGGCTACGGGCGGGAGTCCAACCCTGGTAAAAGTTGGCGTCATGAACCCCGCGGCAACCACCCCATTATGTCGTGTTCTTAAACCCTTCAGTCCGGCCACGTATTTTATGTATTAATCTTGCTCCAGCCACACCACTTCTTTGGCTTTGGAGAGACGACTATGCTGTTTTTACTCTAACTCTAAATTGTTCATGTTGGGTGCACGTTGTAACAATAAATTATCACTAGCATATGATATTAGGCACGAAGAAGTGTTATGGGCAGACTGCAGAGCCATAGCATTATCTTATTCCATCACTGAGTTACATGAAATAAACAGGAAAAGGACGAAAATCTGGGCCAGGTTAAGGTGAAAGAACCATAATTGTGAAGACATTAGACAGGAACTCCATTAACCTCATTTTAACACAAGATGTCTCCCATAAACTTAATAAAATCGTCTGGATTTAGAAAGAATAAAATTAAAAGAAGTCCTTGGGCAAAAAAGTATTAAAAACCGGGACGACGTGACGCATACAGGAGGCGGACCACGGTGCAGGCACCGTAGCGAATCAGTCCATCATCCAATCTTGGTTCCAACCACAAGGAGCGGACGCGTTGAGGTGGGGGTGATGGTGGTGGTTGGGCTGGAGTGCTGGTGGTAGCTAGATAATTGTGGTCGTAATGGTAGCTGTGGTGGTAATGCTGGCCTCTGTGGTAGCCATGTGGTCGTAGTAATGGTAGTGCTGGTCGTTGTGACAGCAGTGCTATCCTTAGTGGTGGTATTGCTGGCGATACTACTTCCAGTGCTGGTGGTAATGATGGCAGTGCTGGCCTTAGTGGTGGCACTTCTAGTCGTAGTAGTGCTAGTGCTATTTTAGTGGTAGCTATGGTGTTGGTGGCAGTGGTGGTTGCGCTGGTCATGCCAGTATTAATATCTATGCTGCTAGTCACAGTGGTTGTGGAACCAGTTATAGCACTACTAACTGTAGTGCAGGTCGTAGATGTCAGTCTTCCTTCATATCTGTGTTAATAAAGAAACAAAGGCTGAAAAGTTGAAAATTTGTCCCTGCCCTACCAAGAAAGTCCATCTTCAGACAAACATAACCGGAGGCAAAATCCACCCATTGTGAATCACCTGGACCCACTGCGTTGGGAGGGCTAGAAGGCGTAGACAGGGGGAAAAAATAGATTAGGATTAGTTACAGAGTTGGCTAATTGGGTACGTATGGTAAGAATTCAGAATGCCTCTTAGCCTCTACATGAGTTTGGCAGGAAATGTGTGTGTGTGTGTGTGTGTGTAGTTAGACGGGTGCTATGCGACTAGCTTATGAAAAATACATTTAGGCACAGTTCGGAAGTGCAGTGTCCAGTGAAAGTGAGGCAATAAACAGATACAGAAATCCTGGGAGATGCGAGACCACTTGGGCATTGGCTATAATGAAGCATTTTGCGTGTGTAAATCCTTAGGGGGCTAAAACGAAGCACCATTTGGCCATCACCGTGCGTGTGAAAATCCTGACTGTCTGACTGACCTGGCAGCTCCTATGGATGCTCCTGTATCTAAAACAAGGGAATGATGAAGTAATTCAGTGAAGGAAGACACTTAAGTAAATGAATGATAACACAGAAATTGAAAAAAAAGCATTGGGGAGCCTAATGCTAATCGCCCGCCAGAACGTGCTGTTGGCCAAATCAATCCAAGATTTTGGCTATACCTTGATACCCTGAAGGTTTCATGATAATAGCTCAAGCCGTTCAAGAGATAACATGGTGATAAAGATGGTCAGCCATTTTGGTGACCTTGACCTTGACCCCCGCGTGCCCATTTTCGAACTCGTCCAAGATTTTGGCCTTATCTTGATACCCTGAAGATTTCATGTTAACTCAAGCCGTTCATGAGATATATATAATATGAATACACACACACACACACACACACACACACACACACACACACACAAATTCGAAGACTGTCGTCCAGTCTAAATAAAATCGTCTGCTGAAAACAAGAATACAAGAAAAATACTGTCATCCTAATGGCGGGGCTAACCATTGCTCACCGATGACGTGTATGAGGTATTTCAAGTTAAACTCGCAATATTCGCAGTGTTTTATTGAGTTTATCAGAAACTTTCCAATATGACGGAGCTTAAAGCAGACTGTATTAACCCGTTTAGTACGAAAGATCACTCCTACGTTTAATAGAATTATCTTCAGGTAGCATGAATGAGACGAAATTACGTCCTCGGGCTGAAGATAAGTGTGTGTGCTCCCTCACCTCACCCCCCTCCTACCGACAGTGGCCGGGATGCACTGTAGTGGATTTGGGCACTTTTCATTTCCAGGAAGGTCTGGGTTAGGTAAGGCTGGCTTAGGCTGCAACAGTAAGGTGGCCATGGTTTAAGTAATGTTAGTGTAGGTTAGGACAGGGTAGGTTGGGGTAGAGTTAAATAAGATGAGCATGGTCAGGCTGAGAAGAGCAGACTTAGCGTGTTTTGCTGGAATGGCTTACAGTACGGAAATGTGCTGCTGGGATCCACTTGACTGCTTTCTTGGGAAAACTTAGAGAGGACAAATAAAGTAAAATAGAATATACCAAAAGACAATTAAAGTAATGTAAAAAAGAAAACCAAAATGACGATTAGTAGCTATCACCTTAAGCTGGGTGTGCGCACCCATGCTAAGAAGCGTGGACACGTTAAGAACCATGGACACGTTGAGGAGCGTGGAGACAGTCAGGAGCGTGGACACAGTCAGGAGCGTGATTACGGTTGGGAGCGTGGGCACGGTCGCGAGCGTGGACACGTACAGAAGCGTGGACACACTCGAGAACGTGATAACAGTCTGGAGCGTGGCCACAGTCAGGACCGCGGACACAATCAGGAGCGTGGACACACTAGGGAGCGTGGACACGGTAGGGAACATCAGGCTGTTGGTAGGGAACACCCACGCCAACTCTAGCCACACTCCCATCACCAGTGTCACCCCCTACACTCACTACCCCAAGCCCCTCGCCGGCGTCTACCCCGCGCCACATTCCCTTCTCCACGCCCACGTCCACAGACCCCTGTTGCTGAGCACGTTTGGGGGAATCCAAGCTGGTCCAGGCTCCTGATGGGGTGTGCTGTGCTGACATCATGCCCGTTCCTCGGAACCTTAATGTGGATGTTCAGCTGAAACGCTAAACGAGCAACCTTCAAGTGTTGATGTGCAGCTTGGGTGGAGCAGCTGCAGCACCCACCCAGGGACCAAAGTTTCTTATATTTCACAGCACTTCGCCATGGGGAATGACGCAGGTGACTTGCTGTCCGGCCCATCACAAAGAGACTCCGAACCAACACAGTTGTACATAATATACTGTACCTGTAGGATGAACAGCCATAGGCCTATGCTTGGTCGATGGGTCTGCTCTGTCAGCCAGACCGATAAGTAGCAACACAGCAGTGTAACCAAGATAGAATGTTTTGACTAGTAATCAAGGAGATTTAATCCTCTCGTCCGGCACAACCAGGAACGATGACAGACTACGTAATTTTTCCCGTCGGTAGTTCGATACACTGCTGTCCGATGACGTGTGTTTCACGTTAATCTGGCAATATTCAGGTTGCTTTATTGAGTTTATCAGAAACTTTTCAGTATGAGGGAGCTTAGCGCAGATTAACCCGTTTAGTACGAAATATCACTCCTACGGTAAATAAAATTATCTTCAGATAGCAAGAATAAGACGAAAAGTGCGTCCTCGGGCTGAAGATAGGTCTGTTTGCCACCCTTTCCCCACCTCCCTCCGACCGACAGTGGCTGGGATGCAAGGTTCCATACTGACATTCGATTTGGGCACTTTTCTTTTTGAGGCGGGTTTAGGTTAGGTGAGGCTAGATTAGGCTGCTACAGTAAGGTGGGCATGGTTTAAGTAATGTTAGTGTAGGTTAGGACAGGTTAAGTTGGGTTAGAGTTAAATAAAAATAAGCGTGGTCAGGCTGAGAAGAGCAAACATAGCGTTCTTTGCTGGAATGGCTTACGGTACGGAAATGTGCTGCCGGAATCCCCTTGACTGTGCTCATAGGCAAACTTTAGGTGGTGCGCCTCCATAAATGCCCTCTCCGCCTTCACCCTGCCTTCCTCCACTCTTGCCTACTTCCACCATATCGTATAAGTCTCTCTCTCACTCTCCATTCCCAGTATTTTTCACTATCTTACACTTGTCTAACTATTGCCTTTTTATCTCTCCCTATGCTTTTCTTTCTTCGTACTTAAGCTCTTCCTGTTTTTCCTTACATTTTGTCGATAGTTTCAACTTTTTCTAACCATCCATTTTCTTTTTTCATAACCCTCTACTTCTTATCTTTTACAGTTCTATTTCCATATATCTTTTTTCATTCTTCTAATATTTTTCTGCATCAGTTATGCCTTGTGCGTCATTTTATTTATTTATTTTATTATTATTATTTTTTTTTTTACTTAGGCTGCTGTGTCAGTGAGTTACCTTCTCTGTCCTTTGTTTTTCATCACTTGTACTTGTTCTCTCCATTAGCCTTTCATCCTGTTCATCGTCCTTCCCTGACCCCATCTATCTATCTTGCCTTCTGGTGTGTCCAGCCTGAGATACAGAGAATAATTACGTCTTTCCTGTACATTAATGAGTTAAATTGTCAACAGGTGAGATAGCCTTAAGAAACACCCACCTCTTCAGGTAGATACCACATGCTACCTTTGTTACTTGTCAACCCTTCCACCTAACACCATACTTCTTATTCTCCTCTCTGCGTCTTCCCTTCTCTTATTCTAATGTTCTGATTCTCATCTTAACTGTATTTTGTCGCCTCCGTGGCTTATGATACTTATCCTTCTCTTCGTCTCATTTTAACGGATTTTCTTTTCTCTCTCGTGTTTCACGTGCGTGTGCTCTAGTGCTTATCCTCTCCGCGTCTCTGTAATTTCTGCTGGTTCTTGTCTTCCTGTGTCTTTTGCACCGCAGTTTTTACCAGTCGTGAGACAACAGCTGTACAAGTTGTTGTTGTTGTTGTTCGTGGTGGTGGTGGTGGTTGTTGTAGTCTATCTGTTGTAGGAGAACCTACAACATCAATTTTTTCAAGGAAAATTACTGCCACCCTGCTCAGCAAACCACGATTATCCTATTCCCGTCTTTCCCACCTTTCTCTGTCCTCCTTACACTTTTTCCTCCATCACCAGGGCAGCGCTTTATACTCCGTAACTGTATCTTCACGGGGGGGGGGGGGGGAGCCTCATTGCACCGCCCCACCAATCACTATAATCTTAATCCATTCCACCCAACCCACGCATTTTTTGCTCGCTTGAAAAATGGATGGGACTTAAATTCTACCAGTCTATGCACAGAACCAATCTTCAGCATAAACTTCCCTCAGTCTGTCCCGTCACCAACCACCATCATTGCAGTTCATTTCATGCATTCCTCTTCACACCCCCCAGCCATTCACGTTGTAATATGGTTAACACCATAACAATGTGTGCAGTTGATGTGATAGGACGTGATTGTTTGTTAAGGCTTTGAAGGAACCAAGTTAGACTTAAATGGCCCTGAACGGACCTAAACTGACTTGAACTTTACTGACGGACCCTGAATGGATGTGAAGTACTTGAGTAAACCTTAATGACCTGAGTGAGATTAACTGAATCTGAATTAATACATTTGATTTACACTGCCCTAAGCTGACCTGAAGTTACGTTACTAGACGGGAATGGATGTGTTGGGCCAGACTGATCTGATGAGCCTTAATGGAAATATCGCAGCCATCATAAAGGAACCTGAACTTTTCTGAGGGAGCCGTATTAAATGTAAAAGACCTTAAGTTGACCAAAGTTAAACTGAATGGCCCTAAATGGAATGGAATGGTACTAAATGGGTCTATATGAGCCCGGACTGACCTAACTGGACCGAAATTGCCTTAAACTAACCTCATGACCTGACTAGGCCAATATGAATACTGTTGACCTGAGTGGACCTAAAGTCATCTAAGAAACATCGGTCCTGAGTTGACCTGAATTGGTCTGACGGACCTAGATCGGGTGTGAAGGACCTGAATAATTATTGGTTTGAATGGATGTACCTGGATCTAAATGGCTGTGAATTGACCTTAATGGTGAATGGGTGTACCTGGATCTGAATGGCTGTGAATTGACCTTAATGGTGAATGGGTGTACCTGGATCTGAATGGCTGTGAATTGACCTTAATGGTGAATGGGTGTACCTGGATCTGAATGGCTGTGAATTGACCTTAATGGACCAAAATTGATGGATTGCTCTGAGTTAGTCTGAACAGGACTGACACAGCATAAAAGAATAACAACAACTACCTTAAGTGACATAATGGCACTACTTGTCTAGTTAATCCATAATTATTTATGCTGACTGACACAGCATAAAAGAATAACAACAACTACCTTAAGTGACATAATGGCACTACTTGTCTAGTTAATCCATAATTATTTATGCTGACTGACACAGCATAAAAGAATAACAACAACTACCTTAAGTGACATAATGGCACTACTTGACTGTTTAATCCGTAATTATTTATGTTGACTGACACAGCATAAAAGAATAACAACAACTACCTTAAGTGACATAATGGGACTGCTTGACTAGTTAATCCGTAATTATGCTGACTGACTCTTTGCTGGTTAACGGTTATGCCGCCACCACACTAGGACACAGTCAAGAAAACGCTATGGTTGTTTGTCTTTCCTCTGAACTAACACTCGGCTTCGTCGTCTCTTCTCAGTGTGACTTTTATGGAGTACGGCGCACTTCTCCACTCATTTTGGTTGCATTTTTTTTATTTTTTTATTCTGATGTCATTTTTTTTTCCCTTCCCTTCTTCCCCTTTTGCCAAATAGTTTATCCCCTTTTTCTTTTCTAAGATATTTTGTACTTTTCCCTTCTATCGTTTTCTTTTCACACTCCTTGAAATTTTCCCTGTTGATCACACACATCCTCTCTCCTCCTTCATTTCTATCATCTACTTACTATGTTTATTCCTCGCCTTTTCTTTTGCTCTCACATTCTCCTCCTCCTCCTCTCTTGACCCCCCTTTCTTCCTCCTTTTACTTTTCTCTTCTCTTCCTCCTCCTCTTCATCATCATCATCATTGTCGTCGTCGTCGTCGTCGTCGTCGCCCTCCTCCTCCTCCTCCTCCTTCTCCTCCTCCTCCTCCTCCTCCTCTTCCACTTCCTCTGTCTCCTCTCCTTCCACTCGTCTTATTCTCTCCTCCCCCTCCTCCCCTCACCTTCTCCTCTCCTCTTGCTCTCCTACTTCCAATGTCTCCTCTCCTTCCTCTTGTTTCACGCTTTCCTCTTCCTCCTCCTCGTTCCCTTAATTTGCACCTCCTCCCTTCTTATCAGCCCTTTCCATGCCCAAATCATTGTCAAAAAAAAAAAAAAAAAAAGCCTGGTGGGATCTAATGAAGTGAAAGAATTGGACCCACGTGCTGAAATTGTTAATTGTAAAAATACGTTAGTTTACGTTTGACGCAGACCATTTTTTTTTTTTACTGTATGGACAAAGACGGAACAGATAAATGTATGTACAGGTATAACGGAATGAAAAGGATGGTAGGTTGGCAGTGAGGTGTGAAGACTATTAGTTTTACTGCTGACACCAGTCATTTTACACCTGCTTCGTGAATCACCAGATGTTATGGTGTTCTTCCAAGTCCTTAACCCCGTCAGCACGATGACGTCTTATTCACTTTATTCATATTAAGGCTACACAGTTTTATCTGCATGACAGTTAAGCTAAGAAGATCAAAATATAGCCTTCAGTAGCTTATGACGCCATTGTTCTTAGGTTAATTGTCTATAGCGAAACTGTATTTACCTATAAAGGCTCATTTTATTTTGGCAGCTGTAACAGTTATCACTGCGGCCACACTGGAACACGCACCTCCTTTGTCATTATTTATCACTTTACTTCAACTGTTAAATAGATCTTGTTAAATTTTACTGTTACAGTTGTGTTAGGTTGTACAGTACCAAGGATGTCCCTCAAACCTTATAACTTTACCTTGAATGTGTGTGTGGGAGGGTGGAGGAGGATGGAAGATGTGTTGATGTTGGTATGGGAGAGGATGAGTGTGGGTAATGGTGTGGGGGGTGGGGAAGATGCGTGGGTGTTGGTGTACGGGGTGGGGAAGATGCGTGGGTGTTGATGTGGGTGGTGGATGTGGGTGTTGGTGCGGGGGGGAGGTGATTATGGGTGTTGGTCCTGTAGGGGGTGGATGTTGGTGCTGGTGGTGGTATGGGTGTGTGCTGTGTGCTGGCGCGTGTGCGTGTGGGCGTGCCAAGTGCAGGCCAGTGGATGTGAGAATAGGCCAGTTTGAAAGACTCCCCTAAAAGAGAAACAACCTTAATATAATGATGGAAACACAAAAACGAGAATACACAGACAGTGTGAGAGGAAGAGTCTATTGCCGAGAGAATCACCATCCAAAATAAGGACATGACTAATGGCTGGAACTAATCACAATTAGGGAGTGGCCAGATAAAAGAGAGAAGGAAAAAAAGAGAAGAAAGAAGTTACTTAAGTGAGGAAGGGAGTTGAGGCGTAGATGAATACCTAAGATGTTACTGCTTCTTGTTTAGAGACACTTGACACTGCTCTGCAAGCATTTTTTCTTCCTCTGCTTTGTTCACCTCTCTGTCACTTCTGTATTTATATCACGCTCTATTTTCCTCATACATTTTCCTCTCTTCTTTTCCCCCTTCATTTTGCCCACACTTTCTTTACTCCCTCTCCTTTCAGGTGATATTCTGTTTAATTCATCTTTTTTCCCTCTTCCACTTTTGCCTCTTCAGTTGCCTTCCTGTGCTTAACCTTCCCCTCTCTCCTCACCTCATCTCTCCCTTTTCTCTCGCCTTTCCCCTCCTATCAGCTATTTTTTCCCCTTCAGCTGAATGAATATTAACCTCCTCTCCCTCACGGTAACGTCTCTGTCGTTGCATCAGACACTTTCACTCAGCATCGGAGTGACACTTGGAGTGGAAGGGGTTAGGTATAGACCCATTAACCCCTTCACTACTAGAGGATTCTTCAGTGCTGAATAAAATCGTCCAGAATGACCAAAAACAAACTGAAAAAAGACGCCATCGTAGTAGCTAGACTAGCATTGTCGCTTTATGGGAGACTATATAGCACACACCATTTCCATGAAACCGACTTTGGGAATAGACAAAACAAACCTGTGCCCAAGGCTCAGCAGTTCTATACGCAGCAGATGGCAACATCACATATCACCACTTGCGTCATAGTAAACTCACACAGAATACATACTGGGGCTGTCTTGTTTACAGCTGGCGTAATGGTATTTGATGCCGTAGACGGCAACATCACATATCACCACTTGGGTGATCGTAAACTCACACTGAATACATGCTGGGGCTGTCTTGTTTACAACTGGCGTAATGGTATTAGATACGGTAGATGGCAACATCACATTACCACTTGGGTAATAGTAACCTCCATCCACACTGAATACATGCTGGGCCTGTTTTAATTTACAACTGGCGTAATGGTATTTGGCAGGGTATTATTATGACTTGTCGGTGGGGCCTGTGGAGTACTTGTTAAAACTGTTCAAACAAAATTTAAACCCCTAAGGTTTTCCCAACCACACTACGAGATGGATCTCGCGTTCTTTCGATGTGCATTCCTGATACCGTCCCCAGACTGCTTACGATTTCACCCCGAGGACTGTGTGTGTGGGGGGAGGGGGAGAACTAAATGTGCTTGCCTGTATTAGGTTACAGAACAAGACAGCAAAGACAGAGGGCATTAGTGACAAAAAGAGAGAGAGACAAATAAGAGATGCAGACAGACATAGCAGTAAAGAGAGCGTCAGATAAAAATATAGTACATTTACGTATTTGTATCTGGCTACGAGAGAGAGAGAGAGAGAGAGAGAGAGAGAGAGAGAGAGAGTCGGCAGCCTGAGCACATTGATTCGAGGACACTTTTTTCTTACCTCATTCTTGTTACCTCAGGATGATAATATTCAGGTAGAAAGGACAACAAGTATTGAAAAGATAATGACGGATAGACAAACTTCTCCAGTTCATAAAGTTTCTTCTAAGCTGGTAAAATTCGTCTGGATATAGCAAGAATTTTCTAAGATACATTTTATTAGGCTGAAAGGGTTAAGGTAAATAAAGTTTGTGAGTACGTGGCCTTCGTGTCCGTCACCCAGTATCACTCAGGGGTGTCCAAACCACCACCAATATCCCTGACACAGGTTTACCATTCACCACCAATATCCCTGACACAGGTTTACCATTCACCACCAATATCCTTGACACAGGTTTACCATTCACCACCAATATCCCTGACACAGGTTTACCATTCACCACCAATATCCCTGACACAGGTTTACCATTCACCACCAATATCCCTGACACAGGTTTACCATTCACCACCAATATCCCTGACACAGGTTTACCATTCACCACCAATATCCCTGACACAGGTTTACCATTCACCACCAATATCCCTGACACAGGTTTACCATTCACCACCAATATCCCTGACACAGGTTTACCATTCACCACCAATATCCCTGACACAGGTTTACCACTCACCACCAATATCCCTGACACAGGTTTACCATTCACCACCAATATCCCTGACACAGGTTTACCATTCACCACCAATATCCCTGACACAGGTTTACCATTCACCACCAATATCCCTGACACAGGTTTACCATTCACCACCAATATCCCTGACACAGGTTTACCATTCACTGACCATAGGCTCGTAGGCAAAAACTAATTCATTACTTCAAGACTTTATCCCCACACCTGGCCAAGCCCCGGACATTATTAGCCAGATCCAAGTACAACAAATTAAGTATTGTAGTGGGATTTTTTTTTTTTTTTTTTTTTTTACAGCGGGGAGGTTTTGACGAGAGGCAGAAGTTGAGTGGCTCTCGTGATGAACATTATAACCCCAAACAGGCAATAAATACCAGCGTTGAAATTAACTAGATTGTATGCTGTTCATTTACATAAGGAATCACTGACTCGCTATTCGAATATTCAAGCGCGTTAGCCTTGTGAACACCTAAGTTTTCTCTTTCCTTATTAACATCATCAGGAGACAGCCGGAATGAAATACCAAAGCCTTTAGGTTTTATACTATACCACTACAGAACCAGCATTATTATATGAATCGCTTACATCAGCAGTTTGGATGTTCGTGCAGATTAATGTATGCTTTATGTGGCGGAAATGTGTTACTATCTCCTGAAAGGTGTAGCCTGGCCAATGGTGAGTGTGTGGGAGTAGGGCTGTATGTGTGTGTGTGTGTGAGAGAGAGAGAGAGAGAGAGAGAGAGAGAGAGAGAGAGAGAGAGAGATTTTTTCACGACTGCCAGGAAAATCAGCGTATACCGTAAGGTACTTTTATTTTCGGGTCCCATGTCAGTCAACTTCGTCTGCCAGCCACAGTGACCGGACGGGAAAAATGTAGCTTTCCCAGTACTAACAGACGGTGACGGCTGGTATGATATAAAGTTTAGTGGTCTGTGGTAATGGTGATGGAAATGGTAGCGGTGGTGAGTGTGGTGGTGATAATGGGTGTGGTGATGTAAGTATTTACTGGTGGTGATAATGAGTGTGGTACAGGTAGCAGCGTGGCGAGTGATGGTTGCATTTTCTCTTTTTATTATTATTATTTTTTTTAATGGTGTTAGAGACGAGTGTGGTATTTCTGTGATGATGGTGTTAGAGATGGTGGTGGAGGTGGTGGTGATGGTGGTGTTTGTGCTGGTGATTTTCGCAGGAATTATGGGTGTGGCTCGGTTCACCCGTCATCGCTACAGATTTCAAAATAAAAAGATTGTTGACTTTTTCGTTCCCATGATCGGAATATATTTTGTTAGGGGAACAAAAAACACTAAGTATTATTAGCGTTAACAATGCCTATGTCTGAAATATTAATGAGGAACTTTCTTTACATGCCGAAATAGATGAAATGTGCAGATTTTTCTCAGCTCCGAATTTACGACGTTTTATATAAGACATTTTACCTACATAATAATCACCGCGCAAGTATTTGTTTGCCGTATCTAAAGAGAACAAAAAATAAACAAAAGTGTGCGGTCCAACGGACGGGGTTTGCTTGTGAAATAAACTCGATTTCAAAGTGCCTGAATGGTGTAGGCTATGAATCATTGTGCTGTGCATTTACCAGGGCAGTCTGTTGACAGCCATACTACCTCAGTGCTTTAGCTCTCTCTCTCTCTCTCTCTCTCTCTCTCTCTCTCTCTCTCTTTTCTGGATCTTAGTTACACATTTTTTTGTGTGTGTGCGTGTGGGTGGGGGCATAGCTGAGGACAGATATGGCTTCCACAAACATACCACAATTTCCAAACACTAAACAAATACATATAGATATCTGAAAGTCACTGGTTATCACACTCCTAAACTCCTGAAATAAGCATTACATTACAGTACAAATATGTACCACGGCACATACAGCACATGACATTGTGAAACATAAACGAAACATTGCCATACCTGGGCCACCCAATGATGCAAGTGCAAATATTACCCTTGGTGGATTTTAGTCCTCGAAACTGACCAAAGCGATGAGGTACAGAATGTTATAGTTAGGTACCAGCTTAAGTGATTCATATGTGTCTGAGAAGTTTGCTCATATTTTATGGTCATCCAACCCACTGAATAACAATTTCAACTCCAACTCCTGAGAGTACACAGTAAATCTGAGTGTTTCAACTCCATAAAGTATTCTACACATCTTTGCATCCATCCATCCATACCTGCATTGTCCCATCTACAATATAGGAAGCCTGGACTAGGTAAGTCCGGATATTATAGGTAAAGTATACCGGTCCAATTCCCTTGAGTGGTGTTAGAATATGTAAGTAACGAACCCCAAACATCCCAAGGATTTAGACCCACTGGACCACATCCGGTTGAAGCTACATTTGTTGCTTGTATGGTTACCACCCAACGTAGTAAATGGTTCCCACTGTGGTGCTTGAACCTCTCAAGTGCATACACTTCACTTTCATAGCATTGCTATACCGTTAGTCCAGAATTGTTGACCACAGAATTTATCGCCATCTCGTCATAACTATTGACCGTAACCGTACTTTCTCAACACAAATTTATCGACATCACAGAAGTATTGTAAACAAACATAATCTCCGAACCAGTAGCGTAGTCAGGCAAGGACACTTAGATAGCTTGTGGCCTTGAGTCAGGCCTCCACAAATGGGGGGACCCAAGGTGCGGCCAATCCTTATTCTAGGGGAAAACCTATAAAACAATGTGCACAAACTAATTCATTTGAAATTCCAAATGAGGTGCCAGTGGTAGAGCCAAGAGTCTGACTGGAGGGGGAGGAGCCCCACGCCATGGCTAGGCCAGTGCTCCGAAATGCTGACCTCAGCTCAATTTTCTCAACATAACTTTTTCGTTATTTACCCTTCACCTGCTGGCCTCAACTCCCTCCTAAACTGCCCGTCTTATTGCAGAAAAAAAAAAATATAATAATAAGTATAATTCAGGCGAATATATGAAGGTGATGTGGCAAAAACTGTGCCCGTGAGCGAGATTCCTGGTTAATGGACGCCCTGACTCACTCGACCCACCTTTTTGTGGCCTATGGGGCTGATGGCTTGAGTGAGGGAGGGCGGGTTGGTGTGGTGGTGGTGGTGGTGATGAGGGGGGGGGGGATCTGTTTCTTTCTCAGATTCTTTCTAAGAGTAGTTTGCTGTCTCTTTCTTTCTTTGTCATGTGTCTGTCTCTCTGTGTGTGTTAAGGAGAGGGAGGTACAAAAGAAAACCAGATAATGACCACACAGACCAGACAAAACTTAAAATCCAAGCGAGAAAGTCCGTCTCTATTTTCTCTACAAAATAAGATTATAATTAATAGGGAGTAAATTGAGGCTCTTTCCCTCCGGCATAACAACTTGCAGGGAAAAACTGAGAAGAAGAATTACCCCGAAGGAAAGTAAAATCCTGCCGAGACGTCTCATAGAGTCAATGGAAAATACTTTGATCACCCAATCTACTGCCTGTTATTCTGATCAAGTCAGCCGCATTCATCTCTACTAACATATTAAATTATTGCTACCCTCGCGCTGGCTGAGTCGAGAGCAGGTGTTATGTTTTGTTAGACTCACACGTGGGCGTATGTGTGCGTGCGACTGCGTGAGAGTGCGCTTGCTTGTGCGTGTGTGCATTTATAAACAGAATGCGGTAACTAATGTTTTCATTCAGTTTTAACCAAATTTGTTGGAAGGGTTCACGGTTCGCCAAGGGGTTGATCTATTACCAAAAGGTCCAGATCGCAGTGCTAGGTCATAGTTTCAACTAGCAAAGTCATCTTTATTATCCAGATAAGATCAAACACAGTGGCATGGCCAAACGTAAGGTAAAAACGAAGGGTGTCAGTACTAAAATACTCAACTAAAGGTCACGGACACAGGGCAAGATCAAAGGTCAACTCGTGTGTCTGTGTATGAACAAAATAACTAAAACACTTTTGATCTGGTTTGGATCAAACTTAGTGGAAGCGTTGAGGATCAGCCATGGGATGGACCTGTTATTTTTGAGGGGGGTTGTCTGGAGCTGATGGCGGCAAGTATGGGGGAGGGAATGACCTATCCCTTCAGCAAGATACGTTTGTTTTTATCTTAAATTAGGTGCCATATCACGATTCCCTTTAGATTTTGGCAATTAATTCACAGTGGTAGATTATGAATGGAGATATCCCTTTCACTGCGAGACGCTTCCTCACTGTTAGTTTGTATTGAATGGAGATAACAAAAACATGAAACTAGAATGGCAGTCAGTAGAGCGCATACCTCCGCCATCAACACCCATGCAATATTCACTGAAAACATTAAGAAAATGTCGAAAAACTCCCTATCTAGCAATGTTAAAGAAAAGGGGAAAAAAATCCTGGATCCGCACCTTTATCCGGATCCGCACCAAAATTTAAAGGAGTCTGTTCTGGGTCAAGGCCCATTCTTCTACCAAGTTTCGTGGAAATCCGTCCGGTAGTTTTTCTGTAATCTTGCTCACAAACCAACCAACTAACCAACAAACAAACGGACAGGGGTGAAAACATAACCTTCTTTGCTGAGGTAACAAAACGTCATCATTTTGAAAGTAGTAAAGGATGGAAGGACAGGTGGAGTGAATTGTGGAGACCTGCACGTTAAGTGGATCCTGGGGTGAACAAAAGCTTACTGCTATATTGAACCGTAAAATGACTGTTTTTTACACTACTTAGTAATGGACGCCTTTAATGGAAACTGTTTTATTGTCTTTTTTATGTCTTAGACGACGAGAGGCCACTGCTGAACAGAATAAACTCGTTTGAAGATGACAAGAATTTCTGTCGTCATGATTAGATTACTGGAGACTATTTTAACCCGCAGGGAGTGAGAGATTTTGAGGCAAGTTTGCGTCTGCATCTCTCTATAATTGCTGCCAGGCAGTCTGTGATACTATGATACAAGTGGAGGCTTTTGCAGCATTCGAGACGAGTTGCATGAGCATCTCAAGTGTCGTATTCCACTTAAACCATGTTTCTACACTATGAACGTCATTGATTATTACCTGTGTATCAAATAGACCCATGTGGCTAATGGATGATCCTTAAATAACATACGAAATTTGCCATGTAATAAATACTGGGAAAAATTAAGAAATCTTTGCGCATATAAAAGTATTTTAGTCATTGCCTTGCCTCATTCTTCTGAAAATCCTGGTTACCATGTCACTTTTTCAAAGAACATTCGAAGTGCCTTTTAAACCCATTATAATCGTAGTATTTTTTTTTTTCTTGACACCCTTAACGTATACCAAGCCATGTGTATGTTATTAATTAATCATCCCACGTAAGAAAAATGGGAGGTATAAGCCAGAAACAAGGAAGGATAAAGCACAAAAGTGGGAGAACTATCAACATCATGCCAGCGAAATGGACCACACTCATCCACACATCACGCAGGCTCACGATATCCTGCCTCTGTCTCATAGGCCTAACCGTCTTGTGGGTGCATGCTATTACTACACGGAAAAACTACACCAACTTGACAATGACACGGATATGGCTGGAGAATAAGGTGAGGCTGATGCTGGGGTGGTGGATCCGTCTTGAGTGTACACTTGGTGGATGATGGGTGGGTTATGGCAGTGTGGGTAATGCGTAGGCTCGTTTATAAGTATCTATAGGTTTGGGTGGTAATACGTAAATTTTAAAAATGAGTTTGGGGAAGTGAGAGCTGACTGACCATAAGTGAGGTGGACAGATAATTAGGGATAGAAGTCGCTGCATCCACTGACATATTTTGCATAATGTTTCCTTGCCACCAGACGATTATACTGAGCCTAGGAGAGGTTTTTCGAGCTGAAGAAGTTGAATATACCTTTCAACTTCCTCTTCAGTACAATAGGTGTCTCTTAAACTAAATAAAATTGTTTCGAGGTAGCTAAAATGATATAAGAAGGAGCTATTGAAACAAAATACAGTATTTAAACTTTTAAATCGGTGACGTCTTGCTAACGAGTGCTTTATTCCTGTTACTTCCAGACAGTTCAGTTCAGTTTAGGAAGGACATCTACCTGTAGAGGAGGTAACGAAAGCTATATATTCATTTATTGACTTTAGAGTCTCTCGTAATCTTTGTGAAGGCGATTTTGTGTAGGAAACAAAATACGAAAAACGTCTGCGGTTTTTCGCTTACGTTTTCTTTAGTTACTTATTCAACCTTCAACGATATTACATAGCGTAGGAATAAAAACTGCAACCGGAGGAATTTGGCGAAGTTTTCTTTAAAGCTTTAACTACTGGAGATCCATCTTAAGTGGAGTATAATTAATAGAAATCGCAAGAAATTCTGGCATGTAGCCTAAATGAAACACAGCCAGGGAGAGTTGGTAGATCGTTGACTGACTGTAGTTGTGAGGTGAGTGGATGATGGGGAGGATGGATGATGATGATGGATGAATAGCTTTTGGCCCGTTAATATGTAGGAGTCGTAGGACGAACAAATGAGGTAAAGGGTTGTGTGAGTGAGTGGCTGTAGACAAGGAAGTGCATAGGAGTTGACGGAAAGTGAGGTAGGAGGCAGGGTCCATTGGCAATCACTATACTCAACACCCAGTCAGCAGTGGCCATGTTTATATACATGACATTGGCATCGATGGGGAAAGGCTAAAAAGAAATTGGGAGTTTTTTTTTTTTTTTTTTTTTTTTTTTCTCTTCCCACTTGGGGTCAGAGTCTCATTAGCGATTCTTTTGTCTGGTATCTCTTTGTTACCCTATAAGTTAGTTATATTGTTTTAATATAAAGGTGGAAGTCTCACCTAACATTCGTGTTTTTACTTACAGCAATATTCTTTTTGGCATAGATCACGTAGTAAGTTTTTCTCTGAGATATATTTTGCATCGTACATGGTAAAGTTCTCTCTTGTGTTATGTCCTTTTTTTTAGCATGAACTCTGCAGTATTTTAGGGAGTGAGGGGATGGATAGTATTCCTGCTGGCTTACAACACAATATGAAATTCCTAAAAACGTTCTGTTCATGTAGTTTTTGCTATTAACAAGCTGATTTATTCTTCTCAGCACAGTATTCAAGTAGTAAAGGATTGAAGAGCGTTGGTGTGTAACCCCTCCAACTTGATAAGTCTCTTTCTGAAGCGAAGAAAAATTTGTGGGGACAGCAAGAAGGTCTTGAAAAAGATATCTTCGTGTTGAAGGGATGGAGTACTTTACAAAATAGATTACTAAGGAAGTGAGACTGTGGTAATGTTGCTGCAGAGTTGGGTGGCTGAGAAGCCAAACGTAAAAACTGATGACTAGGTAGGTATGTACAGTAGCTTCCAAAAGTATCTTTAAAGCGTGGTGCGAAGAATGGCAGAATGAGCAGAATGAAACATTATTCCCGGCCACTTGTCGTCTCGGTGCGGTTGGTACGCATGGTTAGGTATCGTGGGTGGTACTGCTAATAAACACATCAACCCCACCATGTGACTGCAAACATCCATAAACATGTAAATGGTAACAGTTCATCGATATTTATACCTCTGTCTTAAAGACTATAACCCAATACACACATTATACTGTGATAAATGTATCTTGGGAAACATAGTAACTGCGACGGGCAGAGTTGCCATGTTCGAAAACTGACTGCGATGGGCTGAGTTGTCATGTTCGAATATAAATGAAGGAATGAATTCTCCGAGCTAGGCCTATATTAAACCATATAGCCATGATAGGGTGATGAGAGCGCTAACTTTCAGCTGAGTAGCTACTCGGGTAGGGCACAAACTCACTACCTCACGGTCTTGAGCTACGCACGCCACCATTGAGTCACCCAGCCCCCCTTGAATATAAGTGAAACTCAGATTATTAAACAGCATGAGAAAAATACCCATCACAATTCTTTCGTTATCACAACTACAAATAGATTAACAATGCAGAGGTTAATAATAGCCTATAGGGTCTGCATGTCGGACAATTTTAACCACACATTATTTATACTTACTACCCGAATGTGGCAATATCTCGGTGTCAAGGTATTGAGGTGTGGTGTTTCGTTAAGTTAATGGCACAGCTTCACAGTAGGTGTCGCGTCGATTGAACAATGGTCTGGATCCAGGCAGTGGATACAGTGGTTATTAAAAGAATAAAAGGAGACCCCCAAATTATGTTTAACCTTACCTTATATTTATTTTACATATAATGTCCAATATAAGAATGAATCTCGCATGTCACCTCCACAATACGGCTGGTTTATCAGTGACAAATGGGTTTATACGCTGCTTTGGGGATTAGTTTCAGATAAGTTAATTTACTGTCTTTACATTTCGTTTACCTCTACATGTCTCTAATATTTTTGTGCCGTTCACATTACACTGGGTGTCATATGTCTCCCAGTCATAATCACAGATATTATATAAACACTTTCTCAAAATATATCAGTTCTGGGAAAGCTTGTATACTATTTATCTAGAGTGCTGATAACCTTGTGCTGGCACTCGTGAAAACATTACAGACGAACCACAGAAAGAGTAACCGTGCCTATGTTAAAACGAATTAGTTGTCACTATAATAACATCAAATATATCTACATATGACAAAGTGATTAGTATTACTTCAGTTAGAAAATGGTATATACAATCCCAGGGCATATGCAGGTGTATGGCAACCACTCCCCAGCATGCAGGTCTACCAATTTTGTTGCCGCTTCACGCAACACGTGTCAGATACATCGTCCATTGTGTCAGAATGTATAGTACTTTTTTTTAAAGATACTTTTGGGAGTTACTGTACAGAGCTTAATCCAAGAGAGCAATGACGGCTAGTGTGCTAGAATTAATGTTGTTCTGTTGTTTGTATAATGGCATGTTTTACGTATGTTTATTGACAGTGCCTTTCCTGTCTGCGTGTCTCCCACTGAACTCTAACACAGAGGGGCTATCTCATAGGTTACACCGCGAAGTTTGTTGGTCCGCCGCCAGGGTGGCGCTGATGTAGTGGCAACCATGTTGAAACACTCCTCATGACACCAGCGCCCTATTAAATCAGCCGATGAGTTAGGAAAATACAGTGCCATTGTCCAACGTGAAGCTTACGGATGCGAAAATGGGCACAGGAATTCATCGACGAGAGATGGCACGACATTTCATTATTAAGAAATTTATCTCGTCGCTAGTTGTATAAGATTACTGATAAACACAATACACTTGTTTACATTCGTGCAACATGCAGGATATTGTTTTTAAAATATTCCAAAAAATAGGTGTTCACAGACGAGAGAGAGAGAGAGAGAGAGAGAGAGAGAGAGAGAGAGAGAGAGAGAGAGAGAGAGAGGTGTATTATAGAGTTCAGTGCTCCGATGTCAAATTATAATTATAAAAAAAAAAAAAAAAAACGCTTTGTCAAGAAGCACTGGTATCAGCATCTAAATGCAATAGTTATTTGAGCCCTTTTATTGACATGAGAGAGAGGGGAAGCCTCCTTTGTGCAAGTGAGTTAAATCTGTTATGAAACTGAGAAATGCTTTCAAATTGTGCAAAAGAACAAAAAGAAATTCTTAAAACATCAGCCAGTGCCACTAGTTGATTCCACAGCTGTGTTACACACCATCTCACACAGTATTACTATACAGAGAATATTTGACTCTAAACATCCAGATGCTTGACACCTCCATTGAGGACAGTCATGTTCACACATTAATAAAACTGGTATCACAGTGCCACTATATTGTTAGGGTACATCACATAAGAAATCCATCAGAGAGGAAGCTATTGGTATTAAAATAAGGAAGCAGCTGGCTAGGTTGAATGTATTTAAATATAAGTAGGAAATAATTATTGAAGTATGTTTATGTAAATAAAGGTATGTGTAGGTAGTACTGAAAATAGCTGATAAATAATGACACGTTGTGACTGTATATAATGTGCTTAACTATTCTATGATGGCGAAATACACATGATTTTCATATAATACGCATTTTCCTTCGACCTCAGTTTTATCTTTAATAACTGAACAGGCATTAGGTTAAGGAGGTCATAAAGAAAAAACGAAGAAAGGTATGTTCTGCACTGCAACAACCTATGGCATTGCGTTATTCATACTTTTGGCTGTATATAATCCCATATAATTCTTGGAGCTAGATTGAAGAAAATGATAATCTATATTTTGTATTATGATGTATATATACATGAAAGCAGCAGTGAGACAGAGAGAGCAAGCTAAGAACAGTGCCTTACTACGGTGGAGGCGACGAGTGCCGGTGTTTCAATATGGCGACCGTACTGTAAGTCACACGCTTGCTGTGGAGATAGCCCCTTCATGTTATAGAGCTCGATGGTGTTTCCCTACTTAGTCATACGGGTCATGAGATATGGCGGTGGTCATTGTCGTGATCGTCTAATTATTTTTTTTTCTATGTACATTGCATGTTTCTCTTATCACCTTGTCTGTTTTTCTTATTCTTTGTCTGATTGACTACATTTGGATTTTCTTGCAGCCTGTTTATTAACATGCCACTGCTTATATCTGTCTCACTTATATTGCTTACTTTGATAGGAAAACATGTTTTTTGCGAATCGCCCGCTCTTCACTTATCTGACTCTGTTCATTCACATCTGAATTAGCATTTCTTTTAATCGCCTTTGTCTGTCCTCAACCCCCTCCCACCCCCATCCTGCCCACCCAGACTCCTTCCTTGTTTACCTTCACCTTTCACTCATCCCACACCTGTATTTACATCCCTAACCTGTCTGTCTTCACCTCCACCCACACTCACATTACTGTCCTTTACCCCTACCTTTACTATCTCCACCCTCACCACCACCCACATCCATATCGCTATACCACCCACACCCTTTCCGCTCTCACCCATACCCACATCTCTCTTAGCTTCCCTTTCCACACCCTCTCCACCCTTATCCTCACCCACACCTTCTCCACCCTCATCCTCACCTACACCCTCTCCACCCTCATCCTCACCCACACCCTCTCCACCCTCATCCTCACCCACACCCTCACCACCCTCATCCTCACCACCCTCATCCTCACCTACACCCTCTCCACCCTCATCCTCACCTACGCCCTCTCCACCCTCATCCTCACCTGCACCCTCTCCACCCTCATCCTTACCTGCATCCTCTCCACCGTCATCCTCACCTACACCCTCTCCACCCTCATCCTCATCCACACCCTTTCCACCCTCATCCTCATCCTCTCCACCCTCATCCTCACCTACACCCTCTCCACCCTCATCCTCATCCACACCCTCTCCACCCTCATCCTCACCCACACCCTCTCCACCCTCATCCTCACCCACACCCTCTCCACTCACATCCTCACCCACATCCCCTCCTCCCTTATCCTCATCCACTTCCTTTCCACGTTCGTCGTCACCCACACCCTCTCCACACTCACCCCACCTACACCTTTTCCACCCTCATCCCACCTACACCTCATCCACCCACATCCCACCTACACCTTATCCACCCTCACCCCACCTACACCCTATCCATCCTCACCCCACCCACACCCTGCCCACCTTCACCCCACCTACACCCCACCTACACCTTATCCACCCTCACCCCACCTACACCTTAACCACCTTCACCACACCTACACCTTATCGATCCTCACCCCACCTACACCTTATCCACCCTCATCCCACCTACACCTTATCCACCCTCACCCCACCTACACCTTATCCACCCTCACCCCACCTACACCTTATCCACCCTCACCCCACCTACACCTTATCCACCCTCACCCCACCTATCCCTTATCCACCCTCATCCCGCCTACACCTTATCCACCCTCACCCCACCTACACCCTCAGGCATACTCCTATTTCGTCCACCTACAACCTTCTTACTCGTCTCCTCTTTCTTGCCCTTCTCTTCTTTCACTTCCTTACTCCATCTGTCTCTTTCTTCCCATCTTTCCTTACTGCGTGTTTCCCCCTTCCCTTCCTTACTCTTTCTTTCTTCTTTTCTTACCTTACTCCATGTATTTCTTCTTCCCTTCCTTACTCCCTCTATAGCTTCCCTCTTTTACTTAATCCCTCTCGAGCCCCCTTCAGTTCCCTTCCTGACGCCGTCTTTTTCTTCCCTCTTCTCTACTTTCTCCTTTTCTCTCTTCCTTCTCTCTCTCTCTCTCTCTCTCTCTCTCTCTCTCTCTCTCTCTCTCTCTCTCTCTCTCTTTCTCCTCGCCAAACGTGCATAAATATCGGCACTCCTTCCCACCAGTTTTATGCATCATCCATCACGGACACCCGACCCGACCCGACCCGCCCAAGTCACGCCGACCCAGATTCTCCACTGACGGACGCTTACCCCAACCCTTTGTAGGTACGACGTGGTAGGCTCCAAATATATAAATTTTTCCTCTTATGTTTTATATCGCTTGTAGGAAATAACGTGTGCCTGTCTGTTACTGCTGCTCTTGTTGGTATGGCACAACAGTTCCCAACCAGAACTGCCTTTTCTCGTTGTCTCATTTCCATTGCCGTTGATATCCAGTCTTAACAGTGGAATGTGTCCAGGTATCTTGATTTTGCTTTTTTTTTTTCCTCATAATTTTTAGCGATATTGTTGGCTTTGCTCATAGATCCATTTCTGTTTTCGATAAATCTATTTTGTAATTAATGTTTCCATTATGTTTAGTTTCAACCAAGAGGATGCTGCATACTCGTCATGCTTTCCTTTATTTACATTCACATTTAGCCTCCTGCGCCTGGTATTACTTGTTCTTTCTTAAACCTGTCAATATAAACGCAGTCCTATATTTTTCTGTTTTAAAGTATAGAAATATATCTATAGTTGTCTTGGGTTAATAGTGGAACTGCGAGTATAGAGTATATTTTTCCGACCGCTGTTGATGTATAGTTTCTTGTTTCTCCTCTCATCACTCTTCTGTCAAGTACAGTCAACTAAAGAAATATATATTGTTACGTTCGATGGATATGGCGGTGAGTGATACTTCATGTGTTTTGCTGTTTGGAAAATCTGAGTAAGAGTATATTCTGAATTATGCCATATTACAGTAGTTCAGTTTAAGTCCTTTAGCCTGAGGACGTAATGCATATTGTTGTTAGTGCCAGGCGATTTTGTCGAACTTTGGAGAGTACTAACGGGATTAGTTAATGCAACACCGAAGCCCTCTATTTCAAAAAGTCTGTTCAAAGGCAAATGAAGCTGTGCAAGGGTATCAAGAATGAAATATACGTCATCACAGAGAATTATCAAATATACTGATGCTGTAACAGGATATCCAGTGTAGTATTTAAGAGTTCGTCATCCTGTGTTTCAAAATGTACATTGGGAATATGCATGATTTTATTTAATTTTCCAACCTGTAACGTAGGTCTTTTCTGACTCGTATCCATTTTGCTTGGTAAAATTTAGCCTTGAGAGAATGGCCCACGTCTGTCCTTCTCCATGTATATTGACCACGTTCTTTCCTGTGTGTGTGTTAACTTCGGCGATGTGAGAATCTGGTGTTCACTGTCTTACTCCCCTACGACCATATTCATTGGCAAAATAGCAATCCCTTTCATCCCCGTCCATGCTACGAGTAATGTCGGTATCAAGATGACGATACAGTAGGTACCGGCATATTTATTCATTTCTACAATACTGTCTTTGATAGATTTAAATATTGAGAGAGTGGCTTACATCTGTCCTTTTCAATGCACATTTATTGCTTTCCCTCCCTGTCTTTATTAATGTTGGTGTCGAATGACTGGGATGCGTATAATCTTTCTTACCTCCATCAGTCATCATTAGTAAGTTGCTGAATCACGAGACGATAAATATTAAGCGGCTTCTCTCCATGTATTAAGCTGTCATTAGAACTGTATTTATGATACCATTTGTAGCCATATATATGTTGGCTGTTGAATTATTGCATCGATAACGGGGTTCATATTTATTCTTTTACTGCCTTTTTTATGGTATTTCTTCTTAGCTGTGTTGATTTTTATGCCGAAGAAATGTGTTTTGTGTAACCCTTCTAAAACTGAGTCCATCTTCCCTCACAAATTACTGAACAGAGAGTGTAGTAATAATCGCCGCGTTTTCCTACTTCACATTTTATGTCGGGTTCCGTACCAAGAGAAACTATATGCTTTGTCATTAATAGCCCACACCCATATTATCTACTAAAATATTGCTTTGAAGTGGATAATGTTTATCCTCTTTGCAGCCATTTATATCGAGTTACATGCCAGTTCATGTCAATGTCAAAAGAATTAAATGTATTGCGTAATTTTGTACCTTTTTTCATAATTTTAATTTATTGCATCCAAAGAGTGGCCTGCGTATGTCTTCTTCCAGACATACGGTATTTATTAAGATCCCTACCCTCTCAATATTGGGAACGAGATCATGGATGTTGTTATAAAAATTTCGACCTATGTCTATCATAGTTATTTTGCTATTGCATGGTAAAAGTGGGAAGTATGTCATAGTTTAGCCACATTTATTATGTTCCTGTCAGCCAGTGAAAATTTCTGTGACGAGGTAATAGGTCTATTGTCCTTTTTACCAATATCCATCTTATTGTTTAAATTATTGCATCATATCACTAACTTACAAGCATATTTAACATGCTTCCTGCATGCCTAGTATTTGTGCCAAGAGAATGGGATATATTTTGTTCGTTTTAACTTTCATGCTTTCAGTCTGGATCCTTTTGTTATATTTACCTATCTCCACCTTGTCTGTGTATTACTTTATGAAGAAAGGTGTTCCTATCGTTAATTTTACTTTATATCCATCTTGTCTGTAAAAAAAAAAAAAAATGCTCATGTTGCCGTCATTTTTCATGCTACTACCTGTCTGTGATAATGCCGGTGCCGAGGATGGCATGTAAATATATTTTAAAATATTTTCCGGGGTAGTGGTGTCATGCAGGCGAGGTATGCTTGTGTTGCAGTTCAGAGGGTCGGGTTGGTCTTTGGTTCTCGCCAAGGCACGGTAAAGTTTGAGGCAACATCAGTGTGTTTAGTTCAGGTGCCGTCTCGCCTCTCCATACTACTGTTCTCAACCGGGTTATTTTGGGGCTGGACTCGTTCCTGCATATTTGGCTGACCTACTTGATCTCTTGCACTGTACTCATGTTGGTAAAATATATTATACTCCAGTGTACAGAGAGATGGTACTGTTGGTTATGTTACATTACACACATAATTATGGTAATAGCCTAGTCAGACCTATTCTTTTTCTAGGTTTTAATTCCCTCTTCCCCGGGCAACCACCCACCCACCTGTGCATCACAACTTGTGAATGCCCTTACTTAGTAACCAGACACATCTGGCTACACACACACACACACACACACACACGTTGCAAAGAAGTTTTAATCCCAATCCACCCCGCCTCTTGCTTCTTTATCCTCCCTACCGTGTTTCGTCCCCCACTCCACATCGAAATTCTTAGAGAACTCAAACCATCTCACTACCATTCCAGTCCATCATACAGGACCAATCTGTACAAGGTGTACCGTCCTGTATCATTGTCAGAGATAAGGAATAACATGTAGGCTGAAGGAGATGGTAGAGAGAATTACCTCATAGTACGCAGCCAGCCCAGTGACTAGTAAATCGTCTGGTATTAACACAACCCTCTTCGAAGTGTTAGGGCGCAAGGCTGGGCTAACCTGACACAGTACATTAGAAGAAAGATGACCGGTCTGCTTCCCTTGGTGGCGTGACATAACTGAAAACATCCAGTCACCTCTTCAGGATCGAACTTACGCAAGACTGTCACTCCGACTAGGACGATGTAACCACTAGGCCATCAGCCTGGTACTAGCCACAGTACAGTGAGTGAGGTGTTGTTCGAGGATTAAAGGCTAAGTCGCGATAGTTTATTAACCTTCAGATGTGGGAAAGTTTCTCGGTATTCAATTACATCGTCTAACGTTAGCCAGGGAGAGAGAGAGAGAGAGAGAGAGAGAGAGAGAGAAAGAAAGAAAGGATGATAACCTCTGTCATTCTGGGGCGTCCCATTCTTGTCTTCCTTCCTTGCATCATTAATCTCAATATTTCCTCACCACCTTTGTTATCTTCCAACCTCATCTGCCAATTTTTTCCAGTCCTCTCTTTCTCCTTTCGTCATCCTCTTTTCTTTCTTCACGTTGTCACAATTTTTCACTCAGTCTTAAATCTTAGTCTTGTGATATTCTCATGTTCTTTCCCTTTACGTTAGGTACAGTACTGAGAGCATAAATGTCAGAGAGAGAGAGAGAGAGAGAGAGAGAGAGAAGGGAGGGGGGATGGGGCGAAGTGAGGTATATGTAGCAAGAGAGACAAGGAGAAAGAGATAAGGGAACAGGACGGGGACAGGACAGAAATGGCAAATGATGGAGGGAGGGAAGGAGTGTGGAGAAGGGAGGGCAAGAGAGGAGATATAACAGCAGGTATGTTGGTTGATATCAGGGACACTGTTATCATGGTGACCATCGCCCTGGCTTGGTTATCTGGTCCTTTTTCTTCACACTACTTTATCTCCTTTTCCTCCCTCTCTCTCATATCTTCTTTTTCCTTTCCTGCCCCACCCTCCTCCTTCCGTCCCGCTTTCTTCATTTTCTAGGTTATTATCTCTTCCATGCCTTTTTTTTACATTTCTTTCTTTCTTTGTCCTGATGTAGTCCAGATCATCTTTTGCTTCCTTTTCTTCTTCTTCCCCGGCACCCTTCTCAAATACATACCCTCTCACTTTCTCGGTCATGCCATTCTCTCTCTCTCTCTCTCTCTCTCTGCATCCACCAGAAACTCCAACAAGAAAGATCCTTCGCGCAAGAGGCAACTCATTATTTTTATGTGGCTACTTAAGCAAGATTTTATTCAGTTGAAGGAGGACCTCTCAAAGTGGATGGATTCCAAACAGCCTCCATTGAAACCTTTACTACGAAAGGCCTCTCCAAAACTGTATATAATTGTTGGGTGTGGTAACAATAAAGCAAATGACATCGTCGCACTGAAGAGGTTAACAGTATAATGTTAGTGTGGTGACCAGAATTACCCTAAGGGAAGTAAAGACAGTGTGCCATATGATGTGCAGTGAAGTGATGATGGGGAAAGGATGATACTGGTAAGGCAACATGTGGTTGGGGTGTTGAGGGAGGATGTGGTGGTAGTGGTGGTGAGAGGACATAAAATGATGATGTAGTGTGGCAGTAGTGGTATGGTTGTGAGAAAGGGAGTTAATTTTGTTTAATCCTAGATAGGTAACGTGGGGTACCAGAAATCCCATCCTCGAAATTTAATTTTTAAAAATATGAGCATAAGGTCTACAGATCTGTCCATCTCATTACCTTCCTGCCTAGTGATGCTCTTCATGGGGATGATGGGGTCATAGCTGTATCTGGCTCTGATTTTGCTGTATAGAGCCATTGGGGTATGTCATACTCCAGGTTACCTATAATGTAACCTCAGTTGAGCCCTCTTGTGATTTTTTTATTTTAATTTGCTGTCTTTCTCCTTTTGTATACAGAAGGTCCCAACATCGGTCTACTGCAGGTCACCAAGGAATCATGATATTACTTTTCAGTTTTGCAAGATTTAAATTTAAAATTTGTATACCTAAAATTCAATCATTTTTGTATAAACTTTAAGAAATATATATATTTTTTCAATTAAACTTTATTTTTTCTGGCCCTATTTAAAGATAATGGGTTGAATTATTTGTGTATTGAAGCATTTTGAAATATCTCAAACGGAAGTATTTTTGTTTTATTTTTTTTCCGTGTGGTATGTCATACCCCACTTTATCTTATATAGTAACAAAATAATGGTTACCTATCCAGGGTTAATATTGTGTGTGATGGTGAGTGAGGAAACAGTAATGGTATTGATGGTATGGCAGTGTGTGGTGGTGTGTTTGAGGGAAATCCTAATAGAGTGGTAGTGACACTATGGTGATGTATTGATGTAAGAGAGAGTTAATGTAATATTGGTGGTGTGGTGGTGGTGAGTGTATTGTAAGGCAGGGTGTTGTGTGTGTGGTGATGAGGGACAGAATGATAATGGTGGCGTGGCAGTGTGTGGTGGTTGTGTGCGGTGGTGAGGGAGGCGTCTGGTTAGAACAGTGACTTGCTAGTTTGGGGAGAAAGCATAAAACTGGCGAGTAACGGTGTAACTGTTTTTGAGTTCAGGCTAAAATTAGATTTGTCTCCAGTTTGTTAAAAAGAAGGGGAGGTTGAAGTGTTTCAATAATTATGTAAATGTTTCTCATCCAGTCAGTCCCCGTTACATACCCATGTCATCCGCAGTCTCTTTTGTCAGGTTTTAAGTACATTTTTCTCAGTTTCACAAAGTACTATGTCATCAGTACTGTATATGTGATATTAAACTAGTGGAAGCCTTTTTAGTGGAGGATGACTTATCGTCCTAAATATAAGGTGTTTTATGCTCAGACATGTTTTTTCGCAAGACACAGCACTCATGTTTCTCTCAGTATAAATTGTATAATGAAAAGAAGAGGGTTTAGGTTCCTGAATATCGACCGTATGACTGTCCTTAACTCCTTGAGCCCAAAGATGTCTTCTTCATTTTGTTTTTGCTTTCACCTGACTATTTTATTGGCCTTTAGGGAGAGTTCTCTTAATATTACTTACATTCGTCTTCTGCAACAGGTTTCCCAAAACTTAAATGAAATAATGTAAAGACAGTGGGAATAAAAGAAAAAAGTTAGACGTCATACTGAAACCGTAAAGGTAAATAATCATTAAATTTTTTCAAGTCCCAGTCCAGGCAATGACCCGCTGCAGTTCGTTTATATCCACCTAACCCACTTGAAATGTTAGATTAACGGGGATGAAGGGGAAACGAACGAGTCCACCAGTCTGATCATCCCAAGAGCATATATACGAAGTATTGCCATCTTATTCTTGCACACTGTTATCTTCGTTTTGTAAAAGAGAAGAGGGTCCGAGTCGGGCCGAAACTACGGCATCCCTACAATAAGCCCAATTTCACTGTGGGAGTAAATTAGTCTCTCGAAAAATTTGCTGCCTTGTCAAACAAGACACACTAATGTAGTTTGAATAATTATTTAACTCTAACGCACACTTATGAAATTTAATATATACCTAACAAAGGTCATAAGACATACTACTATACTTTAATTATATCTCGTAAGATACAGTTATGTAACTAAATATATGAATGGAAGAAGTTGCACCCGTCTTGGCAGCTTGGCAATTTACGAAATGGTCTCTCTCCCACAGGCATCATGAAGAGCGATTTTTGTGTGGGTCTGGTCAGTAAGGTGGAGCTGAGAATGGCTTCGTGGCCTATTTACTGGGCATTCTGTTCGGTAGTTCCTCTGGTAGTTTACTTTCCAGTTCCATTACTGGAGCATTTCCATTTCTATAGGAAAGAAGGTTATACTGATGCTTATAGCTTTTACGTATTAATGTGCCTTGAATTTGTACCTTGTGTTATCTTTGTTTATCTTTTCCTTTATCTTTTTGCTTTGCATCTCAGCGCACAGTTTTCTTCCAAGCAAGAAGAGTTCACTATCGGGTGTAAGGGTGAGCTGATCTATGTGCATATATCTGCTCTGTATTGCCAGTGCAATTATCCAGACTCCTTTGTCGGGCGGTGTTGTTTGAGTATGCAAATTTCCATTATCGGCGGTGCGTTCCGATGCATCCCGCCGCCTCCATAACAAAGCAGATTCAAGAACCCAATAATGTGGTAAAATGCCAGCCCCATAACCTACCACACAGGCTATTTTCTGCCATGTTAAGAGGTGGAAGGTCAAGGACGGTGTGGCCATTGTTGGGTTCGAACCTGGTGGACATTAACGTACACGAACATTTGGTGTTTTGACTCGGGCCCAGATTTACGTTCTGTATACCATTTTTTCGCTACGAGCTGAGCTTCATTCTCCCAGGATGATCACACTTCCATTTTTTTTTTTTTCTGTAACCTAATTTAATCTTCTCTAACCGGACCTAACTTAACAGATTAACCTAACAATAAACTAACCTAACCTGATACTAAGACAAGAAACCTAAACTAACCCATACTTTCCTGAACAAGAAAGTGCAAAAACTGTATACAGAAGAGAAATCAACGACCCCAGCATGGCACACAACATCGATGTTGCCATACGCAGGACACGAGTATCTATTCGTCTCTGTGTCATAACTAAATGCTTCCTTTGATAAACATGGGACAATTCTGTTGTCTCCCTTTCTTTGTCCTTCCATCAGAAGTTCATCTTTATAAAGACAGGAAACTGATCGTAAATTCTTTTCCTAGCCTTAGAACGTCACACCACCGCGGGGCAATAAAACCACTATTCTTTTTTTATTTTCCCTATTTTGAAAACACAATAGCTCACTGAAAATAATGTGAGGGGAACCAGGTAATATGAAGTGAAATATTTCGCAGATATAAGCTCTTCGTTTGCTTTGTGTGTGTGTGTGTGTGTGTGGGTGGGTGGGTGGGTGGGCGCGCGCGCATGCGCGCGAGCGAATGTGCGTGCTTGCGTGTCGTGTTTTCCTCTTAGTAAGTGCTTGGCCGCATGAAACAGACTGTGAATACAGGATCCAGCATGGGATACAAGGGAGGAGTGAGACCCTTCAGTTCTGGTGTTGCAAATGCTTCTCCATCTGTATGACCTTTGTGTGGACACTGACGGTGAATTCAGTTGGTGTCCTGCCAGAAGCGGTATCGTGTGATTAAAAAAAAAAAAAAAAAAGAAAGCGACACATTATTATTATTATTATTTTTATTTTTATTTATTTATTTATTTATTTTTTTTGGAGCACAAGAACTTTCAAATACTATCCCCTGTCCTGTCTGAAAAGTGATGTATTATTTTTTGTGCGTTCAAAATTAACCACTTCACTAAGATGACGTATCTTTCTCCATTTTGATTATGATATTTATTTAGCTTGAGAAAGGTCACAATTATTTGAAGTATTTATCTGAAGGATTTAAGTCACCGCGGCCCTTACATGATAAACAGTTTCACTATGCTTTACTGGCGAAGATTAGGCGTAGGAAGGGTTGGAATTATGACAAAGTAGTAGTTAATGATTGGAGAATGAATTACAGGGTGACCACAACTTTCCATAACCAGTACGGTAATGACAAAAGTTTCAACTTTGCAGTGAATATATTGCCCTTTGATCCTTCATTATCGTGACAAGATCAGTCATTTGAGGGGTAACGGGATATTGCGGGAATCCTGATCAGTTAAGAAAATATGACAGTGAATTAATTAAAATGGTGTAAGTTTTGAATTACAGTTCAAACCAGTAGGAAGGAGTGTGATTTTGAAAATTTAAGAAAAAGTAAGATACAGAATATGTGTGAAAAGATGTAAAAAGGCCATACTAAAAGAAACCCATCCCACCCGATAACTGGGGAATTCGTATATAGGATTTTAAGAGGTATAATTATGGTAGAGTTTTCTTGTTGTAATTAATAGCTGTGTCAAAGCCGTGACATTCACCCTTACAAAAGATGCTTTCGTGTTTCTTGTTTATGTTATTACTGAACCGAGACCACAAATTCGAGACGAGTCGTTTCTTAAGAATATATATTGATTCCTTTTTTTTTTTTTTTTTTTTTTGTTCCACGACAATTTCTGCTGCCGTAGTATACGCTGTTAAACATATTCTAATGCCATATTCACTGGTTATTCAATTCGCTTAGTTATTTACTTGGTTCCAGTAAATAATGGAAAGCCCCAACTGAAGCCATGCAACTAGTCAGTGGTAAGTCTTGTAAAGCAGATAGTATTCCGAGCAGACCCACCTCCACCACAGTCACAGCTGACCTACTGCTCTGTGAACCCTCTGATATTTACTGTACCACTGCAACACTGACTGACTATCCTTCAAAAGTATTATTCCTTAACCCTCTGATATTTACTGTACCACTGCAACACTGACTGACTATCCTTCAAAAGTATTATTCCTTAACCCTCTGATATTTACTGTACCACTGCAACACTGACTGACTATCCTTCAAAAGTATTATTCCTTAACCCTCTGGTATTTACTGTACCACTGCAAAACTGACTGACTATCCTTCAAAAGTATTATTCCTTAACCCTCTGGTATTTACTGTACCACTGCAACACTGAGTGACTATCCTTCAAAAGTATTATTCCTTAACCCTCTGATATTTACTGTACCACTACAACACTGACCGACTATCCTTCAAAAGTATTATTCCTTAACCCTCTGGTATTTACTGTACCACTGCAACACTGACTGACTATCCTTCAAAAGTATTATTCCTTAACCCTCTGATATTTACTGTACCACTGCAACACTGACTGACTATCCTTCAAAAGTATTATTCCTTAACCCTCTGATATTTACTGTACCACTGCAACACTGACTGACTATCCTTCAAAAGTATTATTCCTTAACCCTCTGGTATTTACTGTACCACTGCAACAGTCACTGACTTTCCTTCAAAGATATTATTCCTTAATACTCTGATATATATATTGCACTGCTGCAACAATAATGCCCTCCCTTCAAAATTAGTATTCCTTACACTGTAATATTTGGCTTTCACCGATATAAGCGTTTTCGTCATTCATTTTCAATTACTTACTTCGCCCACTAGGTCTGTATGTCTTCTGTATTTTTTCACTACATATTTCCTCCTGTAACTGAAATATTTTGGACAGATTCCGATATGCAACTCAAAAGTCAACCGTGTCCCTAATGCAAGAGTTCAGCCAACAATACAGTCGCTTTCTCTCTCCGTGTGCCTACTCTCATCACAAGGAAAATGTCATACACGAACACAGATGATTCTTATTTCCGAAAAAATAATCTCTGGCTGTGGCAGTCTTCAGCTGAGTTCCGGACTGCCAGGCCACCTTACCCACTAGGTAACATTAGTGATTTAAGTATAATTAATCATCGTCATCGTCGCCGTCGTGGTTGTCTTCATCTCAGCGGCATGAGATAATTTTCATAGAGAAGAGAAAATGGCTTGGTTTTTGTCTATCGTCCGCACCATTGTTATTAAGGGTAACAGTGCGGTTTTGCTCATTCCTAATGTTTCCCTAGAAAACCGGCCGTAACAGTCTACTATAGCATCCCGGCCACGAACTGTAGTGCTGAGTTAACAGTGGCAAAGGGAAAATGAAATTGTTGGTCAGTGTGGACGGCTGAAGAACTGACATAGAAAACGTAAATAGGAAGCCATCAGACATGAGCAGTGAAATCGGCCATATAATAATTCACTGATCACTTTAGCCCTCGGATTCTAGGCTATACCTCATAAGTATTGTTACGATACCTTTACCAGTACTGTACAGACACCATAGTAATTAAACGAAATGCCAGCCTTGCAACACGCTGGAATATTACTGGTTACTTTAACGACATTTCATTGGGTTTATCGTGATGGCGTAAAAAAAAAAAAAATAACCGAACTAATGGAGCAAGATTACAACCCTTCAAACCCGCTGCAATAGTACTGATAAGTTATCAAGATCTCATTAGGCTCTGACAAGGCTTCGGGGTGGTGTACAGACGCTGATAATTGCAGTTGTATCTTTTGGCTCATGTATACATCAGTCTTTGTATCTTAGCACCATCCATATTATAACTGTCTGCCAAGCAATTTGCCTGTCAACATGCCTATCCCTCCCTTATACGCAAACTTCAGTTGAGCTAATTTGTTTCCTGCACCAATTTTCCTATCCACCAGCCCTCCTCTTTACCTCCAAGGCACCTATTACTCTTCCTGTCACTCTGCCTACCTTCTTTCTGCCTAACCATCAACCACTAACAGCACAAAACACAACTCCCATTCATTCTTGTTCATCATCTGTCAAACCTCAGTCTCCCTGTCCCCCGGTTTACCTACCAATTTTACCTCCGAAACCATCTCATCACCTACCATGTCAACAACCATCACTCTCCATTAACACAGCTGTTATCCATTCTACCACCTCGTCAACCAATTCCATCCTCCCTATCTTTCAACTGATTTGCCTTCCTTCCCACCATTTCCGCCATCCATAATTCTACCCACCAAACCACCTACCCTCCTACTTACCAAAGCAGAACCATCTCCACTACTTAACACAGCTGCCCTCCATCCTAGCATCTTGGCCATCAGCTTTATCCTTCCTACCTACCAGCCTACTTACCTGTTTACCATTCTACCTACTAAGCCACATATTGTCGACCCTATCAAACCGCCAGCCTGCTTCATACAACTGCTGTCCATCGTACCACTTTAACCATCAGCCCCAACCCAGCCAAACTACCCACCACCCCTATGCTTAGTACCTGATAGCACCTAGCAAACCACCAGCCATTTCCATCACTTATCACAGCTGCCACTTTTCCCACAGCCACTCATATCTACTCCATCCTGCCTACCATGCCATCTCCCTCTCCAACCAAACCATCAGCCATCACCCCTGCTTGGCTCATCTGCCACCCTTGCTTCCACCTAAACCTATCAGCCACATCTTACCTATCGAATATTGCACCGTCCTTCCAAACCACCTACAAACAGTACTTACCTTTTTACCTACCAAATCATCAACCATCTTGCCAAGCTGCCGCCTTTTCCACCATTTCACTTATCAATTTTATGGTACCCATCAACCCTACTACTTGTAGCCTTAAGCACCTAATACCTACTTCCCTACTTACCTACCTACCGACCTACCTACCGACCTACCTAGCTACCAAACCATCAACCATAATCCCAACTTAGCACAGCTGCCATCCATCGTAGCACCTCACCTATCAACTCCATCCTCCTCATCTTCCAGCCCATCTTCCTGCCTTACCTGCTTAAATATTTACCAACTTCTGCCTACAAATCACTAACTGTCTCTCTTGTTTAACACATATCATCCTTCCTTCCATCTCAGCCTATCAGCTACATTATTCCTGTCACTCCTGCTTAACAGATCTCACCCTTCCTGCCATGTCAGTGTATCAACCACACACACCCTATCTTCCAGTATGCTTACGGTATTCGCCTACCTATCTGCCTACCTGCCCCACCCTTACCCTTCCAACTCTGTCATCTACCAAACCACCATCCATCACCTGCACTTTACACAGTTACTACTCTATCGAGCACCTCACCCATCAACCCCATCCTTCTTATCTCCTAACGTACTTAAATACCTTACCTATCACACTATATTGCCTACTGTAACACGTCTATCATCCTATCGACCACCTTATCAACCCAGTTTTCCTGTTTCTCTCAGGCTGCGTAACCTCCTTCCTCATATTTCCCCTACCTGTCCTCCTACCCACTAAACTACCTATTCTCATGCCTATCAAACCAACCATCACACAGCTTATTACATTTATCACCCTTCCTACCATTGCACTATTTAACCCACTCCTCCCTATCAAATCAGCCATCATCTTCCCCAGCCACCCTTCCCACCACACCACCTTATCTCCCAGCCTACCCACCTGCCTGCCTGTCAGTTGGCCGTGTATATGTAAACCCTGCCTCTGCCGTTCACCTTTACCCATATTAGTCTCCATCAATCTGTGTGTCGGGCCTATTGATCTTCACCCTCCTTCCTTCTACTCTTATAATCAACACATTTATCTTGACGGATTAATCTGTGGACAAACAAAGCTGCTCTGCCTGTGATGTACTGGCATTAGCAATAGCTTACCGACACTTCTCTGCCGGTTGTAGCAATGGAAGATATTACATGAACCTTCTTTTTGAGACACCAACACGGGACATACAATAAATGAGTGTGAGAAAGAAGCATACCCTCAGTGGTCTGGGAAGGAATGAGAAATACAGAGGACAGGACACAACACTGGCCGAAACCTTCAGGTGAACTATTGCTCATGGCAGTACCTGTAGTGTGTAATTGGAATCCTTATAATGACACCGATCGAACAACCAGTCACTTGTTATTTTTCAGGGATCATAACTGCCTTATACAGCATACTGTATTACCTCTCTTATTATTGACACTTCCTGCATTAAAGCTGAAGGAGTTGTTTGGAATAAAAGAAGGAAGTTCCAGTTTTAGGTATGATTATTTAGAACATAGTTTTAGGGTCAATGTCACTGATCTTACTGCCTTAAATTGTAATGCTCTTACACAGGGTAACTACCGCTCCTGTTACCCTTCACTGATCCTGTGATATACGTTTGACCTGGATCACTGACTTAGTAAGAGCAAGTGTCCACAATGGCTCCTGCGTGTGGTGGTATACACAGTGCTTGTGTCATGTCGTCGTTATCTTAGGCTTTCTATTGTACCTCTGTCCTTCCTACATATTTTGTATTTTTTTTTTTCACTGAAGGGATTAGATAAAGATCTTATTAACTCCTGCAATAGTAGAGTTGAATAAATTTGTTAAATAACATTGATAGGTAGTGGTGTGGTGACTATGGAAAGTGATCTCACGCTGTGAAGTGCCTAAGTGTAGACAATATAATTAAACTAATGATTGTGGGGGAATAATAATGAATGAATATGTGTAGGACGGGGGATGATGTGAAGATATGAGTGCGTCTGGATAAAAACGTGTTGCCGTAGAGGCCTCTGGACCTCGGTATGAATGCCGTCTAAAAGGTTTATGTATATGTGGGTAAATGAACGGTTATCCGTGCTTCTTTACTGGAGCGTCTATTGTAATTATTGTCTTCAGTAGTACTGGTAACAAATAATTTACTTTCAAACTAGAATGGATATGGAAGTCAGATTCCAGCAGTATGACCAGTGAATAATTAACTAATAAAGGGATTTGCTTATCGAAAATTTTATGATGAACATCCTTAATGAAGGCTACATTTAGCCTGTTATGACGGGAAATATTACGTCTGTGAATCAGTACTATGCAATAGCATTAGCTGCTTTGTGAGATTAGGTTCATAAGTTTACATTCAGTCCCTTGCAATAACTAGAAACTTTTCCTTTTCTTCCCCTCATATTTTTCTCCTCACTCTTCAGTTCTCTTGCTTGTTCACCTCGTTTTTCTCACTGTAACCCATCCCCTTCCATCGTTCTTCATCGTTCCCATCCCTACATTTCCTTTCCATTCCCACCAACTTAGTCCACCTTATATTACCAACTTTATATCATCTTCCTTCTCTGCACCTTTCCAATGCATTATCTCTATTCCCTTTCCCATCCCCATCCAATTTCTCTTCTCTTCGGCATTTCACTTTTTGTGTATTACTTCGGCCAACGAAGTTGGAGGTGGATATTTATTCACCATTGTTTGTCAACGAGCAGTCTCAAAGAGTTATTGATGCATTTCATTGAAAGTATGTTGATACATGGGTCATAGACCAAGAGTTAATTAAATGTTGGTGATCTGAGTTGTCTGGTATAGGCGTTGGCGGAGGTATGCGTTCTCTGAATGCTACTTAGTTCATTATGCCCCTCTTCCTCTCCTCTCTCTCTCTCTTACCCTTCCAGTTCCCTTTTCACTATATGTCATAGCCAATGTTTCTCCTCCTCACCGCTCTCTCCCATGGTCGTCCTTTCATCGCCAACTTCGCTGCAGTGGTTCATTCAGCCTTCACTCTTTCTGTCTTCAGTTCATCTTGTCTGTTTTATCGTTTCCTGCTCCCCAGCCATATTCCCTAACCGTACTCTTCAATACACTCTAACCATTTCTCTTCACTGCCTCCCGCGTTCGTTCTATCCCCTCTACGGTTGTTTTGTTTCAGCCTGTTCTCTCTCCCTCTTTACCTCTCCTTCCCTCCTTCCGCCTCCCATCATTGTACTCTCGAATTCATTCCCTCCTCTGTCCGTCTGTCTCTTTCTGTCTGTCTGTCTGTCTGTCTGTCTCTCTCTCTCTCTCTCTCTCTCTCTCTCTCTCTCTCTCTCTCTCTCTCTCTCTCTCTCTCTCTCTCTCTCTCTCTCCAATCCCTCCACCTCCCCCACAGCACCACTTGTACTGCTTGCCTGCCCCCCCCCTACTCCCCTGTGACTCCCCGTCTGCTTTCTTGCTTACCTGTCTACTGTCTTGCTTGTATACTATCATACCTGCCTTCTACTTTCTTACCTTTGTCTGTTTCATGCCTGCCTGCCTGTATACTTTCATGCTTACCTACCTACTGTCTTGTTTTCCCGTACACGTTTTTATTTGTCTGCCTGCTTTATTTCCTGCCTGTCTACTTTCTTGCCTGTGTACGTTATTACCTGCCTTCTACTTTTTTACCTTCGTCAATTTCATGCCTGTCTGCTTTCTTACCGCTTTGTTTATTGTCAAGATTGCTCGCTTGCCTAAGTCATGTCTCTTTGGCTGCCAGCTTTCCTAAGTGTCTGCCATCCTTCCTACCTGGCTTCCTGTCTGCCTGTCTTTTCTTGTGCTTGCATTATTTCCTACAAGTAAGAGTCTGTGCTTGCCTGCATCCTTTTTCCAACACCTACTTACTTTCCCTTGCTTCATTAATTTCCCGAAAGTTCTTTTTGCCCTTTGCCTTGTTTGAGTCTGAATTTTTTGCTTTGCCATCCTTTTGTTATTCCTTAGTACGCGACTTTTTCTTCTTTACTGCTAACACCGCTGGATAAATTATTCAGCTATATGGAAAAGAATTTTTGAACTGGACGGGTTATAATCCACTGTACGAGGTCTCCCCTTAGCCTACTGAAATCGTCTGAATGTAACAAAAACATTCATAACAAGACATCACCGGAGGCAAGGGATTAAACTTCTGTATTTTCAAAGAACGTGATTCTATTATAGAAACAGCGTTGGTTCAAAACTCAAAACGTGGCTGACCTATAAAGTGGATGCTGGTAATTACAAGCAAGGGAGCGAAGCCAGTGAGCGATATTTACTGTTAAGTCTGGAAATGAGCGACAGAGCCCGACCCCACCGTCACGCTAAGCAGAAGCTGATAACTTTACTACTATGTTAAGTACAATTGAAATTCTTTCTGCATGTGATACATTCAGTCATTAAATTTTATCAGCTATAAACCCACCCATGAAAGGGCAGGAACCCCTAGGAATATCGAGTTTTCCAAGGAAGTGTGTGGGTGGGGAGGGGTATGTGAGAGAATGGCTTTTGTTCCAGTATAATTTTCATTGTTCAGCTACCATCATGAAGATAAGAGGGAAAATGTGATAACATGGTGCTCGCTCGGTCTACACGCGCCCACAAAGCCCACTCTACTAGTATATAATATTCACGTTTTTAAGTCTGTGTCGCTGCCAACGCGATTCTGAGACTGCTTTATTATACATGAGTGTTAATCTTAAATTTCGTATACAGCTGGGATGCGGTTCAAGGATTCTGTTCAGTTTCGCGTGAATTGAAACTCAGGTCGGGAATGGGTTACTGGATGATCCTGAAGGCACGACTGGTGGGTACGGGGAGGAGAGAGAGAGAGAGGGAGAGAGAGAGAGAGAAAGAGAGAGAGACTTGAAACCGAAAGAATATCTTATGAGAATTACTAAACTGAAACAAATTCGGGAAGAAAACTCTCATCAGTTCAAGAATAAAGCTATTTCCAAAGGCTGTGATGGCGATGCAACAGAGAAAAACATACCGGTAGCAATATATTAGTGTCTTCAGCCCGTGTACGTCTATATTCCTCCATACTTGCTATTTTACCTTCTCCAGGAGGTATATGTTTTTGCTCGCGTTGGTTGGTTTGTCTGTTTGTCCGTCTGTCTGTCTGTCAGCAGGATTACTCAAAGTTATGAACGGATTTTGCTGAAACTTTTTGGAGAGAAAAGGTATACCCGAATGAACAATCGAGTAGATTTTGGTTGTGATCCGGAATTTTTTTTTTGTTCACACCATATCTCCAAAAGCTCTCAATGAATTTCAATGAAATTTTGTGGAAGGGTGGGCCATGGGCCAAAAAATAATTGATTCTCCGCAAGTTCTCAATGAATATCAATGAAAATTTGTAGAAGGGTGGGCCATGGAGCAAGAGAATATTCTTTAAATTTGAGGGCGGATCTGGATCCGGATCCGGCATTGGCTGAGGTATGCGCCCTTTGAATGCCCTTCTAGGTACAGATGATTTTTATTTCCAGTTTAGGGGAAACTTCTAAAAATGAAGCGTCTAATGAATTTTATATCAAACCTCTCGAAATAGAAAACGTTTTCCTTGATGCCTTGTTGCCTACCTGTGGACGAGTTTTGCTTCACTTACGGGGGATTCTGTAATGAAAGGAAACATGACATTTCTGGCTGATCTTTGTGTCTCAAAAACTGTCTTCAGGCAAATAGTCATTTTTCAGTAAGAATAAATTATGAAATACGTCATCATAAAGAAGATATGAATGGAGTCTAAATGCAATCTTTCCAGCTGAAAAACTCTATCAAAGTAAAAAAAAAAAAAAATCGGGCAGCGTTACTAATTATGTAAAAGTATAGCGTAGTCTGTATAGGATACCTCCAGCTTGGGAAAAGTCTTAGCTAAGCCAAACACATCATCATTACACTAAATGGGTTATTGTTTCACCACAAGAAATTAAAAAGACGCACAGAATGACTAAATACTGGTGTAGTCTGGATCATGAGAAGGAAAAATAAGGAAAATGAAAAATAGGTTGCAGCTTGAACGAAAACAAAAAAGAAATATTGAGCGTGTAGGTTGTGTGGTGAGGGCATTTGCCGGCGACCCTCTGACCCCAGCCTACCGCAGGAGGACATGAGAGGAAGAGGGAGAAGGAAAAGGAGGGGGAGGAGAAGGGAACAGAAAGATGAAGAAAGGGAAGGAGGAGGAAAGAGTAGCAGGGAAGGTAGGAATGGAAGGTGGAGAAGAAGGAAGAAAGGTAATGAAGGAAAAGACAAACAGAAGAATGATACATGGTGAGAACAATATGAAGAGCATGGCAGGAAGGAGTAAAGACATAAGCATAAGCAAGAAGTATAAAGAAGGAGAGAGAGAGAGAGAGAGAGAGAGAGAGAGGGAGAGGGTAAAGGCAACGGAGAGGTATGTTGCGAGACAAAGAGGAAAGATAAAAGGACGGAGAGGGAGAACAAGATGGAAAAAGGGAGATGAGGAAAGAGGGAAGGAAAGATGAAGGGAGAGAGAGGGATGTAAAAGGAGAAAGAAGCCTTGTTATGAAATTGAGGAGCAACTCGGGGTTTGGAAGAAGTCGAGAGAGGGGAAAAATACCGATAATGAAAAAGAAGAAGAAGAGGAAAAGAATGTAAGTAGAAAGAGATGATTCCCTAGCAGAGAGGAGCAGTGTTAATCAAGGGTGTGTTGGATGAAGGGCAGAGGGGTGCTGACAGGCTTGGAATATAGGTAAACGGAATGGTAGGACGAAGGAAAAATAGACCGAAGAAAAAACAGGAGAGAAACCGTGCTGAGAGAGAAAGGAGAGAGAGATGAGAATAAAAGGAAGGAAAGAAAATAAATGGAAGAGGACAGGAGATGAAAGAGTTATTAGCTGTTTTAAGAGACATGGGAAGGGATGAAGGAACGAAACATGGAAAAAATGGAGGAAGAACACAATAGCCGTGTTGATAGACAGGGGAACCAGCAGGGTACTGAAGGATGAAAGAGAACAGGGAGTAAAACAGGCAATGAAGGGTAGATAGATAGATAGATAGACTGAAACAGGGACTGACAGACAGACAAGAGGGGACACACACACACACACACACACACACACACACACACACACACACACACACACACACACACACACACACACACACACACACACACACACACACACACACACACACACATATGGTGATGTCACTGAAAAGTCGTATTGTGAGATTGAGAAAAAGGAAATAAAAATAATGAGGAAAAAACTGTCGAAGAAAGAAGACAGAAAAAGGATTGGAGGAGAAAGAAAGATAGTGAGGAGGAAGGAAGGAAGGAGGAGTGGAGGGAGAAAGGGAGGATTTATAGTCCATAATCAGCAAGGATGTGTGTGTGTGGGAGAGAGAGAGAGAGAGAGAGAGAGAGGTGGGGGAAGCAAGGAGAGACTGAAGCAGTAACAGTGAAGATGAGACATTCAGGACAGACGAGGGAAAAAGAGGAAGGAGGAAACAAAAGAAGGGAGAGGAGTTATGAGCAGGGAGGAGGAGGAGGAGAATAAAGGAAAAACGAAATGAAGGGAGGGAGAGAAGTCGTGATCGTGTTGAGCAATGGAGGACCCAGCGGGGGTGTGAGTAATGAAGGAAGGGTAAGAAGGAAGGAAGGAGGTATAGGGAACGAGAGGGGAAGCGGCAGGAATATAAAATGAAGAAAGTGATGGTCAGGCACAGGGGAACATGACAGGTGGTGGGTGGCAATGAAATAAGATTGGAGAGGAAGGAAAAGACATGTAGGAGGAAAAAGCAAAGGGTGAAGATGGAACAAAAGAAAAGAATAACATAAAGAAGAAACTGAGAACAAAGCAAAAATGAGAGGGAGAAGAAATATAACACGACAGAACGCTAAAAAAGACAAGAAGGAGCAAGGAGAAGCAAACGAGGTTGAAAAAAAAAATGAGAACGCAGGGCAAGATGCAAGAATATAGATAAAACAATAAAATGATAAGAAAAAGGCCCACTCCTCAAAAAAAAAAAAAAAAAAAAAAAAAAGATGGAGGGGAGATGAAAGAAATTTGGTATTGCTGGGGAGAGTAAAAGAAATTGGAGAATGAAAAAGACCAAATTAAAGAAAAGAAATTAAACTTGAACATTTAACCCCATAATGAACACGTCCAGTAGATTTTTTTAAATTCCACCTTGCTGAAGTCGGTGAGTGAGTGAGTCCTATGCCTTGGAATGTTAACACTGTCACCATTAACCTATTCATGGTCGGGGACAACACATTTTCGCCTAATGACAGGCAGTCTTGACAGTCTTATAAAGCTGAGTGAATCATTGAATCCTAGAAGCCTTAATGATAACAGAGCAAAATGTCAACATTAAATGATACTGATGCAGCCCTGATTCCATCACAGTAAGCCCATTGGGTATTTCATGCGATTTAACCCATTCAGTCCGGTGACGGGATATATATTTTATTCTTGCTGCCACCAGATTATTTTAATTAACTCACGAGAGACGCCCTGTTAACAAGATTTAGAGACAAAATCCATTATCCCTTTTACAGCAAGGAGTCTCCATTAAGCTGAATAAACACATGGTAGGCAGAGTACAACAAAATTACTACGTTCTCTGACTGAAGGAATTAATATGCTGTTGCATCCATTATTTTACCTCATATCAGGCAAGTTAACATCCAGGCACGGCAGTCAGGGTTCAGTTTTATCATTTCAGATCCATTTAGTTAAGTTATTGTCCATTAAGATAAGCTGAGGACCATTCAGCTCCAGTGAGGTCTGGTCAGGCTATTCAGTACTCACCAAGGTTCTTCGCATCCAGTTCGGTTCAGTAAAATCAGCTGAGGCTCATTTAGGGATCTTCAGAACCAGTTAGGTCTGTCAGGGTCGACAATGTAAACTCACGTCCATTCAGACCCACCATACTTATCTGGCCAATGTCAGGTCACTCCAGGTCATCTTGGGGGTCAGTTTAGGTGCATTAAGGTCCATCCAGGTCGTCCGGTCCATCCAGGTTATTTAGGTCCATTCAAGTCCCTCTCACCCATTCAGTCTCAGTCATGTCAATCCAGGTCCATTCTGGTTCAGATAGGTCCATTCAAGGCCTTCATTTTCAGTCAGAGCCAGCCATATTAATTATTCCATTTAAATCCATTCTGATCAGTCTAAATCATTATTGTCATTGACGTTAATTTCAGAGATGTTCAGACCCAAGTACTGTACACCAGTTCTGGACACAGTTAATTAATTTAGTTCCTTTCAAGTCACTTCAGGTCGACTTAGATTTAGGTCATGGTTATGAAGGCGTGTGCCAAAAATCCGCTTTATGGGGGCAGCGATTTTTGTGATGATACACAAAGGGTAGGATTTTAAAAACATGAGCTCAATTTTTATGGTAAAAAATACTCCTTGGCCTTTAAACATTATTAATGATCAGTAAGTTTTACCACACTTTCACTGTCATATTTACTCTGATTTCACTACGAGATTAAGATAAATGCATATACAGTTATTCTCATACACAACTAAAGCACAAGAGAGATTGTGGATGTGGTCCCAGGTGTTCAGTCCCTTTCACTTCTCGCCATCATACTGTTTCGTACCAGAAAAGATTATTTCAAGCCATATGAAGCTGTGTTAAAAATCAGCCCTCCAGTGCAGTGGTCGGGCATATGTCGATTCAGGTCTCAGAAGACATGGTGAGATGGTCAGAGACGAGTGGGCGAAGTACACCCAGTGAACATGAATGCTGTAGGTTCACCACACCAGAGCACTAATTGTATGGTGGTTGGAAGAGAATGGGCAGGAGGGACTGCGATATGGATGGTGGGACGTGCAAGGGGAAGTGTACCCAGTGCATATAGGCTTTGTAGGCTGGCGTAGTCTAGGCGGTCATTATGATAATCATTACATTAGGGCAGAAGTGGGTGGGATTTGTGGAGTAGAAGTGGACTAAGTTCATGGTAGGTGATGGGGCATGGCGGAGGAGGTACCAACACTGGAGATGTGTACTGTACGTAGGCTGGTAAGGTGGAACGGGAACATAAATATAGGCGAGGTGGGCTGAAAGGAGTGACTGGAAAGTGGATGGATAAACAATTACGGTGAAGATGGGCGTTGTAGGTTAGTTGGTATGAGCTAGAAAGTGGTTCATATCATATTTTCCCCCAAGAATGCCAATAACAACAACACTAAACCTACCGCTTTCAGATACCTTAAGTTAAAAGACTCCATCCTACTAGAAAAAGTTAAAAACAAGAATGGCTCAGAGGGACAAATAAATTGGACTGAGAAAGAAGAAGTTTGTGTCAAGTAACCCAGGATACCGTTATAGGCAGAGCAGCAGGTATCGAGTGTAGTGACAGCAGGGTGGAGGCTGAGCAGTGGGAAAGTTGGGTGTGGCGGCTGGTGGAGACTGGGGGGGTGAGGGATGTGGAGTGAGAGCAGTGAGGCAGAAAGATGTAGAAAGTTGGTGAGGTTTTTGGTTATGGAGAGTGAAAGAAAAGGATGAATTGCGAGACTGTTTACGAGGCTTGAGGAATATGGGGTGGAAGTAGTAGGTAGGAAAAAAAAAGAAAAAAGGAATTGCGTGTATGCTAAAAAATACTGAGTGAAATGAAAAAGTAAACTAATGGTGGAAAATGGAAAGTGAGAAAGTTAGGTTGAGACAGGCTGAGGAAAGTTGAGTAAGAAAGTAAGAAATGTTAGTTATGTTAGGACACAGAACAATGAAGATGAGTAACGTTTGATGGTAATAAAAGATAAAGGAGAGAAGCAGAGAGAATGATTGTTGTAGGACACTGTTGGATGGTGAATGATAAGGCAGGTAGGTGAAGGAAGCTTGTACATATGAAAAAAAAAAAAGTTTAGAGAGAGAGAGAGAGAGAGAGAAAGGAATGTGCGGAATATTGCTTAGTATGGAAAATATGTGAGTCCGAGTTTCAAAAAGGTATTATACGTGGAGATTTAAGAATTAGAAGTGAAGTGCAGAAGGATAAAATAGATGGAGGGTTGATGACAGTGGAATGAGAAAATTAGATTTAAAAAGTGTGTGGGAACAAAAAAAATTTGATGAGTGCGACTGTTGATTAGGGAGGGTAAATTAAGAAGGTTGGCAGTTGAGATCAGTAAATAAAACATTACATATTGTTGAAATAGGTAAGTAAAATGTGTAAATTAGAGAAGCTTGTAGTTACTGGAAAACAAAACCTGATGAGTGAGCTTGCTTGGTAAGGAAGGTCATTGAGGTTGGGTGATAAAAAAAAATTAAATGAACTTTATGATTTCAACAAGAACAGTAAACTTGCCAAAGTGTATTGATTCTAAAAAGAAAAAAAAAAAAGAAATAGGCTGCTGAAAAGCGAAAGTGTTGGATTAACAAGGTGATTTAAGTCGACTGATAATAGAGAGAAGTACATAAAAACTGTTGAAGATTGACGACAATAGTAAATGAGAAAATATGCAGATGCTGAAGAAGAGAGGGCGCTAAGTGAAATTGTTCGCTAAGGAAGATGAGTGAGATAGGCTGGTAATTGACAGATGTAAGTAATGATTGATATGATTGACTGGTGTGTTAATGATTGCAAATGTATGAAAAATTAATGTTAGATTAGTCTCTTGGCGTACATCGAAAAAGAAAGATCGTTGTGTGAAGCTGTTGATTAAGGAAGGTGGATGAGATAACCTGGTAATAGAGAGACATAAAAAACAATAATAATAATAGTAAATTACTGACTGCCGATAATTAAAATAAGCAGATAAGAAAAACTGTGGGTACTTAAAAAAAGACTGATGCATGGATCTGTTAGCTAATGAAAATGAGTGAGGTAAGCTGGTAAAGCAAAGTAAAAAGATAGGAAAGTAGATTAATGTTATCATTATGAACCGACAGGGTGCAAGCTATGCAGACATATAAAAGAACATAATGACCAACATCCACATTAAATGTCCGCCAAAGTTGGTGTTTCGAGCACAGAGATTGGCACACGTGGCGAGATGTAAACAGGCAAACAGTGCTAGTAAATAATAAAGGTGAGAGATTCAAGGAGGAGAAACCCAGAGTGATAAAAACAGGTATGCTGGTGGCCAGGTGTGGGCAGGGGAAACAGGTACTGTATAATAGAATGGGTGAGGTCAGGCCAGGTCAGATGTGGATGAGGCAGAGGAGTTCAGGGAGGTGATTAAGTGACTGAAACATACGTGAGAGAGAGAGAGAGAGAGCGCATGTTTGCGTTTGCGTCTGTGTGCGCAGGAGAGCGGGGTGTTTGTTCGTGCACTGTTTTGTTTATGAAAATTTCTTTAACCCTTTAACCACATGGTGTCACTTTCGTGATGCTTGGGAGCAAGGGATCATACCGCACGGCATCACTTTTGTGATTCTGTGTTATTTTGAATTCGCCCAGGCTTTCAAGTGGTGGCTTGTATCATCTATCAGTACTGCCAATGTCCAACACTAGTCAGCACTCCTAATTTCATTTGTACTCCCATCCATTGTTGACAATTTAGCCATTTCTCCCCGTTCTTGACTCCCCTCCCTACCTCCCCTCCATTACACTCTCCTCTTGCCTCCCCGGCCGTGCTACGCTAAGTAAATCTTCCCTGGATTTTTCCACTGATTTCATCCATTGAAATAAGCCCTATGCTCTATTCTTATACCAAATAATATGTACAAAAAAGAAATAAGGTAAGTGAGAGTGCCATACACCTGGAATTGGCTAATTATCACCTGACAACACCTCACGTGCACTCGTTCGCTAATTTTCGCTGTTTATTTCCTCTTGAAATATGCCGTATAATCTATTCTCATAATAAAAATATATATAAGAAAGGAAGGGAGAAGCCTAAGTGATATTTACATTCATCTGGAACCACCTAATTTATTTTGTATTGTCTAGATTTCCTGCCAATCATTTCATAGCATATATATTAGCAGCTGTCACCAGGCTGTCATTGGCAGCATTGTACTCCCCCTAGGCAGGCCACCACATTGTATTCAGTTTACTGTCATCTTTCAAGGTGAAAGCACGTCGGAGTCGCGCCTGTCCAATTCCGCCCCATGCAAAGGGCCCTGTGACCTCTACCCCCTACTAATCCTCGTGTGGAAAGGGGTAAAGGGCTAAGTGACTGCTGTGGAACGTGAAATGGCTAATTTGTCAATGAAAATTATAGAGAGTAACTACGATCTTTCTGGTGAGTAAAACAGTGCAAGTGGAAATGTAAATAATGTGTAAACAGCAAGTGAAAGCAATGAATGTAAATATAAGTGAACAGTGGAAAATAGTTTTATAAGTTACTGCAAGTGACAGTGCTTAACACAGTGTAAATAAAATAGAAATGTAAATAATGTAATTTAATAGAGAATGTACATACAAATGTAAATGAATGGTAATATATGAATACGAGTATATATACTAGGAGTAATGAAAGTTTCACTCTAGCATGTATGAATACTATGAGTTATGAAAGTGAAGGTGAAAGTGACAGATTCACTCTAAACGCTAGTATACAGGACGAGAAAGTGAATGCTGCGTATTTTACTGAAAGAGAAACTGAATGCCTACAGTGACAATAAACTACTATTACTGAAGGAAACTTATGGATAAAGTCTGTAGATATATATAAGTGTTAAATAGTAATAGAAATAAATATAAAGTGTGAGTGTTTTTATGAATAATAAATGATATAACACCAGCGGCGAACGATCGGAAGTGGGAGGGTCATACACGCTCGTAATTTTCATTGCTTTCACAGTTTTTTTTGGGGGGGGAATATGGATTCCAAACTATTTGAGAATCATAGAATAGTGTTTCTAGTGATAATATCAGGCAGTGGTAATCATGTTACGGGTTGTCGGGAAGTGTAAAGTGGGGACTTAGTTACCCAACTTCAGAGGTCTCCACAAGTCCTACGGTACTTGACGAAGGCTCAACAAACATCCCAGGAGAAAGCTGAAGGTATGTGCCATAAGCATATATAATTTTAATATTCTAGGACTAATAACTGATTTTTGGCAAATATTTTTAGAGAGTCTGTCGGAGCGCGAATATGCCCGTGGGACATGCAAGTCAAAGCAAAACAAGCCCGCGGTTTAGGGGTTAATCTTGTTTTTTTAATACTTTTCTGTTTTTCTGATTGCATGTTTTACAGTTTTGCTTAGTGGTTTTGGTCTTGTGATTTTGGTGCATGGTTTTGTGGTTGTACTTCTGTGTTTGTGGTTTATGTTTGACCTTTGTAGTCCGGTGTCGTATATTCTTGCCATCTCCAGCCGCTTTTATTTATCACAGGGGAAGATTTTTTTGCAGTGAGAAGGTTATGGAAAACTATCTGTCTATCTATCTATTGCCAGACGCCATAATCCCGTAAGGGTGGCCATTTGACTTTGAGTTATTTGTTTTACGGGGAGGGGCACTAACCCTCCACCAACCCACTTGTTGACACGTAGGGAGCAAAAATCACCTGGAGAGAGTCAAACTATGATCAGACGTCGCCCGATTATGGGGAGTACGTCTATGTTTTAGATTTTGTGTTCCTGTTCTTACATTGAAGGTTTTGTTCTATAGATGCGCTTTGGAACCAGCAATGGTTGTCATTTAGTGGCGGTTGATTGTGATTTGGTGTTTGTTTTTATCACTTAGTATAATAATCAAAATAATTCTTAAACTCTTTGGACTGGTGGATTTTTCCGAACATAATAAAATCGTTTGTCATTAACTGGAATGAAGTATAAAATTCATATATACCAGTGGTAAAAGTATTGGGACCATTGTACTCTTCAGACCTACATAATCATTTTAAAATGTTTGTTTGACAGAGGAATACAAATGATTTTCGTAATAATGCTACCAAGAATTACTAATAATATCCCTGAAATAAATAGCCGTTAGTAATTAGTCACCTTTGACAGATGGAGGGAATGGTATATTATGGTGCATTATGGCACTTGTGTTTTGCTTCCCTCCATTGCCACTAGTTGCTTCTGGTAAGGATGCTACGCCGAGTTCGATTTATTTGGCTGTTTTTTTGTCAGTGATTTGTTCCAGTATGTGAAAATCTGCTGGAAGAAAATATTGAAGTGGGATTTTTTTTTTTTTTTCAGCATCTTCATTCTAAAGGTGAATGTAGGGAAGAGTAAAGTAATGGTCTTTGAGAGAGGTGAAGTCAGTGAATGTACAGCGAGGTTGGATGGTGAGGAATTGGAAAATGTGAGTACGTTTAAGTACTTGGGTAGTGTGATGAGTAAGGATGGAGGTTTGGAGGGTGAAGTGCTTGAAAGGGTACAGCAGGGAAGAAAGGTTGCTGGTTCTTTGAAAGCAGTGATAAGAAACAGGGAAGTGAGCATGGAAGTGAAAAAGTTGCTACATGACAGTATTGTGATACCAAATCTAACGTACGGAAGTGAAGCTTGGACGTTGTTGGAGGGACACAAGTCAAGAGTGAGAGCAGTGGAAATGAGTTATTTAAGAGGAGCCTGTGGAGTCACATGGAGAGACAGGCTGACGAATGAGGATATAAAGGAGCGTTGTGGTGTTGATGTGGATGTGATAGGAAGCGTTATGAGGAACACACTGAGGTGGTTTGGCCATGTGGAGAGGATGGAGGGTGAAACACTGACGAAGAGAGTGTATGAGAGTGAGGTGGAGGGGGGAAGAGGAAGGGGGAGGCCGAGGATGAGATGGAGGGATGGGGTGGAGAGGTATATGAGAGAGGGGGGTGTGAGTTGGGAGCAGGGCAGTGACATGGCGGGGGACAGGGCGACTTGGAGGCGATTTGTTTGTGGCCACCCCAAACGGGATTGAGGCGTCTGGCAATAGATAGATAGATAGATAGATCTTCATTCTTCCTGATGCATAAAGTCTTACTGAGGATCCAGATTATTGTATTATTATCGTTGTGGTCCATGGATGTTGATATATTCACTATGTTCAGCTGTGAGTTTTACAACTCATGTGTTGATAAGCGACATGCCATGCTAGGCCTTCATCTGCGATACATGTTGTTAAAATGGATGGAAACTCGGGAGTGAAGTTTACTAGCTATCATTATTACCCTCATCAGCAACGTAAACATTTCACCGAAAAATTTTTTGTTACAATTCTCGTTAGATCGGCTGTCACTTTGCAGAATGAAAAATACTACAAAGCAGTACAATTTTAAACGTATAAACCAAGGCGCAGAGAACACCACTTTTCCCTTTTGTCTGAGACGATGTTGTCCGAAAATAATAATAATAATAATAATAATCCGTCTCTCATTCGCCTACCCTTTCCCGTATATTTCCCCGGTCTCTGTTCTGGTGCAGCTGCAAATGAGAATTGTACCAGCTTGTTACCTCATTTTCCAGCTTCACTGACTAGGCAAGCACCCAAACATTCATCTAGACTACAGTCAGCAACCATCGATTTACACTCCATGTCCTTATTTTGAGAACAACGTAACAAATCCTCTGGGTAATGCAATAAGTTAACAATCTTCTGAATCAAAGGTGAAAATCAAAGCAGTGTGTTACAGACCATCAGCCAGAAACGAGTCCAGCCTTCAGTTAATAAGTCATTACATTAGCACGGCTCTGGGGCGTGGCGTCCACTTAATTATCAAACAATGTTGTGTGACGCAAATGCTGCCCACCTCGCAAAAAGTGGTTGTGTTCTTGTTAACTGGAGAGGTTTCGTAGCACCTCTTCCTCAGCGAGTTATTTGTCATGGTAAACTCTCTATATCCATGTATAATTACTGATGCAACTGTTCCTATTAAAAAGATATAAATGACATGAGACAGAATATTAGATTCCAATATGCAAAGTAAATCGGTGAGTCGATATGTTACGAAGTCTTTTATATCAATGAAATACGGGACTAAATCGCTGTGTAATCCTGTTTGAGGACATTAGGTGATTTGCGTGTCAGCCTGTGTCAATTTCATTCTTAACTCCTTCTCTACAGTGCCGTCCTTCTCATGGTAAGTAAACGCGTTTGGAAGCAGTTAGAATATAATTAACAAGTTGTCAGCGTACAGAAGCGATTAACCTGAATGTTTTAATTCCAGAAGTGAGTTGGCAGGCAGTTAGCAAGATTTAGCAGCCTGGCTTATCTAATATCTCTGATCTTATCGCGACCAACATTATATCATTAACAAGTACACTGGCAGAGGTGAAAGGTTAATAGAAGCCATATAAAAGTGTCTGATGATGGCAAGAAAGGCAGCAAAGAATCATCTTCCTGAAGGTGTCAAGAGCCCAGCGTCTGTCAGGCTTTTGAAAACGAAGACTTATTTTGAAACATGATCCAGAATGAGAATGATTAGGGATGTAGGGTGAAGGATAAGGGATATAGAATAAAGTGGTGAGGAGAGAGAAGGATGAAGGATGAGGAGAGAGAGGGGTGGCTGTACAGTATGAGGAAAGCGAAAGCTGAGGGATGATGAAAAATGAGTGAAGGGATGGGGAGAGAGAAGGAGAGAAAAGGGTGAAGGGATGAGGAGAGAGGAAAGGGTGAATGGACAGGGAGAAAGAAGACTGAAGGAATGATAAAGATTAAAGGATGGGAAGAGAGAGGTTTAATGTAATGCTAAGGGTGATGAGATTAGGAAGGGGAAGGATGACAGAAAATTGTGAAGGGATGGGGACAGTATGTGAATAAGCAGAGAGAGAGAGAGAGAGAGAGAAGGGTGAAGAGATGAGCAGTGAGGCATGGACGAGATATAGAAGGGCCATAGTTACCTACAGAGGCCAAACGCTCCTTCACCTTCCCATGAGCCAGCAACTCTGCAGGTCCAACAACTCGTACCTCCGGTGACTAACTAGGGTTCAGGGTTGGAATAGGTTCGGTTAGGGTGTATTAGGTAAGGCTGGGGTGCGTTGCGTTGGTTTGGTTAAATTGGGTAGACTGGATAGGGTAGGCTGGATAGACTGGATCAGGTTAGATTGTGCTGGGTTAAGTTAGGTTTGGATAAGTAAGAATAAGTTAATTAAATTAACTAAGTGAAGTAAAATGCAGTAAGTTAAGTAGAAGGAAGTTGGGTGAAAATGAGCTAAGTTCAGGTGCGTTTGGGTGTACTCAGCTACATCCATCCCTTCCTGTTCAACTTACAACTTGGCCAGCTTATATTTAGGTCATCTAAGGTGATAAGGTTTGATACACAGTTCTGTTATGATTGCTATTGCTACAGTTATCGATTCATTCTCTTGTGATTCGCAATGCAGCCAACTCGTTCCTGGGTTAAGTGGACTTATAGATAACGCAACCTCTCATCACCATGCATTGTGATCAATAGATACACTAGTTAACCTGTAACCACCTGTGATAACTAATATGCCTACCTCAGCTTTAATGTCTGGTCATGTGTCTCCTTAAGTAACCCAACCACAGGGTAATAAATGTTAGCAGTATATATATCGTCAAGGATGAAGTTCAACCATTATTTCAACTCATTTGTTATTCACTTTCCACAGCTTGGTAATATCCCTAAGCTAAACACCAGGTTCACGTTTGAGATGAACCAGGTGCTACAACTATTACTACTACTACCACCACCTCCAGGGAGACCATGTTGACTTTTTTCTTACGAGCGTTATGTGGTTTGAGAATAATAATTGTGTAGGTCAGACTGGTGCTTCTCACACCAAAACCTATTAATTTTCATGTTTCTTGACATATAATTATAATCGCTAAGTTTCAAAATCTAGAGCAAAATGTTAGTGCAAAACGAAGTGTTCGCTTGCAGGCTTTTAATCACCAAAAAACGCAAAACAACCCGGGCAAAAGAGGAAACGTAATGTCCCACGCGTCCCCCCCTCCCGCTCAGTGAGGTCAGTTCACCTTCTCGAAAGATAGACATATTTGCTTTAGAAACATTACGGGTTAGAAATCAAGTAATCTGATGTTACAATTAATTTATTTATACATCTGGTGGTGATTAATGGTTGATGCGTATTCTTATTTGACCATTAATAATACGTAAACTATAATTCCGTACTTGGAGTGGAGACAGTATAGACCAACAAGGCGGGGGAAGGCTGCATCGTTCACTTGTTACTCAGATTATGTCATCACGGGTCACACAGCGCGTTTAGCGTAGTTTTATTTATTTAGTGACAGTGTTGAATGTTTCGGCAGCAGAAACAGCAGACGCGAAGACCCAGGAAATGCAGGTAAGGTGAGGATTGGTGTAACTGTTTACAGGTGAAATTTAGCTGGGATTGTAATGGTTGTTGGTAGCGTCACTCCGGCAACGTTTTGGTACGTTGTTGAAAGATGAATTATAACCGCATCCTAAGCTGTTGTTTGTTCTGTGTGTTTGTGCTTACTCATATGTACGCCCATGTTCATGTGTATGTGGATGTGTGGGCGAGCGTGACTTTCTTTTGCCGTACCACCTTTGTGAGTTAAGATCGGGTCTTTAGGGCAAAAATAAAATAAGAGTAAAACAAAATATCTTAAGTACAACAAGGAACAATAGGGCAGTATTCTTGTTGAAAAATTTTAACCTTCTCTGTGATATACTATTGACATGGTGTAAATATGTTATTTAATTACCCGGCATGTGATCACAAAGAAGATCAGTATAATGTAAATAAGATGGCCTGGTGACTCCCATGGGGCATCGCAGCCAGGAAAGTAGTGTAGGATGTTGCTTCATTAAAGTGTTGGGCACGTTGTACAGGTTGGGAGAAAGTGATGCCAGAAACAAAAGATGGTGACAGATTGTGCCAGCACATAAGACAGCCAAGATAACATCACCAGGGGTGCTGCGGGAAGCAGGGAATGGCATGGATAGTTGAAAGGAATGTTTGAGTAGGACTGTGTTTATGAGCTGTGTCGTATTGTGGAGGGTTGTGGTGTGGGGTGTGGGGTGTAGTGTGATATATGTTTTGCGTTGTGCGTTGTATGCTGTGTTGACTACTGCATTGTGCTGTATTAGTTCTCCATTATATTGTGCTAAGTTGGATTGTGCTCTGCTGTATTGTTATGTTGGGTTCAGCTGAGCCATTATGCCTAGATTTTAATGCCATGGGGTTCGGTGGGGGCTTCTGTGTGGTGAGTAATGTACTGTACGTGTTAGGAGAGAGGGTGGAGGTGAAGTGAGTGATTGTGGGTGTAGGTGTAGTGTGTGATTGTGGGTGTAGGTTTGGTGTGTGACTGGGTGCACGTGAAGTGTGTGATTGGAGGTGGAGGTGGATTGTGCGAATGTGCGTGTAGGTGAAGATAGAATGTGTGAGGTTGCGTGTAGGTGGAGGTGGTTTGTGTGTGTGTGCGCGTGTGCGTGTGTGTGTGTGTGTGTGTGTGCGTGTGCGTGTGTGTGTGTGTGTGTGCGCGTGTGTATGTGTGTGTGTGTGTGTGTGTGTGTGTGTGTGTGTGTGTGTGTGTGTGGAGAGATGGAGTGTGAGTGGGTGTAGATGGAGTGTGTGTGTTGGCATATGCGTAGATGGAGTGTGTGTGGGTGTAGTTTTAGGTGGAAGTGGAGTATGTGTGGGTGTAGGTATAGGTGGAAGTGGAGTGTGTGTGGGTATAGGTAGGTGGAGTGAGTGTGGATGTTGGTGAAGATGCAGTGTGTGAGTGTAAGTGGAGGTGGAGTATGTGACTGTGGGTGTTTGTGGGGGATGGGGAGGGGAATGTATACATGTGTGTGTTTGTATCCCTGTATCTGTCAGTGTATCTGTGTCCGTGTATGTGTGTTAAGAACGCGTCATACAAACAACCTTGCTAGTATCTTCATAACAGCTAGTTTTAACAGCCGTGGCCTGTGTGAAATGTGGCTTGTGGGTATTAGTCATGGAATGGGACATGTGAAAGTGTGTGGCACGTACCAGGCCTGCTGGGTCTTCGGCAGGAGAAATTTGGCCCCTTCCCTCAAAAAAAAAAAAAAATAATAATAATAATAAAAATAATGTAAACATAAATCACCTGCGTACACCGTCAGTGAGTGGGTGGGGAGGAGGAAGCATGCCTGCTTTTCTGTCTTTGTCTTCGACTAATAAACCACTTAGTTGTAGCCTACCGTATTGACTAACAAACAACCTCGAAATAAACGATAGGTTGGTTGCTGCTTGCTTTCTTTTGTAATCCTTTATACTTTTTGAACTTTCCTGTATATATCTATTTACTGATGTTAAAGCATTCCCACATTTAACTTCCCTGGCATATGATTCCCTAGTCATAATAATCTCTTAACGCCATTAGTAAAATTATTTGCAGCCACAAACTCCCATAACACTTTTCATAATCTCCCCATTCATACTACAGTAACTCTGATTTGTATTACTCAGTCATTAATATCTTGGTTCTTCTCACTTTCTTTTTCCACCACCTTCCCTACTTTCAAGGGATACATACATCTCTTAAATATTCTAGAAACCACTCTGTCCATCACTTTGCTGTTTTCATACAAGTGTACGATAACAGTATTTTCCACTTCGCTGATACATTCAGGTTGTCTGACCAGTTTCATATCAACTATATATTTTACTTTTCCTCGTTAGTGTTTGCCTGACTGACAGTGGAGGCACCCAAACATTCACCTGTATTATGATAAATAACTTTACTGCTGATTTTCTCTTTGCATATACCTCAACAATGGAAGACATACGAGTACATTTAATATTTCACTGCCCATTTGTTCATATGTATGAACGTTGTGCATACCATCGTACTTAACAACACTGTGGGACTAACGTTTCGTCTAGTTAAAGTGACACGATGTTTTTGATCTGAAGAGAAGTCACGTGTTCAGCTCACACGACCACACAGATGGCCTTGGGTCCCGGGGAAGTTGATTCAGCAGTCAGCGATTAACCTCGAATAAAATCTACAGCGTCACCACCACAATCCACATACCTTCACTGTTTCTCACACGCAGTCATATCCGAATACAAAAAAATGTTATGTACAAGTAGATGTGTTTAAATACATATCCCCAAAATTATAACTCTGTGCATTTCACTTCTGTGGATCTCATAAGCCATAAATATTGTAGATACTGCACCGTTGTCAACACATCAGGGGATTTGGAGTATTAGAGAAACATATGGACCTGGGAGAGCATTAGAGGAAGAGAGTGGAAGAGTATTGTAGTGTTTTGGTAGTAAAAGGGGGACTCAGGCATAGGGCGTCGTGGTGTGTGGGGAGTCACGAATAGGGTCATGGGTGGGGACTGGTGGGGAGCAGAAGGGAGGGAAGAGGGAGGGGGTGTTGTGGGGAGTAGTAGGTGGTCAAGGGAAGGGTGGGGCCACGATGGTAGCGTGTTCGACTCTGGATCTGCTTGATTTTTCTTAATACACCTTGCCCAAAGTGCCCCTAGAGAGAAGCAAAAAGGAGACAGCATATTTATACATAAGGTTACTATACTCAGGCGCTTTTAGTGCTGTCATCCGTCAGAAACTGGAGGGTTGCTGACACCATCGTGATCTGTGTTTTAAGAATAGTGAAGGGATACAGAAATTCAGGACGAAATTAATGAATGGAATGGATAGGATGGAAGCAAAAACAAACAGTGAAAGTGAAAGAGGTTTTGGCCTGTAACAAACACCCACCACTTCATCCTGTACATTTTATAATATGATGTACGACACTTAAACAGGGGAGACAATTTATCGCGGCCATGAATAATCCAGTCTCGTATATTATTGTTTATGGGACCTTAGAGTCAAGACAGTTACGCCATATATCATATGGGCAGCACTCAGTACCCAGACTACACCTACACATTATGATAGATAGAACCCTCTGTTAGAACCTGATCTATGACGATACTGAACCCTAAGACGGCGGCAACAGTGATAAGAGGTCCTGTTGTGAGCGAGGTAGATATCGCTATAAAAAAAAATCTATAAATCGAAGAAATAATGACACAGTATATCAGAAGGAAACATTGTAAATAGGAGAAACGAGAAAAATTGATATTATAATACTGATAGGAATGGGTGGCATAGAACGCTTGGTGAGCTAAAGGTCTAATAGCTTGTTTCAACTATTATCACCAACATTACAGCTTAGACGCTTCACAACCGAACTAGAGGGAATATTAGAGCGAAAAATTCGAATAAGCAATGAGTTCTGATAGTTCTGATAATTTTTAATGTTTTAGAGGGTTGTTTATCGTACAAATTAAGTCAGTACATACCGTAACACGTTCCAGTCTAGCCCATCATTCTGTGCCGGACAGCACTACCAGCCGCCTCACACACCAGCCGCCTCACACACCAGCACACTCACTTTAACACTCTTTGTAAAGAGTGCATATTAATCTCTATTTTCACGGGAGGCTCAGGGTAGGGATTAAATAATGCTGAAATTACAGTCCCATGTTTTCCATGTCAGAAATGTGATTTGCTATCTGACAGGATGCGAGTTCAGTCCTAGACTGTGGCAAAGAATATTCTAGTGAATTGAATTTGGTTAAAATAGACTTTGTCGATTTTTCACAATGCTCATCGATATGACAAAAACATTCCCAGTGAAATGATAGCTTTACTAAATGGGACAGGCCAGCATGTATTCAGTATGGGTGACGGGTATAAACTCCCACGTGATTACATGTGAAGGTGTGTGGCACGTAGGCTGCTGCACCTCAGGGTACCAACCATTTTGTTCATGTGCAATGTTGGACGCACAAGAAAGATTTTTAAAAATAAAGACCAAGCTTTATATTTCTGTGAACAACAAGGAAAGCATTAAGGGAGAGCATTACACATGAATTTCACATACTGGGTGTGAAAAAAGTCGGGTAGCACAGAGTAAAAAATTAGGCGATCACATCAGTGCGCCATAATAAGATGGTGGTGGGTAGTGAGCAGCGGCATGCTGGGAAGAGTGTATGTTGTGAAGATAGGTGTTGTTAGTTGGCAGGTAAAGTGAAAGTCATACATGTGAGAGTAAAAAACAGGTGGGGTGGGCAGAAAGGAATGGGTGAGATGGGTTAGGATGTTGGCATGTGATGAGGCTAGGAGGGATGACAATGTCCTGTTGAGATCTGTGTTGCATGAGGAGCAGAGTTGGCAGTGGAAACAGTTCTCTGTTCTCTTCATTTCCTTTTTCCTTTCCCTCCACTTTTTTTTCACTTGCTCATCAAAGTGTGATGTTTGTGTTTCCTTGTTGGTGTGGTGTCACCATGGCAACCGTACATGTTCACCATGACGCCTCTGTCATCATCGATTACACCATGAAATTCTATCACAGCAATGACAGGCCAGAGGTGTTGGTCTGTCTCCCAGTTTCACCATCTGTAGTCAGCCATAGCCTCTTGGATCCGCCCTCTGCGTGTTCCACGTCTTATCCCCGCCATATTGATTGCTGAATTTCTCCAGCATCGCGCGTCATAACACTAAACGCGTTGACGCAGGACACCGCTGCTTAGGGACGGATCACCCGTGGTGGGTTACGTCCGTGATTCTCTTCACAGTTTTCAGTCCGCCCCGCAAACTGCTACATGGAAATGTGTTACAAGGTAATTTTAGGTGAATCCCTTTACATCGGACTGTCATCGGATGATATAACAGAAATATTTGCCTTTTTTCTGTTAACAGTGATACTTAGTCATAACAAAAACACATTCTGCATTACCTTGTCTAACTACTAACATTGAAAATGAGATGATACAGGAAAGGTATCCAATTTCATTTTCCATTATCTTAATAATGAGTCTGGATGATCAGAGACAATTACATGGTGTGGTGTGAAGTGTGTGATGACGGCCTCCAGTGTAATGATGGTAATTCACATAATCTGCTGCAGCATCACCGGGATTACCACAGAATTGTTTCCTCATGCCACTGCATTTCTCATCAAGACAAGTTCTCACGTTATTTTTTCGTTGTCTTCTTTTGCTGTTCGGTGGGAATTACTGGTATAATCTAACCAGTTTTGTTACGGTGTAGGGCTGGCCAAGAACCAGGCTGAGAGCAACGAACAAACTTACAATCAGTTCCTTGTTGTCACTTTTTTTTTCAGTATGACAAGGAGTGTGTGCAATATCCCCACGCCTTTTCCTCTTTCTTTTAATATATATATATATATATATATATATATATATATATATATATATATATATATATATATATATATATATTGTTACGGAACAGAGAAAGATAATGTACACTTTAAGTGAGAATACTAAAAATCACTACAGTCCCGTAAAGTTCCAGGTTCAAAACAAAAGAGTTAAGTAAAATTACAAGTTAAAGTTTAATGCTCAAACTAACAACAAAACATTCAGGACTCATAAGGATAATGTAATGGCAAATAAACAGGTTAAATATATGGTTAACTGCAATAGCCTCTATTAACACGAAATTAGCAAGAGTAAATTTATCTAAGTCAGCCCTGATAAAATGAAATACCAGATAATACTCAGTGAATGCCAGATAAATTATTACAGATACAAACTATTATCAAAAATGGCTGACAAAGAACCCTACATAAATTACAAACTTCACTAGGCCTACAAATCAAACTCATGCTATACAGTACAAGAAAAAATGCAACAACAGTTATACTCAAATTACACACAGCTGCTAGATGGTTGGAGACTTCTTGAGCACTCACAATAATAATATCTGTACAGGGGAGGACAGAGATGTGAACAAAATGAGGAGCAGATCTAAGTGGCAATGATGCAGAGACTGAGCTCATTATATAGGGATCAGGAGAGCCTGATACAACTTGTAATAAGGACGCGCAAATGAAGCGATGGGGACAAACGGTCGACAATCCCGCACTGAATAACAGAAAGGACGACTTACTCTACTATAACGGTAGAAGGGGGGGACTGAGGCAGAACACGCTCGTGATCAAACATGCAGCATACTGTGCGTTAAAATTACACAAAGGATGATGAAATCATAGGCTATGTAACAATATATATATATATATATATATATATATATATATATATATATATATATATATATATATATATATATATATATATATATGCTAGGAAAGTTAAGCTATCATGGCTGTTTTGGACTTTTGCAGGAAGAATAAGGATGCGAAAGAGTAGATCCTTTCCATGTGTTGTTATTCGTGTTAATCAAAATCGGTTTTAAGGGATGCAATTGATGTAATTTACTTGTGTACTCTGGTCCCGTTGTTTTATGTATTTGGTGATTGCGTAACAGCTGGAACCGGCCAGGCCTCGGCTCACTGAGTCAACACATTGTGAGCATCATAATTTTCTCATTAACTTTCATATTTTGTATCAGTTATGGTTACGTAGGACACGTGTGTACATGCAGTTTTTGAAATTAGTATATAAGAATCGATACCACATTCCATACCGTAAGCATAATAAAAATGTTAACATCAAAACCAATACCAACAGGAAAAAAACACATATGGATAGCTGGTAGGCCTATAATTATTCCATTTGAACTATCACGGAATTGTGATCATCACAACAATAATACCAGCAGCCGAACCCGATTACATTTGTGGTCGGTACTAGAATTACGGCAAATATTTCATGCAGTGTTTATTCTTTGTATTGCTAGGAGACCAGATTCCTGTCTTATGTGACTCATACTCACTACCTCCATAAATTTGTGATATGTCAAGGCATTGGTTGTCACACAGGACTGGTTGTTTAAGACTGGGAGGCGAGAGTAACAAGACAGTACAGTATGTGTCCGGACAGCAAGCCATTTCAGTACCATGCATTGAGTTTTATCTCCCCATTGTGATATTTACAAGATACCCTATCCTAATCAACCTTACATAACATTAAGTAAATCTAAGAGAATAACCAACCTAAATGTCTACTGTCCTGCGGAAGAAAAAAAAAAAATGCCTAACGTGAGCATGAGCTGAGTTGGGACTGTGGAGTCAGTAGTGGTTAGCAGCCTAAGCTTGAGTAGCAGTTTTTACATTACACTTGCCACACTAGCCAAGCAACACCAAATTTACACGCACACACAAATGTTTGTTCGAGGACCCGCTTTATCAGATCAGTTTCCTCAGTTTGGTAACCGGCTTCAAGACAGCTCGTTGGATCCGCAGGAATCTGTTCCTGTAAAACTACTTACCCAGCCCTATGTACCCTGTTTGGCTCGCCCTTCCACGTTCTCGCCCACATCACTCTCAGTCACTCTCTTTGCACAACTGTTCTCACTCCAACCCCCCCCCCTCTCTCTCTCTCTCTCTCTCTCCTCCCATTCTCATTATCTCCCCCTCCCATTCTCCTTACCTCCACCCTCTCTTTTCCTCCTTATTTCCCCTCCCCTCCTTTTCTGTTTACCTCCATTCATTCTTTTCTCCTTACCTCCCCCCCTCCTTTTCTTCTTACCTCCCCCTCCCTTGCTCCTTACTTCCCCCTCCCTTTCTCCTTACCTCCCCCTCCCTTTCTCCTTACCTCTCTCTCTCTCTCTCTCTCTCTCTCTCTCTCTCTCTCTCTCACACACACACACACACACACACACACACACACACACACACACACACACACGTAACATATTCCTCACCATCTCCCTCTCGTCGTTTTCACCTGTATCTCAGTGACACAGGACGGACGGCTTCATTGTTCACCGGGTCCAGGTACACTGCCATCGTCCAGACTTTTCGGTTCCCAGTTTGCCCACGATGTAAAAACCTTACCCTCGTAGCTGTGATGACCCTCGCCAACAAGCAAGTAGAGTATATCAGGTCAATGGGGAGCCGTACAAGACGGGCAGAGCTAAGTGTAAGGTCTGCATGGATTTTGTGAGGTGAGACAAAAATTCAGCTTTGTTAGGTTAAGTTGGTTTGGTTTAGCTTAGCTTAGGTAAGGCAAGGTTAAGGTTTGGTTGAATATTGCATGAATGTGGCCAAGTGCGCACGCCATATATTATATATATATATATATATATATATATATATATATATATATATATATATATATATATAATTCGGATCTAGAAATAAGTTATAAACCTCGTTCTAAGTGCAGCATCCCACCTACGAGCCAGCAACCAAGGGCTCGTCCACTGCGGCATTCAAACACAACTTGCACCATCTCTGTTGCGATACTCTCGGGAGTATCACATTGAGGGCTCAGTTATAGAGCTAGTTTAGGTGTTTGGTCAGGTTAAGCTTGGTTAGGTTAGGTTAGGTTGCTTTATTTAGGTTAGGTTAATGCTTGATTTATTCCGGTAAGCTGAGACTATAATGCAGCTTGGTTATCATCAGTTGAAGAAGAATCAGGTTCGTTTAGTTATGTACGGCAGGAAGAGGCTCCGACCAACACATACAAGTACAACCATAACTTCTCAGAAAAGATCTCATGCCGTAAATTGTTCTTAGGTTCTTATTCCCACTGCCTCTCTCAGCCCAATAATCTAGGTTAACGCAGTGACATTTTTGGTCAATATTTATATGTTTATACTTTATTCTTCCACCCTTAGATGATTATCTTTTCTTACGGGAAGATCTTTTCATAGTTGAAAGTTTAACCCATATGTAAAGGATGACAACTTAACTATTCAGTCCATGGAACTTTCAGTTTATTATATTCAGCCTGGGAGTGACTTTCTAACTAGTGTTAGATATACAGTAGCCTTCAAAATGGAAATCCGTATGATAGGTGATCTTTGTTAGCAAAACAATCCCATAGAGAGTGCAACAATAATCAATAATAATACACATCATCGTGTTATAATTAATGACTGCTATGCTGTGGTATGTATTTGCATTGTTTAATCGTCTTAATTTTTATAAGTTTAAAAGAATATTAACATGACATGTGCAGAAATATACCGGTAATGAAAATGAACTTAGCCCTCTTTACGTATATAGAGTCGATTAGTTACTACAGTATTATTTTTTTTTTACCTAGCTGTTTTCCTGCAGTTGCCTAACCATGAAAATAAATTCAGTCGTGTCTTTCCAGTCATAAACCAAACTGCATATCATTTACTTGTAATAATTATTTCTTTGATCAGATCATCAAGAAACACCAAAGTACTTTCATTCCATGGTCCATCAACTCCACTCGTATAATTACCTCTTTCCTTTCATGCATGTCCAAAAACAAAATCTTTAATCAGCCTTCTGGCAAGAACCTCTCCCAGATTACTGAATTCAGCAAATGTATTATCAATATCATTCATACATTCCCCCATGCCTTCAGCCACAACAAAATACCAGCGTATCTCTGTACTCTATGCATGACTGACGCTTGGCTCCCAGGGGTTATTCATTTTTTTTATGACTTTTTTCATAGTTTAAGCCAGCGTCTAACAGTAACATCAATGGCTACTTATATAAGCAGTAATATTTTGAGATAGTTGTCAAGGGGGGAGGTGGAAATAAGAATAAACTGCAAATAAATCGTCGGTTGTCACAAAGGAATCGACTTATGAAATCAGTAAGTTTTTACTCTAATCTGGCTTACTTCGCCAATTCTCTAAAGACGAGTATTTCATAAACTTTCTCGATAGTACACAGTGGAGACTAATCACCCACTAAAGCTGAATTTTTGATACCGGTACTGTTGGCCCCTGAGAAAGTGTCCCTACCCCTGACAATCGATAACTAATAGGCAACTAATAATATTGAACAGACTCTTGCTGGTGCTAACTCCTGGCTGGCGCAACAGATTTAAGATTAATATGAAAGAACTGGCTTTACCAGTTGTGAATGTAAGAAGTTTGTGCAAACTAGGGGTGGCAAACTAAAGTTAACACAATGTGGTGAAATCAAACAAGGTTGTTACATTTAATTGAGTTCAAAGAGAACTGTATATTTATTAATTACAACAAATAAATTTACAACAAGGGAAGTTAAGTAAATTCAGAATATCAAAGCATAGGGTGTCTGAGGATAAGGCCATGCGGTGTGAAGGATTGGTGGGCAGTGAGGGGCGTGGTGACATGATAGGGCGTGGAGAAGGGTGTCTGGGGATAAGGCCATGCGGTGTGAAGGATCGGTGGGCAGTGAGGGACGTGGTGACATGATAGGCCGTGGAGAAGGGTGTCTGGGGATAAGGTCATTTGGTGTAAGGGATCGGTGGGCAGTGAGGAACGTGGAATAAGGCTGAGGTGAGGGTCATTATAGGAGAACTTGTTACAATTGGCGTGGAGGGAAATACATCTTGCAGTCATCATCTCGTTGGCAATGGAGACTTTTTGGCACGTTTTTTTTTCTTTAATGAACGAGTATTTTGCATATTACACCTTAGTCCATGAGACTTGTCCTCCTTTTGCATGGGAGAGTTTGTAGTTGGTAGTTGGTTGTGTCCCCCCCTGTGGCGGGGGGGACACAACCTGGCCGCACTATGGGGTGGTACTACTACTCTGCGGCCAGGTTGTGTTAGGAAGAATACTGCCACCGTATTCCCTGCGTGTCGTAAAAGGCGACTAAAAGGGGCGGGGTGAGGGGACTAGGGACCCCCTCCTCTGTTTTTTAGTTCCTAAAAAGAGACAGGCCAGAGAAAGGGATGGGGGATGGAGTTATCCCCGTACCCTGAAGATTGGGTCTATGAATGTGCGTGGATGTAGTACAATTGAGGCTAAAAGGGAGGAGATTGAGAGACTGTTTGTGAGAAGAAAGTTGGATGTGTTAGCTTTGAGTGAAACGAAGATGAAAGGGAAGGGGGAATCTATGTTTGGAAGTGTGAATGGAAGATTGTCAGGTGTTGATAGAGGAAGGGCAAGAGAAGGTGTGGCCTTGTAAGTGAGTCCGGAAGTACAGCAGTGTGTGATTGAATGGAATGAGGTGTCATCGAGACTGATGTGGGTGAAAGCGAAATTTGAACGTGAGTTGTGGGTGTTTGTGAGTGCATATGGGCCTGGTAGTGAAAGGGATGAACAAGAGAGGGAGTCTTTCTGGAATGATGTTGATGAGTGTCTGTAGAGTTTTGGAGCGAATGTGAATGTGGTAATGATGGGAGATCTGAATGCTAGAGTGGGAAATGTAGCAGTTGAAGGCGTAGTTGGTATGCATGGTGTGCCTGGAAGAAATGAAAATGGGGAACGAATGATAGCGATGTGTGTTGAGCGAGAGATGGTGATTGGGAATACGCTGTTTGAGAAGAAAGATATTTATAAGTATACATGGGTGAGACAGGAGGGTGGAAGGGTTGTTGATAGAGCCTTGATGGACTATGTGGCTGTGTCTAGGAATGTAATAGGAAGATTGTTGGATGTGAGAGTTCTGAGAGGGGAGGGTGGAGGTGTCTGACCACTACCTGGTGGAGGGAAAGTTAAGAGTAGGTAAGAGATGGGTGAGAGCTAGGAGGGTTAGGTGTGGCAGGGAGGTTTTGAAAGTGAGTGAGTTGGATAAAAGAGAGAAAAAGATAGAGTATCAGGAGAAATTGAAAGATGAGTGGAACGCAGTGAAAGATCGGGAAAATGGCAGCGTAGAGGAGGAATGGCAGTTGTTTAAGAGTGCTGTGGTGGGGCATCCAGAAGAGGTGTGTAGTGTGAGACGTGTGGGTGGTGGTGTAAGAAAAGGAAGTGAATGGTGGTGCGAGGAAGTAAGTATGGCTGTGGCTGAGAAGAGACGGGCATATGAAGTGTGGCTCCAGAGGAAGGATGAGATGTCATATGAAAGGTATAAGGAAAAGAGGAATAGAGTGAGAAGGGCTGTGCGTGATGCTAAAGTGGCAGCAGATGAGAGGTGGGGTAGGCGGCTGACAGAGAATTTTCAACAGAATAAGAAAATGTTTTGGAAGGAGGTGAAAAGGATGCGAAAGGGAGAGTCTGGGAAGGAAGAACGAGTAAAAGCAGAGGATGGAAGGATGTTAATTGAGATGGATGCAGTAAGGAAGAGATGGGCAGAGTATTTTGAAAGATTGTTAAATGTAGAGGAGGAAAGGGTGGCTGAGATTGTGGCGGATGGAAGGGTGCAAGGAATAAATGTGTTGGGAGAGTTGAATGATTCTTTGATCACGAAGGAAGAAGTGGAGAAGGCAGTAAAGGATATGAAAACAGGGAAAGCTGCAGGTATGGATGGGTGTGCTGTGGAATGCCTGAAGGGTGGTGGAGTGACTATTGTTGACTGATTAGTAAGATTGTTGAATGTGTGCTTTGAGAAAGGTATGGTGCCAATTGACTGGGCAAGTGCTTGTGTGGTCCCGTTGTATAAAGGCAAGGGTGATAAGTATGACTGTACTAGCTTTAGGGGTATAAGTCTGTTGAGTGTTGTAGGTAAAGTGTATGGTAGAGTGTTAATTATGAGAGTTAGAGAGGGTACAGAGGGAATGATTAGTGATGAGCAGTGTGGCTTTAGGAGAGGGAGGGGATGCATTGATCAGGTGTTTGCTGTGAGACAAGTGTGTAAAAAGTATTTAGCGAAAGGCAAGGATGTGTTTTGGGCATTTATGGATTTAGAGAAAGCGTATGATAGAATTGATAGGGAGGCTTTGTGGACTGTTTTAAATTTGTATGGACTTGATGGTAGGTTACTAAAAGGGGTGAAAAGTTTTTATGTAAATAGTAGAGCGTGTGTAAGAGTGGGAAATCCTGTAAGTGATTGGTTTCCCGTGAGAGTGGGGCTGCGACAGGGATGTGTGATGTCGCCTTGGTTGTTTAATATTTACATGGATGGTGTTGTAAGGGAGGTGAATGCAAGAGTTTTAGGTGGTCTGAGTCTGGTAAATGTTGATGGAGGAGAGTGGAATCTGAAGCAGCTGCTGTTTGCAGATGATACTGCACTGGTGACTGATTCAGAGGAGAGATTGAGACAGTTGGTAGAGGAGTTTGGAAGGGTGTGTGAAAGGAGGAAATTGAAAGTAAATGAGAATAAGAGTAAAGTGATGAAGTGTAAGAGGTTGATATATGGTAGGGGGATGAATATAGTTTTGAACGGTGAGTTGCTTGAGGAGGTAGATTGTTTTAAATATCTAGGGTCACATGTTGCTGTGGATGGAAGAATAGATGCAGAAGTGAAGTTTAGAATAAATGAAGTAGGAAAGGTGCTGGGAGGAATGAAAAAAGTGTTTAAATGTCGTTCGCTTAGAACGGATGTAAAGAGAAGGCTGTATGAGGGTGTTGTGGTACCGACTGCATTATATGGGGCTGAAACATGGAATGTGGGTGTAGCAGAGAGGAAAAGTTTGAATGTAATGGAGATGAGATGTCTGAGGAGTATGTGTGGAGTGACGCGTATGGATCGAGTGCGAAATGATGAAGTGCGAAGGAGAACTGGAGTTGTTCGGGAGATGGCTGGTAGAGTTGAGCAGAGGGTGTTGCAATGGTTTGGGCATATGGAGAGAATGGATAATGAACGATTGGTGAAAAAGATAACTAGATCTGATGTGAGAGGTGTAAGGCTGAGAGGGAGACCACAAATAGGATGGATGGACAGTGTGAAGAGAGCGCTGGATGCGAGAGGGATGTCTGTTGAGCAAGGAAGAGTGGCTGTGCATGACAGAAATAAATGGAGAGAAATTGTGAATGAATAAGTGATGACGCAGCCCTGAGGGGATATTCTCCCACATTTGGTCTGATCAGCTAGTCAGGTAAGGTGCGGGTAAGGGGATGGGTCTGTTATGATGTGGCAGGGGTAAACCAGTTCTGCTGTCGGGCCCTGCTGCAGATGTCACTGATTGCATTGCGCAGTTGACCCTTGTGCGGTGTGATGCGGTGAGGATCTGTCCGTTCTCCCCTTTGGGGCTAAGATGCGAATGAATGTGTTTGAATGGATGAGGAAATGGAGAGTGAGTCGTCCTGTCTCGGCTACCTCCCTTTCCTTGGGGGAAGCAGCCTAGGTATATAGATAGATAGATAGATTACTTAGCACCTTATTTCGTATATTACATTTGGTCCTTTAATAACCATTCTCATTGTCGTTGGCATAGCAGACTCGTACTAACTTTTCATACTCGTAGTACCTTTTCATTGGCATTGTAGTAAGCATATTGCTCCTTAATGCATGGATGTTTATCTCTCTATATCTAATACTGAAACACCGAACATGTGCTAATAATAATCAAGATTTTCAACAGAGCAGTGGATATTATAATACACAACACAAAATAAGTCACAGGAAGAGTTGTTATGAAATATCCTAGCCCATCGAGACTGCGTCCCGCTGTGCAAATAAACGTAAAGGGAAATACAGTTTGCTGCGGACAGGCGTGGTGGTGGATGAAAGATTTGTGTGGGTGTGGTGTGGGGTGGTGGTGATGTATGGTGATGTAGTGGTGATGTGATATGGAGTAGGCTACGCATGGACGTATGCATACGAGAGTAACCCATACAGCCTGCATGGGGACGTCTTGCTTAAGGTACATAAAATCGTCTGGCGCACACCAGAATATACTTAAAAAGTTATCCCCGTGTTCAATGTGTTAACCCGTTAACTATGATGATGTCTAATATTTAGTTCATGCTACTGCGAGATGATTTTTATTCAGCTTAGGAGGGACCATTTTTAATGACTGTGTCAGCAACAACCTTCATCAACTTTGCTAGCATAATTACGCCCTTTTAATTTTATATCAAAAGACTTGCCAAAGGAGATTGTGTGAGAGTAAAGGGGAGGAGGGGCTGAGCAAGAGTCTGTCTGTGTTTATTGTGAAGAGAGGTAGTGGTGTGTGTGTGTGTGTGTGTGTGTGTGTGTGTGTGTGTGTGTGTGTGTGTGTGTGTGTGTGTGTGTGTGTGTGTGTGTGTGTGTGTGTGTGTGTGTGTGTGTGTGTGTGTGTGTGTGTGTGTGTGTGTGTGTGTGTGTGTGTGTGTGTGTGTGTGTGTGTGTGTGTGTGTGTGTGTGGAGAAACACAGGTAGTCAGGTCATGTAAGGCGTTGTAAGGTACGGTGCATGCATGGGCGTCACAGCAGCTTTCAGCGTGGCTGATTGTTATGGCGTGTCTGACTGTTGTGTCAGCACTTTTTGCCCTGGTGGGCCACCTGTGGGAGGAGGCTGCATCGTGACCCTCAATACAGGGAGTGATCTCTGTGGCTGGGTCACACAACTCTTCCCCAGTGTATAATTACCTCACTAACCCTGCTATTATTTCCAACCCAGAATTAAATGTATTACCTGAGCATATCTGTACCATTCACACGTGAAATTCTGTAACACCTTATTTAATCACAAATAGGTTTATCTAAAAAGTAAATACGTTGCAATCATCGAGGTCGCCTGCCAAGGGGAGAATATCAAAAGAAAAAAAAAAATAGTCAGCAGAACTTTTACTACAGCAGTTCATAAGTGGCTGAAGATTTGGTTACATTATACAATTTTTATTTGGAGTAATTTTTTTTTATTTCAATCACGGTGTGTTACATTACACTCGATTTTCATGGATAATGCGTGATTAGAGTTTGTCATTCTTATACCATGACTAATTAGCTATATACCTCCGCATCAGAACAGCCTCAGTCCCATTACTTGTTAAGTTTCCAATACCTTAATACCTTCTCCATCACGCTTGGATGTTGATGATTAGTTCCCTGTCGTCACCAGGATGTCATTTCTGATTTAGGTAAAAAATGAGGATTTGCCACTGTAAATCTGTTTACCTCTAGAATTTCTTCCATCACACATCTCCATTTATGTCATCCTGGCTGAGAGTCTAAAAGGTCCCTGTCGTAACTCAGGTTTATTTTTGCAGGAACGACAAGGAATGGATTATTTCCATAATCTTGTTCGTTCTGAGAAAAATATCTTTGTTAGGAGGGAAAAACTACTCTATAAATATATTTGCCCAAACCAGAGAGTCAGGGAATGGAGAATACAGAGCGGTTCCGTGCATAGTTCTTCATGCAAAAACAACTACATGTTGCGGCAGGGAATTGATCGTAAATATGCTCAAAATATCCAGCCTCAGAACTAGGAAGCACTCAGAGACCGTATACCTCCGCCAGTGCCATAGCAGGATCAGGAGCAGGACCCGGATCCGCTCCAAAATTTAATCAGTTCTTTCTTGGCCCCTAGCCCACCCTTTCACAAAATTTCATTGAAATTCATTTGTGAACCTTTGGAGATACTCTGTGGACAAACAAACAGACAAAAGTAGGTGGATACATAACCTTCACCAACTTCGTTGGCGGAGGTACTTATATCACACAACCTGCCGCGACCGCCCTCATTCCCTGTCTGTATATACCCATTCTCCCTTCCTCCATTCCTATCCATATCTACTTTCCCTTCCCCCTCCCTCCCCCTTACCCACCAAATTCCCTGCCTATTCCCGCCACACCTGTTCAGCCTCCTTTCCACACTCCACTCCTGGCACGTCTCTTCCTTTCCCATATTAGGTCAAACACTGTAAGTTCACACCTGTCCATCTACACCTGGATATAAGGTTTTGTTTCCTCTTCCGTTGTCTTTCGCATTCTCTCTCTCTCTCTCTCTCTCTCACACACACACACACACACACACACACACACACACACACACACACACACATTATATATATATATATATATATATATATATATATATATATATATATATATATATATATATATATATATATACACACACCTGTCCTCCCGACACACACACACACACACCTGTTCACACACCGTCTACCTGAGCCACAGTTTTTGCCCAGCCTCCGCACCAGCAAGGCCAGCCTCATCCTTGGTCAGGCCAGTAAATATCACAAATTGCCGAGTCGCTCCCAGAATAAGCACAGCAAATGCACAACTGGAGACCAGTTCTGGAGTTCTGGCGGAGGCTTGGTTAATGCCCACCTTGATCTGTAATTATGTTTATAGTAATAGCCGGATGGATCAGAAGAATGTGGGGAATAACTTAGTCGTACTGAGCCTTAATCGTGGTTAAGTAATTCTTGTACAGAAACGTGGCAATACATTTCCAGTAACCAGTCATCATGTACCTACTGGTTATGACAACTGGCTCTGTAGTGTTGACCTATATACGTAACTTTGGACTAAACTTATCCTTGATTGTCTGAGTCTCGTCTGTCATACTTACCAATGGAAGATAAGCATATGCCCCATTGTTTACAGAGAAGAAAACAGTTATTTAATAATTTTATGTTGCTGGCTGAGTAGTGTTCAGTTTTATACTTACCCTGGAATTAAACTTATCTCTGGGTAACTAAGTATTGTTTATAGGAATTAATAATGGAAGTTTAATAAGTAGTGGCTATTTCGATAGAAGAGAACATTGTCATTTGATATATTTATTTAAACAGGGTGTTTGTTACATTTGTCATTACGATGACGAATAATTCATTTTACTTCCCCTTTGGACGTTTCAGTAGCTGAAGAGATACGAGTACATTACCGTGAAGGAATAACTGAAGATTTTCCTTCCTCTCCTGTTCTCAAAGTTTTTTTTTCTAATCCGAATAAAATATTCTAAGAGTAGAGAGAATAAAAAACAAATACGCCATTTTACTGTAGTGCTTATGTGCCCATTTCAACCACCCCACGTTTATGATGATGATGATGATGATGATGATTGATGAGAAGATGAACATGATGGAGCAGTCGGGAGTTCACAATCTCCCCTGGCAGTATAGAGAAGAATATTCCTTTCAGACCAAGGACTTTTTTATATGTTATTTATTCTAGCTACTAGCGACCATATAATATGTTTAGAGGTGTACCGACCTGAAGGGATATGATGTAACCATTAATAACCCCTGCACTACAAAGGCATCTTGTACCCTGAATAAAAGTGTATGGTGAGGGATGCAATAAAACAGAGAAGACCTAATACAGTATTAGTAGAGGGCATCAACCTCAGAAACTAGTTGTGGAAACTCCAGTACTGGGATTCGTTAACAAGCGTATGGTGGATATATGGTGATTTTATGGCATTATGGCCGGCTATTAGTACAGCACTGCAGTGGACAGCAAAAAAAGAAGGGTAAACCATATACCTTACCTACGCTTCATTGATTTCTGACGAGCATCTGGTTAACATATATGGCAGCAATTACGATGGCCATTACATAGATCTTTTTTTTTTTTTCTAATAGGATTGTTCAACAATCTGTTTTATTTATTGTGCAGAAATATAGCAAAATTAACAAATCTTTTCAAATATTTGGTACCGTCCCGCACTTTGTATTGCACTGTTATAGCGAATGTAATGTAGAAGTTAAGAACAAAATTCATGGAAGATTTGAGGGGGAAGCAGTGAGGATGGGGAGTGTAGGGCAGGAAAAGGTCTGAGCAGCTGTTCTGAGGGGAGTGGGCAGGGAATAGGGCAGGGGAGGAGGAAGAGGAAAGAAGGAAGTAAACAAAACATGGGGACAAATATGTGGAGAGGAGGGAGCAGGTGTGAGGAGTAGGGAGGTCAGGTAAGGTGAGGCAGGAAAAAAATAAGGGAAGAAAACAGGATCGGTGAAGGAAGCAGGTATGAGAAGGGGACGCAGACAGACATATGGATAGTGCGTATACAGAGCGGGGGTGGGAGGCTGAGGAGGGCGAAATGAGGGAAGAGGAGGTGAGGCGGACAGAATGAGTGTGAGTGGAGGGTCAGGGAATGAAAAAGGTAGAAACTAAGGAATGCAGACACCACGACGAAGTATTCAGGGGAACTTGGATATTGGAGCTGGAATGGTAGGTGAGTAAAACCCAGCCTGATAATTGAGAGGTAAATGACGTAAGGGTGGCGAGGAGAGAGAGGATGGAATTATGGTGAGACAATAGAACGTATCCTGAACGACGCAGTGGGTCGAGGTACCTAGTTATATGGGAAGGAGGAAAGAGAGAGAGAGAGAGAGAGAGAGAGAGATGTACCGAGGGTGATGGGAGAAAGATATTAACTGGAAGCTCTAGGTAAAGGGAGAGGGACTTTAATTCATACACGAATGTGTCAGAAAAAATAATAAGGTACTGTACATGACGAGATGAGATGCCTACCATAATCCTGTCAGGTCCTTCAGTGACACAAAAATGCTGGAGGACAACACATTACAGTGATGTCTGTTTTAATTTTAGTCAATACCAAAGTGCAATTTTATTCAGCAGAGGACGGCTCTCTTGTAGTAAAGGTAGTAGAAGCACTGCCAGGTAACGCCATTACTGCGTTATCGGCTTTTATATTTAATTCCCTGTACTAACAGATAATTTTATGCAGCTTAGGGCATATCTTTCATTGACTAGATTCTAGAGGGTCAGTGGGAATAGAGATTATTGCATAAAACATAAATAACAACTTACTGTACCTTTCTGAGTACAGACTATGTAAGTAACAACACAACATAGAGAGGGGTAATTTATGCACATCGACTTTACGAGTGTCATTTAGGCAGAAAATCAGTTTCTGTTAAGTCCCAGTCTTGTTTGGAATACAACTCGCATCAGTATAACTTTGATCCATGTCCCCCAGTTGTACTACCGAGAAAATGGTAACACGACGACAGCAAACCTTGTTAAACATTCTGACCGACTTGGGTAAATGGCATAAAAGCCCTCCGATGTCGTTTATATTTGGAATGCAAAATTTAGGAAAATGTTGACAAGTGACTAGAGACAGGGGGTATTATGCCAATTCTTCTTGTTTCAGCTGCAGTGTAAGAAAACAGGAACAAGCATTGCCAGCTCCCACATTAATCGCAGCAGCAATGTGTAAAAAAGAATTAGGCTGTCAGTATCCACAAACTTCGTACTTGATTCATTTTTATCCTGTGCATCTTATCTCCTCCTACATTCAAATTTCATTTTTTTTCTTGCTTCCATATTTTGTATAATGTCATTAATCTCGCTCCCCGTCACATTGTCTCCTCTTTCTCCTCTGGATCTTTAGTCATATACTTACTTAAGCTTGAGCTGTTTATAAGATCCCATGTTTATACTTTTATCTACACCTGTTAAGCTGCCAAATACTTGTCAGTCAAACTAGACTTAATATTACAGTACTCTGTGAGTAAAATTACATGTATTCACTGTACTTATGATTTCACTCATAAAGCTCCCAAACTCTTCACAAATGAACTAGAGTGAATCTGCAAGTGCAAAAGTACGATCCAACAATATAATGTCCGATAATAACTCACTCAGATGGAGAACTGATTATCGTCCAAATTAGTCACTGTTCATTAGAGATGTACGAATATATATGTTCTTTGTGTGTTTAGGACGATTTCATTTGTGAAAGCTGCCTACTACGAAGGGACCACTAAAAGCTATAAATACCCACCACAAACATGTGGTAAAAAAAAAAATGTGGCAAAAGTAAAAACAACAGGTTAGTAGTAGTCAGAAAATGGTGAGACATGCGTCAGAGTAGTGAAGGGGTCAAGATCCTCCATATATATTTTCTTCTCGATACATCTTCCTGCTCCCCTTTCCGTTCTCCTTCCCTCCCTCCACTACCCCTCCCTTCCACCAACTTACACCCATTCCATATTCATCCCCCTACCCCAAACCTCCATCCATCTTCCTCACCCCACCTACGCCCCCACCCCTCTCTCCACCGTCATGCTTGGTGCCTTTACACTTCACTGCAACCATCACCACTACTTTACAAATCGCCATCAGCATGCTTAAAGGTTATTCCACAAGAGCCTCTTGACTTGCACAAATTTTCTGAAAGCAGTCAGTGTAAAAACACTGAAGTACAAAAAATTACAGGTATGTTATAATGCGGTGGCCGTAAAGACAATTAATACCCCATGTTTCCTGTACATCGGCCACCACAAGTCATGGTTACCAACATAAACACATCCCTTATCCCGCCCCAGACCACCACCACAACAACACGGACAAAGCAGCAAACCGCATATATATATATATATATATATATATATATATATATATGGACTTTCTGACCACTACTTGGTGGTGGCCAGAATTAGGATTCAAGTAAGATGGAGGAATAGAAGAAGGGAAAGACGAGAGGAAAGAGTAGTTGCAAGGAGAGTGGAAAGGTTACAAGAGGATGAGAAAAAGGCAGAGTATAAGAGAGAAGTGGAGGAACGCTTGGGCAAATATGAATTGGAGCAGATGGGAGACGTGTAAGGTGTGTGTAGGATATTTACAGAAGAAATATGTGCAGCATGTGATGTGGTGTGTGGAAGGAAGAGAAGACGGAAGGGGGTGCAAGGAACAGCGTGGTGGACTGAAGAGGTGAGACAGACTGTGGCACAAAAGAAGAAAGCATACAATGAATGGATAAGAAGTAGGGGCGTGGAAGAAGTTGAGAGGCAGAAGAGAGAGTTATATGTAGAAAGAAAGAGAGAGGTGAAAAGATTAGTAAGAGAGAGTAAGAAGAGAGTGGAAGAGGAATTTGGAAGGAATTTGAGTGTAAAGTGGAGGGACTGTAAGAAAATGTTCTGGAAAGAGGTGAAAAGAGTAAGACAGGGTGGAAGTGAAGTTAGCAGGGGAGTGAAAGATAAAAATGGTAGATTACTAGTGGAGAAGGGAGAAAAAGTGAGCAGATGGAGAGAACACTTTAAGGAATTGTTGAACATAGAGGATGGGAGTGATGCGAGTATAAGTGGCTGGGGAATGGCTGGGAGAAGGAGGGAGGTGAGAAGACAGGAAGAAATCAGTAGGATAGAAGTTGTGGAAGCAATGAAGAAAGTTAAATCGGGGAAAGCTCCAGGAATTGATGGAGTGTTTTGTGAAATGCTGAAGCATGGGGGAGAGATAGTAGCAGAATGGATGTGGAAGATGTGCAGATTGGCCTGGGAGGAAGGTAGAGTCCCGGAGGATTGGAAGTCAGGTATAATTATTCCCTTGTATAAAGGAAAAGGGGAAAAAGAAGTGTGTGGTAATCATAGGGGCATTTGTCTTCTTAGTATAATAGGAAAAGTGTATGGTAGGATACTTATTGACAGAGTTAGAGAAAGAGCAGAGAAATTAGTTGGAGAAGAACAGGGAGGCTTTAGGAAGGGAAGAGGTTGTGTAGATCAGATATTCATTCTAAGATCTTTAGTGGAAAAGTTTCTAGAGAATGGAAAGAAGTTGTATGCGGCTTTCATGGATTTGGAGAAAGCATATGACAGGGTGGATAGACAAGGATTGTGGAAAGTGTTAAGAATATATGGAGTACATGGGAAGTTGTTGAATGCTGTGAAGAGTATGAACGATGGTGCGAAGGCTGCAGTGCGTGTGGATAGTGAACTAAGTGAATTTTTCTCTTTGGAGGTTGGGTTGAAACAGGGATGTGTCATGTCTCCATGGTTGTTCAATCTGTACATGGATGGGGTAATAAAGGAGGTACAAGGTAGGGTAGTGGATGATGGAGTGGCCCTGGTGAGAGAGGATAGTGTTTGGAAACTCCCTGTACTGTTGTTTGCAGATGATACTGTGTTGTTGAGTGAAGACGAAGGGGAGCTGCAAGGCTTGGTGGATGAGTTTGGGAGAGTGTGTAAGAAACGGAATCTAAAGGTGAATGTAGGGAAGAGTAAAGTGATGGTCTTTGAGAGAGGTGAAGTCAGTGAATGTACAGCGAGGTTGGATGGTGAGGAACTGGAAAATGTGAGTACGTTTAAGTACTTAGGTAGTGTGATGAGTAAGGATGGAGGTTTGGAGGGTGAAGTGCTTGAAAGGGTACAGCAGGGAAGAAAGGTTGCTGGTTCTTTGAAAGCAGTGATAAGAAACAGGGAAGTGTGCATGGAAGTGAAAAGTTACTACATGACAGTATTGTGATACCAACTCTAACGTATGGAAATGAAGCTTGGACGTTGTTGGAAGGACACAAGTCAAGAGTGAGAGCAGAGGAAATGAGTTATTTAAGAGGAGCCTGTGGAGTCACATGGAGAGATAGGCTGACGAATGAGGATATAAAGAAGCGTTGTGGTGTGGATGTGGATGTGATAGGAAGCGTTATGAGGAACACACTGAGGTGGTTTGGCCATGTGGAGAGGATGGAGGGTGAAAGACAGACGAAGAGAGTGTATGTGAGTGAGGTGGAGGGGGAAGAGGGAGGGGGAGGCCGAGGATGAGATGGAGGGATCGGGTGGAGAGGTATATGAGAGAGGGAGGTGTGAGTTGGGAGCAGGGCGGTGAAATGGCGGGGGACAGGGCGACGTGGAGGCGATTTGTTTGTGGCCACCCCAAACGGGATTGAGGCGTCTGGCAATATATATATATATATATATATATATATATATACCTCCCTTTCCTTGGTGGATGCAGCCTAGGTATATAGATAGAATAGATATACTGTATATATATATATATATATATATATATATATATATATATATATATATATATATATATATATATATATATATATATATATATGCACTTATAGTTAGCGAATACTTCTTTTAATATCTACGGAGTTTGAGGTTTACTTCTTCATTAGCTACGCAGAGAACTGATAAACCTGAAATCTACATATAATCACATCTCTGTCTTTAAACTGCTGGTCTGTTTAGAACTTTATGGAGTCTGAAAATTTGTATCTTTACGTAAAAAATGGATGAGCCAGACATCTACATCTATATGCACCTCTTCCTTAGCGCTACATAGCTGAATAGTGCTTCCAGTGTTCCGGAATCTGAGCGTTTATCTTTTTACTTAAAAAAAAAAAAAAAAAAAAAAAAAAAATTGATTAGCAGAAACTGGACATCTAAACGCTACATCTGCCTGTAAATGCACCTTGACCCTGAAGCTTCTCAGTGTAATGGTGTTTCAAATATTCTGGAACTCTGAGCATTTGTGTCTTAACTAGAGGCATCGAGAATGGATGTGTCTCAAATCCACAGGTAAAAGTCACCTCTAACCAAAACTGTTCAGCTTGGCAATGCTCCAGAGGCAGAGTTGGAACGTTGTGTCTTCATTAGTGACAAGGAGAATGTAAGGCTGCGGCGGCTTATTTGTTATGCCTATTGACTGCACGAGGGTCATTAATGCAGACAATCTATAACTGCCAAGTCCCAGTCTTCCCCTAGAATACGACCCTCAGTAGTCGGTCTATATCAAGGTGGCCAGTCATACTGCTGGGTGAACAAAGACAAGGCGGAAACACACTGAGCCCAAAACTCTGACCAGCACGAGAAATGATAATGGATTGGTAGAGAGGCATAGTTAACAATATGCAATGCAGTTAACAGCTCTCTCTCTCTCTCTCTCTCTCTCTCTAAAACACACACACACACACACACACACACACACACACACACACACACACACACACACACACACACACACACACACACACACACACACACACACACACACACAATGATAATCTTTTGTCATATTTTGTCATATATTCAAGTGTAATAAGATTTTTTTTTAATGCAAAGAAGGAGGAACCAAAAGCCAGTGGCCTGCAAATTGCTCCCTCAAAATAAATAAATAAATAAATAATTAAATTAACAGAGAACCAAATTCAAGATCCGTTCATTTCGAAATGCCTGGACACACTGAGTTTGAAAGACTGGAGATCGTTGGCAGTAGGAAAAACAGACAGAGGGAGACAGTTCCTGAGTTAACCTGATGCATACACAAAGGACTGGGAGTAGCTGTTACCTCTTGCATTAAAGAGCTGGACAGAAAAGGGATGAGAGTTTGTTGCTAGACGGGTGCTAGAAGCCCTCCGCAGTGGTGGAGGGATGCAAGCAGACAGTTCAGAGGAGCAGTGACCATTGAAGTAGCGACAGAACAGAGATAAAGATGCAACAGTGCGGCGAAGAGACAGAGCTTGAAGGGAGCCAGTAAAAGGAGGAGAGTTAATGAGACGAAAAGCCTTTGACTCCACCCTTTGAGAAGAGCTGTGTGTAGGGAGCCTCCCCACACATGAGAGTTGTTCTCTACACAGGGGCGAATAAAACCCGCGTATAGAGTCAACAACTGTGCAGGGGTAAAGAAGGTACGGAGTCAGCTTAGCTCATCCAACCTCTTGGAAGCACATTTTACAAGAGAGGTAGTATGTTCTTTCTATGGTAAATCCCGAGAAAATGAAACCCCAAGTATGTTTAAAGATGATGCAGAATTCAGCTGGATGTTGTTAAATGTTAGAGGGTACTCCTGTAGGCTGATAGATGTAAGAACTGTGTTTTTGATGCATTAAAAACAGCAAGGTTATTTTTACCCCAGTCGGAGATATGAGGCAAGCCAGACATCAGGTGTGCCATAGCCTCATCTCTTGTTTGTTGAAGCAGCTGTTGAGATGGACGGTGAGGGAAGCAAATGGAAAGGTGAAGGGAGGAGTCATCAGCGTATGAGTGAATAGGGTAAGATGTACATCGCAAAAGGTCACTGATGCTATACATCCTCGCCTTGCCCTCCACCAGTCACCACCCAGGCTAAAGCATTATTCCATTCCGCCACCCCCCAACACTTGACTCTTACCTTAAGATGTCGGTCAGACTGGTGAGGGAGGGGAAGGAGCAGAAAGAGGTACTAAGATAGGGGATGAGATTTGACGATGGAGAAATGGGTTTTAAGGACAAAGGCTTCTCACGTTCCTTGCAGATTCCTGGTTATTCACCTTTTGGGACTTTGGCGAAAGTTTTGTCATTGCTCTAGACATCTCAAAGGCTTTCGATCAGGTCTGGCATAAATCTTTATTTTCCAAACTGGCTACTTCCGGTTTCTCTTCCTCTATCTGTACCCCCATCTCTAGCCTACTTTCTAGTCGTTCTGTACCTGCTGTTGTAAACAACCACCGTTCTTCTCCTAGAACCATCAATAGTAGTATTCCTCATGGTTCAATCTAATCAACAACTTTCCTGCTTATATTCATCAATGACCTTCTAAACTGTACATCTAACCCTGTCCACTCATATTTAGTCCACAAAATAGTCGGGTACTTTCGTCCTATAGCATCTTGGTTCAGGTTGCTTAGTGGCAGAATCAGATAATACTAGGACTTCTCAATGGCATCTGTTGTTACACCCTGGCATTGAAGATGGAAAAATGGCAGCTTTAGCCAGAGTTGAGTCGTGTAAAGTACCGTATCACTTAAACATTCAAATAATAGGCTGTCCATGTGCCACTGTCAGATGTGTTAAACGTATGGGCCTAAGAATGGATAGGGGAATGGTGGAGATAGAAAGGGACGTGGCTCTGCTCTGCCCTTGCAAGCCTCACCATTGTCCACATCAAGGGGAGGGTCCAAATCAGATCACCAGCACTACTGTCTTACCCAACACCACCTGTGATCACAACCACTGACACGGACAACTTCCCTACTCCCCATTTTTTCTTCCTCTTTTGGCTGGGACAACGCAAGACGATTATTATTCATCTTGGAGTGAAAAAGGTGTAGGAGACTAAGAGCGTTAATATTGGGTACCATTAACCCTTACACAGTCGGGACCATTTTAATGTATTCCTGCTGACGTCAGATGATTTTATTCAACTAAGAGGAGTCATAGGAGCTTGAAGGCTTGTTATTAGGAAGAGGTTTGTTCAAGGAGACACAATATGTGACAGAAATAGTGTTGTTGTTGCTGTTCTTCTTGTGTATCCAGGTACACTCACAGCAAAAAGTATCGGTGCACACTGGACGCGAAGCAATCTGAGACACCGGACGATGGCTACTGGAAACTGAACAACGATTTTTTTCCCCATGCTGATAAACTTGCAGTCTCAAGGATGCTATACATGGCTTGTTTATGAAATTTTCTAGTCCGTATTGTTATTATGTGTATAGCAAAATGATTACAAATAAACCTTACCGAGAATTCATGAGCTATAATGATCATATCAGATATCATTGTGCCCTACCTGCGCGATACTTTTTGGTGTGTGTGCACATCTGCAAAGTGAACCCTGTGGACTGCAGGATTAAGCTGCCTATTTGCACTCCACCATCCTTGTATAGTGAAGTACTTGAGGGACGTTTGTATTGCTAGGCAGTTGAGCCACCCACTTCTATATCTGCCACCACATGAAGGCGTCCCTCTCCAGCCCTATATAATAGAGTTTAGTTGTTTGATGTAGGATACATGATGTTACAGTCCGTCCAACTTAGCTTGGTGAAGATTGATACCATTTAGCAGCTTATTTCAAGTAGCTCATGACAAAGCAAACAGTAGCACGACTTTTTTTCCCATAGCACTGTTTCAAGAGCAGCATCGTCTTCTAGTGCTAAAATTTTGTTACACCAGAGTTTTCTAGGTGCAAAGATGATAGTATTAAGCCAAATTAAATTGGACAGTATAATGATGGGGCTGAGTTATTTTGTTGCCTTATTTCTTTACTCCCAGAATAGAAGGGCTGCATGAACTCATCATTTTTATACCTAATGGAAAGAAATTCTAGTTAATGTTCAGTTTTTGTACCTTTTATTAACCCAATAATCCCTGACCCCACTGTACTGGAAACTTGATTTAGATAGTAATTATTAATCAAGCAAAGTTTGTCGTCAATAGAGACGTATAATCGTTCTCTTTACACCCCTTAGAGGATCTTCTGTTAACCTTTATGTAGCGTGACGACGCTCATAACCGGTATAATCGTCTGGCATGTGAACTCGGTGAACCGCAGGAAACTAAATTTTGCACTCCACCTTCCCACTTTCGAGAAATGGAGAGTTGAGGGACTTTTTTTTTTTTTTTTTTCCCGGCAGAGCCTCTTTCCGGTTGCATGGGTGTCACCGCCTGAAGGAGTTCCTCTCGAACATTTTAAGATGTCTGTCATTGTGGTTAATCATTCATTACAATGACGTCTTTTTTTTTTTTCTGATACCTATAGACGATTACATTCAGCTTACAACTTAAAGGAAGTCTTATGTAGAAAAGGGATTATTGAAGGGCGTTTCTGACCTCTCCTCTTTGGTAAATCTCTACTCTAGTAAAATCGCCTATTGACAGGAAGAATATACTGTAAGAAAGGCATCAAAATACCGAAGGCGCTAATGAAAAATCCTTTGTCCGTTACCGTTGTATCGATCCCTACGGCCCGCTGCGGCGAGAGCGGGCTGATGGATGGGTCATTCTGTCAGAATAACACCCACATCCATCCACTAAACCTCCACTATGAGAGACTGGAGGCTTCTCTGATCATCCATGCCCCACACATCCACACCTAAGGCACTTATCCACATCATAGCCCACCGACACAGCACTTCAGAATCCGTCTGCATTCATACATCATGCCAACCTTCAATACACATTCCGTTGATAGCCTACACATCCCTCACTCAAGGCTTTTCTACACTGGCCCACTCCATATCCCTCCATCATACCGTAATCCACCTACAAACACACCTCATTGCCCACCTCCATATCCCACATCCAAGGCCCATCAACACCTGCCCACCTTATAGCATCAGCAAACTTAATACATACCCCATTTACATAGTGTACTTACTTCGTCACCCACCTTCACAGATTTTATCAACATTTGCCCATTTCAAACCCACCTACATGCTTATTTTATGCCGATCTTCACGGACTGATGGTAGTGATGTCCAAAAAGAACTTGATACCTGTCCCTGGCTGGAGCAAGCACTTAAAATCTCTCTCTCTCTCTCTCTCTCTCTCTCTCTCTCTCTCTCTCTCACACACACACACACACACACACACACACACACACACACACACACACAGACTTAGACCTACTATACATACATTGATATCCATACACTTATACAGACACAAATATTGGCCGAAGCACATGGAAGTGCACACATACACACATGAATGCATCCACATTCACATGAACATCCACATATGTACATATGCATGATCTCTCTCTCTCTGTCTCTCTCTCTCTCTTGCGCACACACACACACACACACACACACACACACACACACACACACACACACACACACACACACACACATACGCACGCACGCACGCACACACACACACACACACACACACACACACACACACACACACACACACACACATTCACAGAAAGCCCCCGGAAACAGGTTTGGTCCCATAATCTTCCAAACAATAAGCAAATTCAGATATTTAATGAAGCTTAGATAATAAACGATAATATCGTAGTCATCGCCGAGCTTTTCCAAAAGTGTGTTAATGCGCTACGTCCCGTCAACGTATGGGTATGTCACAACTTTTTTTCACTCTGAGACCCGACGACACACTGGTACGTTCTGCAACTGCGAGGTCCGTCATTTGCACATTTTTCTTCTTGCGGGTGATTTTTGGTGAGCACACATGGGAGACCTTCCTCAACCATCCGACAGGCAGTGACACTGCCTGACCCTGCATGAACCCCGCACGCCATTATCTCGGCAACTCACCTGTTAACAATGACCTGGCCAGTAAAGACATGTTGCACTAAAGGTCTCTCTGACGACGAAATTCAAGTTGCCCTTGATGCCTTCACAGGCAAGAGTGATTTCCCAATCAATGACGATGTGGAGGACAAAGATTACGTGGTGTCACAGAAAGAAACTAGCAGAAGTGATGAGGAGGTAATGTCGCCAAGGAAGGCACGATATCCTGATGTGTTCGGTGAGTGAAACAACGCATATATATTATTGTGTGAAAACCAATATACTCTTGTACTACATATAAACTCGTACCAAATGAGCAAATAGCAACCTATTCTGAGTGGTTTACAATAGTTACCACTGCCATCGAAAATGTGACAGCAGCAGCGCGTTCCGAGGGACACCTGTATAGCGCACTTAAAGCTCAGGTGAGCACTTTTTTGGTATTTTCACATTTTTCTTATAAAAAGTGGAGGTTTGAGCCAAAAAAAATTTTTACGAAATCTGCCCGGTTTGGGGGGAAGTAATTGGTGAAAAATCTGCAGAGGGGCCAGGTTATTGTAGGGATTTTAAGAAGGAGAGAATGTTCGTTGTGCTTGTTGTCTGTGGCAGGAGAAAGATGATGATGAGTCTGGGGTTAACTGCAGTTTATTTCTTCAAAGGGAGTATCTCACAAGAGCAGTACTGAGGTGAGAGCGTATGCTTGCTGACCCTGCGCACTCCTTCCTGCCTCTCTCTCCGTGCCTCTTCTCTCTCCTAACCCTTTCTGCTCTGTCTCTCCCATTTCCCCTGTATATGACTGGTTGTGTCATGTGTGAGGGCACGTGGGAAGGAACCTTCCGAGCCAGGGGAAAGTTCCCATCCGACGTCATATTGTGCTGTGTGTGAAATTCCTAACAAGAATATGCATTGCTGTTTCCTCTAGCCTTCTCGCTTGAGCACAACTTTTTTCTAAACTCTATATTACATATATACGTTACAAACTATTATGTAGTGTGTTATGATGTGTCCTGACAATAAGAGGCACTAAGGGGACGGGAAAGGATTACTGTACTCTGGCAGAAAGCTGGCGTCATCAGTACCAAAACCATTTTTGTAGGCTGTTTTTGTTGCTGTTATCTTGTTGGCTTTGGATGTTTAATAACTTTTTTTCTTCAGTGATTAATTTTAATGAGTATGCTGTAATATCTCTTGATGCTAACGTTGTCTGTTTTAAACTAAAAAAATCCTACACAAGACAATGGTGGTACCCAGTATGCCAAATAGTCTATAAGGAAGAGGTGATACGACGTTTTCTGTGCCAATAAGAATTTGGACCTTTTTACTCTTTTGTCTGATCCTGCATCCTGCTAGGGGTTTCCTTGACAAAAATTACTTGCTGTTTCTTCCAGACGTTCACCCACATTCAAATTCACTCAGATATTCGCGTTTCACCACCTTTAGTTCATCCATTCTTTCCATAGGGCCAAACAATCTAATCACGCTCACTTCTGCTCTGTTATTAACAAATTTCTTCACCTGGCATCTTTTGCGAATCGCACTGTGATTCCTGATAAGGACGATGAATAGTATTTTGCGGTTTGTTATTATGACGGACTAACGCAGAGGTGAAAGAATGTATATTAATTCCAACGTTTATGGTAATGCCTGCTAGCGGGAAAGAAATTCCACATCAACCATTCTTTAATGGTGACGAGCTGACTGACACCTTAGCCTGATGAGAGAAATTTACCTGTCTGCCTTGACGGATGCTTCTGAATATTATTATGATAAATATAGACAGTATAAGGTACTTGCAATAAAGGTAAACACTGTGCCGTGATGGATCATGTCACGTGATTGGCAGCAGAAAGAAACCAAGGAAAATATTACCGCATGAATACATGCTTTGTCCAGTTTATTTCTTGACCTGTTACAAGTTTTTTTTTTTTTTTTTACTCCTGCATCATCAGTACATAATTCTTTATATACATACTTCACTACTGTACCGTTCTTGAATTTTTGTTTCTGAATTTAAGCTAAGTATTTCAGTTTCATTCACAGCCTTGTGTTTATCCACATACATCACGCGTATTATATATATATTTATATATGCATACATACAAATCCATATTATTATTATTATTATTATTATTATTATTATTATTATACTTCAATGTCTTCCTAATTTTCTCTATTTTTCTATGGACATAATTCAACATCACTTGTAATGTACATATTTTGGCTTCTTTCAGTTCCTCTGTTCCTTTACATGTGTGCTGTGCAACCTTCATTTTTTTTCTTTTGCTCCAGCAGACTTTAACCAAATCCAGTATTCAGTTCCTTCATGTACAATACATACTTTGGGATTTTCCAGATTTTCTCAGCTCCTGCATAAACATACTTCGACATCCTTCTTTATCCCTTAAATAGGATGATCTCCAGATTTTATTTTTGCAATATTATGACGATTGAATAAAGCTTTGGAGAAGGTTTTGATCTGGAGAGGTTATATAGTCATTAACCCCTTCACTGCAAAAGGAGAGTCCCTGAAAATAAATAGGCGTTTGTTAGGAGAAAATATCAATGAGATGAGCGGACTGAATGGATTTCTTTTCCCTTTACAAATTGCCTTAATTTCTGTACTATCCCAAGCCTTGGAAAATACTTTTCTTCAAGGGTTCTGCATTTTCTGCTTCTGTGCCCATGTTTTCACATACAGACGCGTTCATATCGCGACCTGTATGTAGCAGTTTTTCCTCCTCGTGTTTATTTTGCCCCAGCCCTACCTATCCCCTGTCACACCCGTCTCGTACCTTGCACCGGTCCCATCTATCACCGCCCCCACCTCCCCCCATGTCCATCACACCCGCTTCATACCAAACCCCGGCCCTACTTCTTCCTGTGTCCATCACCCCCGCGTCATATCTTGCCCCGGCCCCACCTCTCCCCATGTCCATCAGCCTGCACCCTGTCTGACATGCTTACAAAACCCAGTAGTATGGTAAGCATCGCCGATAAATGTACCCGCTTGATGCACACTTTACCAACCTGACTTTTGCTTGAAAGCTCATGTAACGGGGATCGGTGTTGGAATTCTTTGCTAATGGCTGAGAAGTGAAAGACATTGTTTCTGGTTGTAACTGTAGCTTAAGGCGGGTTATGAATTATGTGCGTGTTCCCCAATTCCTTCTCTTCCAGTTAAAGCTGCCAAATACATCCAGATGTCAGTCTCTCACTCATATTCCTTCCAAAGTTCCAGACCACCACTTCGAATGTTTTAATTTCCACACGTTAACCTCTAACCACCAGTCTTCTGACATCCTTTAATTTGAGCTGAGTATGGTATGAATGTTCAAAGCAGGGCCGGATTTAGGAGTGGGCAAAGTGGGCAGCTGCCCAGGGGCCTCCACAGTCTGGGGGCCTCCAACCATTTAATGTGATTTTATTATCATCATTATTATTATTATTATTATTATTATCATCATTATGATTACTTTAAAGATTTTTGAAAGGACAGGGATGAAAATTTTGAGTTTACCTTTATCGATTTTATCACGGAAAACTACCACCAATCCAGAGGTCCTCAAAGAAGGCATATCAAATAGTTACCCCTTAAGCAGTGAAATTTGAGGTTTTCTATCACACATTTTATTTATTGTAAAAATAATAAATTCAACTAACTCTGTGTCGCTTAGGCTATATTAGACTGATACTTTCACTGTAATATTCTATATATTTATCAACTGCTTGAAACATGAACGAATATGAGAATTTCAGTTATATATATATATATATATATATATATATATATATATATATATATATACATCCATTATTGAATGACCAGGAACATATTCTTAACCTTTCATGCACGGACTCCAATCGAGTCATTAAATACCATCCTGTACAACGCACCATGATGCACATCGTGTCAGACAAAGCAGGACACAAGTTTCCTACCGATGTGTGTCATATTCTGGTATGATTTTTTACCCGATTCGTGTCATGGTGTGCTTTACAGATTGTTAAACAATCTAACGACTCAAACCACCTGCGCCTGAGAGGGTTCTTGTCTCATCGTTTGTTGACAAATTCAGAGTGAAGCAGAAACAGGTAAGTTTGAGTTAATTTCAGAAATTCAGATGTAATTGGAATATCTTCAGTGACTGTTCCTATGGGTAACTAAAGTCAATTGTGGTATTAGTCAATGAAAAGGAGACACCGAGGGTGAAGTTTTGGAAAAAATGAAAAGTAGAAAGGGGGCTAGCTCATCTAGCTCTTGTTTTCATTATTATGCTTGCAGTTATGTTTGCGTCTAATTTGACTGATTATTTCTTATATTTAACAGCTAACCTGTGTTACTTATACTTGTTGCCATTTCGTAGGTAGGTCTACTGTAGCTTAGCTTAGCCAGCCTACATTTACTAGTTACTACATACATTAGGCTATGTCAATTCCAGCATAATTCTAATTTAATTTATAAAGGCGTAGCGTACTTTTTAAATTGAGAAGTAATTTTGGTGGATGAAAAGGAGACCCCAAATCTGAAAACTTTGACCATTTATGGTTTTATGAACCAATTTTACCTTACCTAACCCAACCCTGCTAAGGGCACGATGGCAGTGGGAACCGTTTGTGGTGTCCGAGTTGCTTTTGACGAAAGTGTGTTGTTCTTGCTGAAACTCACGGGACTGGGCAATGGCAACCCAGCGTATGTGGCGCGGTGATGTCGATTTGAAATCAAGAAAACGTGATGGAGATGATGGGGGATTCAGATGTATATTGATCTGTTCATGGTTTTCATGTTGTTCAGTTGAATATCAAGTTTCCGGAAGTCTGATTTTTGGATCCTATGTTACACCGTTTTACCCCTCTCACATGCCACACCTAACCCTGCCAGAGCATGATGGTGGGTGACCTCTGTCTTTAAGCTAAAGATAAGTAATCAGTTTAACCCTAACCTAACCTAGCAAAAAGCAAACAACCACTTTCGAGTTCCAATTCCAGACAGATCTCTAATAATGCCTTCTTATATTACTGTATGTTTTTCTCTCTATCTATCTATTGCCAGACGCCTCAATCCCGTTTGGGGTGGCCACAAACAAATCGCCTCCACGTCGCCCTGTCCCCCGCCATTTCACTGCCCTGCTCCCAACTCACACCCCTCTCTCTCATAAACCTCTCCACCCCATCCCTCCATCTCATCCTCGGCCTCCCCCTCCCTCTTCCCCCCTCCACCTCGCTCACATACACTCTCTTCGTCAGTCTCTCACCCTCCATCCTCTCCAAAGGCCAAACCACCTCAGTGTGTTCCTCATAACAATTCCTATCACATCCACATCCACACCACAACGCTCCTTTATATCCTCATTTGTCAGCCTGACTCTCCATGTGACTCCACATGTAGTGCCACAAATTTGATATTCATGTATGTGTTTAGAGGTACTGTAATTTTTAAGTTAGATAGGGTGTAACCTGAATATTAGTCTATAAATTCCTATCCTAAGTAGTAATTCATATGTTAATGATTAATGTAGGGCTAACTTTATTTTTATATGTATGTATCTCTGTATCTATGCAGTGGGTGATGTAATTGTGGATGTTGAGCTATGGGAATTCCCCGTCTGGTCGAGTAATGAATAACAGATGCGCGCAGCTTTTCCTCTTCCTTTGTGCGTCGCTATTGGGCGCCGAGTTTAAACCTTAAACAGAATAATGATGAATATACAATTCTTTCCGTAACCTAGTTGTGAAAATGTTTACTAAAGAAGCTGCTAGAACCCAAATATGTGAGATTAACAGTCCAAAAGGCCTAAATAATGTCATTTGTGAGGATTTAAAGGTCCCGTTTATCTTAGCCGTCACTAGATGGCATAAGCTGCCCAAAAATTCAAAGTGAGATAGTGATAGAATCAGTATCTAAATTAAGTAAGGAAAATCCCAAATTTTCCCCAATTCAATCAAAAGTCCTGGCGTCATGGGTACACTGCTAAATAAATTGTAAAGAGAATTGAAACCCACCATATTTCAAAAACACCACCTCATTTGACTTAGCAGTGGCGTCACTAGCGTACCCAAGGACCCCACTCGAGGTCCAGATGTCGTATATAATGGACGTTCGTTCAGGTGAGCCGTCCATATTTCTCCTTCCCCCCCCCCTCCTTTTCTTTGTTTAATCCTTACTTGTCATGGACTATATGAAGTAATATTGTTGAAAGTTTAACGTAGACTCGAGGTCCAGACGTCATATATAATGGACGTTTGTTCAGTCCCCAGACACCGACGATGTCAGTGTGAGCAAGAGGCCTCTTCATGGTATTGTCCCTAGACGAGAACATACACACTTACACTACCCATGAATTAGTATATAAACCAAATGTAATTGTAATAGTATTATTGATCTATCAAGTGAATTTTATTTTGTAAATAAGAAATAGAAATTTGGAAGCGATGTAATCTGGTAAGGGAAGAGCGAAATTCAAAACCATTAACCGTTTTCTTTCTTGTAACTAAGGTTAGGAAGTTAGGAGCGTGGAAGGGAACTTAGTGCCTGTGAGCAATGATGTAATTTTGAAATGAACCTCGAGGCTAAACAAGCCCGAGTGATTATGTATTCTTAGTGATTATACAATGTCTGAATAGTACCTCGAGGCTAAACAAGCCCGAGTGATTACGAATTCTTAGTGATTATGTTTTTTTTAATTATTCCTCGAGGCTACACAAGCCCTAGTGCTTATGCATTTTTGGTGATTATGTAGTAATGATGATTATGAACTGTAAATAGTCCCGAACTGATATTGGATTCTGGAGAATTACATGATGAGAGTATATTATATGGACGAAAATGAACACGAGTAATAATTCTTATTGGTTCGAGGCTATGCCAGCCAGAAAAGACAACCCATGCTCGTAAAAAGGTCCCTATCTTGAGGCTATTGTCGAGCCCAAGAGTAACTGACAAAAAGAAAGTAAGGTACAATAACCTCATAAATTGTTGGTATGTATCAAATTGTTTCACCTGGTAATAATATTGGAGGAATGATCATCCAAACCCTGGTTTTAATGTACAATCTTCTCTCATACTAAGAAGGGTCATGTAATTAAAAATGTTTTGTGGAAACTAGCATAAAATTATTAAAGTAGAGTAAAGTATATATATCTTTTCTTATTTTCTTAGTGTACCTAATCAAGGGAATTAAGTCCTCAAGCCTAATTCACTCCCCTTCCAATTCAAGATCCCTTCGCTGAGGGAACGACGACCACTTGTGGTACTGATTAAATCTAAGCTCGGCCAAAAATTACAAACGCTACCAAAATTCTTTCTTTTTCTTAAATAATTACCATCTACTATACTAAGTCGAGTACCACCTGTATTATCCATGGATAAGTTGATCAGTACCAACAACAGGTAAGCTTATAAATATCCGGGTATTACACTGGTGGGAACCGGTGGGATAAAAATTCTTACCATTACACTGATTGAAGAATACTGGTGGGATGAAAATTCGTACCGTTACACTGGTGGCAATAGCGGTGGGATATTCATCGTTCCCAAATTAGTGGCGTTGGTGAGAAAATAAAGGGAAGTGAAAGGTAAAGAGACAATATTTTATAATTTAATTTCCTTTTTTTTTTTTTTTTTTTTATAAGAATAGTACATTAGGGTCACCATGTCTCTGTATGGACAGTTGTTTGCTCAGACACAGCCGGAAGCTGATCGTCCGTCACAAGTGGGGAGAGATCATGCAACCATTCAATTGGATGAGGCTGAGGAACAGTTCGGTGCTACTAACAGAACGCTGCTTTCACACTCGACCCTTTGTTCACACATTATGAATTCACATCGCTTTCTCACAAAACCGCATGATATCCCAATTTTGGAATTAAATCAGCTGCAAGGGATAGAAGCTACATCTCGCCTCAAAATGTTTTGTGAGGCGGTGGAACAAACTCATACCAGCAACGCAACCAGAATCCAGGTTGCCAAGAGTCAAATGGGTTCTGAATTGGCCACATTTATTCATAATTATCAAAAGAAGCATTTTGCACTTGTTACGGAACAGAGAAAACTGTCCTGCAAAGTTCCAGGTTCAAAACAAAAGAGTTAGGTAAAATTATAAGTTAAAGTTTAATGCTCAAACTAACAACTAAATATTCAGGACTCATAAGGATAATGTAATGGCAAAAAACAGGTTAAATATATGGTTAACTGCAATAGCCTCTATTAACACGAAATTAGCAAGAGTATATTTATCTAAGTCAGCCCTGATAAAATGAGAAAACCAGATAATACTCAGTGAATGCAAGATATATTATTACAGATACAAAATATTATTACCACTGGCTGACAATATGAATTACAAAAACTTTACTAGGCCTACGAATCAACACCTTATGCTATACAGTACAAGAACAAAATGTTATAACACTTATACTCAAATTACACAGCTGCTAGATGGTTGGAGACTTCCTGAGCACTCACAATAATAACAACTGTACAGGGGAGGACAGAGATGTGAGCAAAATGAGGAGTAGATCTAAGTGGCAATTAATGCAGAGACTGAGCTCATTATATAGGGGCTGGCAGAGATTGATACAACTTGTAAGAAGGACGCGCAAATGAAGCCACAGGGGACAAAGAGTTGACAATCCTGCTCTGAACAGCAGCAAGAACGACTTACTCTACTATAAGGGTAGAAGGGGGGAGTGAGGTAGAACACGCTCGTGATCAAACATGCAGCATACTGTACGTTAGAATTACACAGAGGATGATGAAATCATAGGCTATGTAACACACTGTCATGGTCCGAGCTTAAAAAATTCTTGAATGCGGAGTTTGCCATCGAGCTGCGTGTAGATCGAGCTTGGCAAGAGTTAGAGAACATGACCTATGACTGGGAGGAATCACCCCAGGCGTTTGTACATAAGTTCACGTGTAAGCATGCGGCTCTCGAAACAAAGTTCCCAAAAGAAAAGTTTCCCTCGCGAGATAAACAGATCAAGAAGAAACTGTGGTATGGTCTTCCGCTCGAGTCTTGGGAAAAATTGGAAGGTTACCTTGATGACGGATATCCACTCCCTAAATTCATTGACAGGATCGAAAATGAGAGGCAGCTTCTCGAAGAGAGGTATACCACCAGAGTTAATGCAATGCCGGATAGAGACAATAAAAGTGAAGATCCCTCAGATACCAATGTAGTTGATACTCCACCAAGACCATCCCATGATAACTGTCAACCCGAGTCAGACAAGGAAGTGACTGAATTGAGAGCTCAATTAAGGGATTTGAAAACAAATTTAGAACATCTCAATCAAAAACAATCTACTCCTGTAACACCGAGGCGAAAATACTGTAGTCATTGTCTGAAGAGTTCACACATGTTGCAAGAATGTTGGGCCAAACCACCACCAGGCCACTGTTTTGATTGCCGTAGGTTGGGATGTCGTAGAGGCAGTAGTGATTGCCCAGGTCGCATAAACCACAGCGCAGCGACGCGGAGCAATAACAGATTTCACCCACCCAGTCCAAATGCGTGGCAGACCACCACTCAAACAAAGTTCCCCCATCAGTCTATTTGACTAATCGCAGGTATAACATCGCCCACAATAAGTGTCAGCGTGAATAATAAGATCATGGAAACTGTTGTTCATACAGGGAGTGGATATACCTTACTTAATGAGGCCACCGCGAAGCGGTTAGGAACAGAAATAAATACGAGGAGAAATCCACCGAGATTACAGGGAGTCACAGGAGCGCCACTCCGTATCCTGGGTATGGTCAAAGTAGATATCAGAGTGGGAGATGAGAAAGTTCATCAACAGTGGTGTCCAGTCGTCCCGAACGCCTGCTTGACTACTGAAATGTTGTTGGGATGTGATGTCCTCGGACAATCTCCATTGATCTGGAATGGTGCGCAACGAGCACTAATGTGGGGAGGAGCCCCGTACGTCGTAAACTATGTTCTGCGGCGGAAAGGAAAAGTTGAGCGAGTCCAGGCCACCCCTATCAGAGCCGTCAGGAACCCTCAACAGTTGAAGCAAATTAATCTTGTAACAGTAGAGAGACTCACCCCATATCAAACCAAATTCTTTGCCGTGCCAGTGAGTGAGGAGCCTAAAACCACTTTACTGTTTGACCCACAAGCACGTTTCAGTCATAATAGTCACCCTTACTTATTACAGGTGAATTCAGAGGGCCTAGTCTATTTTCCCCTCAATAATAGAGCCAATCAAGATAAACTGTTTCGGATAGGTACCATTCTAGGCTCATATGAAATCATTGACGACCCTCCTGTAAGTACAGTCAACTCAGTTACCAAAATTCATAACGACCTGATCCCTACCAGTGATCGAACAGATGAAAGCGGAACTCGTGTTCAATGACTCCGAAAGCTAATTGACGAACAGACATGGCCACACTTAAATTCAGCTCAACAAGAAGAATTAGCTAACGTAATCCTGCAACACGATCCTCTCTTCATTTTGGAAAAAGGAAAACTAGGAACCATCAGCGGTCCCCCTGTTCACATTAAAGTAGCAGATCCACAGCCCAGCCGTGGACCGATCTATCAATACCCTGAACAAGCTAAACAGGTGATCGCTGAAATGTTGCAAGACATGGAAGAGAGAGAAATTATTGAAAGATCAACAGCTGCCTGGTTATCTCCTATTGTATTAGTTAACAAGCCGGATGGCAGCAAGCACATGTGTTTAGATTATCGCCACGTGAATCAACATCTAGCCACGGATATCTATCCACTGCCCAGACTGGAAGAATTAGTCGAGCAGGCCGCAGGTCATAATTATTATGTGACTCTTGATATGGGTGAGGCATATTTTCAAATCATGTTGGACGAGGAAAGTCGTGATTTAACCACATTCAGTGATGAAGTCACACTTTACAGATTTAGGCGCTTACCATTCGGACTAAAATGTTCACCAGCCATATTTTCCCGACGAATGCAGGACATTCTTACTCCATTGTTGAAGCAAGGCTGGGTAAAGAATTATTTGGACGATTTGATAATTTGGGCTGATGACTTCCCCATGTTGCTGAGTCGCTTACAGCAACTATTCACTTTACTCACACAGAATGGGGCCAAGTTAAATTTAAGCAAATGTACCTTTGGGTTAAAAGAAGTAACCTTTCTTGGCCATCAAATCTCAGCGGCCGGGAGTACGCCGGACCCAAAGAACATAGAGGCTATCAACAAAATGAAAAGACCCACCAAAGTAAAAGAAGTCCGGAGATTCCTTGGAATGTGCGGGTTCTACCGAAAACACGTACCTTCGTTTGCAAAAATAGCAGCTCCCCTTACTAACTTAACCAGATCCGGAGTAGCGTTCGAATGGTCAGATGAGTGTCAATCCGCGTTTGATCAATTGAAGACGAGCTTAGTGAATGCGCCAGTATTGGTAAGAGCCAACGTGACTCGACCATTCATTGTAACCACCGATGTGAGCAACACCCATATTGGTGGCGTATTAAGTCAGATCCAACCAAACAACTCCAACTTGCCTATTGGTTACTTTTCCAAAAAGCTCAATCCTTGTGAGAGAAAATATTCCGCAACAGACAAAGAAGCATTGGCAGTCATTCTCACATGCCGCAACTTTCACCATTACTTGTGGGGTTCCCACTTTACTATCTTGACAGACCATCAACCGCTTACCAGCATTTTTAAGCATAAAACCAAATCCCCATGTATGAACAGATGGATTCTCGAGATGCGTGAGTACGACTACAACATGCAGTACGTCAAGGGTAAATATAATGTAGTCGCTGATCAACTTTCTAGACCTGTCAGACTGATATTCCACCAGTCAGAAACCAACTGGCTTGGATTTAGTCGAGACGAGATGAGAGATAAGCAACGAGAGGAACCCATGTGGGATGAGTTAGTTAAGTACTTGCGTAGTGAGAAGCTCCCTGCTAAAAGACTACCGAAAGTTATGTTGAGCCAGTTTGCATTGATTGACAAACTATTACATTTTGCTCGTGAAACAAATGATGGTAGCATCCAATATTGTTTGGTGATTCCTAAGTCAATCACTAAAGAAGCTTTCAAACACACTCATGAAATCTCAGGACATCTAGGTCACAAAAAATCCATTAAGAAAGCCAAAGAACTATTCTATTGGCCAAATCTAAAGGTAGATGTATGCGAGTATGTGAAACAGTGTCCCACTTGTCAGAGATTCAAAGGTGAAACTGGGTTGCAGCAACCTTGGAAAGGTTTCCCGCCTGTAAGCAAACCATTGGAACGTATCGGGATTGACTTGACTGATATGGTTGCTGGATCTCAGGGTTACCGCTATGTCCTTACTGTGATAGGTCATTATAGTAGGTTTGTGAAATATTATCCTCTCAGAGATAAACATACACAACACATCATACACTGTCTTGGGCAATACTTTACCGACTTTGGGATGCCACGAGGTATTGTGCTGGACAACGGCGGAGAGTTCACGAGTGGAGAGTTCAAGAAGTTCTGCCAGAGGAACCAGGTGGACTTGTTCTAATTCACCCCTTATGATCCCCAGGGAAATTCCACCACTGAAAGGATGCATCGGACTATGAAAAGCATCCTAGCATCTCTCTGCAACGGACACCCCTTGCGTTGGCCTCAGCTGCTCCAATCGTGTCAAATCGTCATAAATCAAGCGGTGCACTTGAGCACGGGACAACAGCCTTATTATGCCTTCTTCTCACACCATCCCCCTCGCCTCATTGGTACCTTATTGCCTTCCGTGGATGCAAAGGAGGACGACCTGGCGATAGCACGCACACTCATCAAGGGTACTAACCAAAGGATGACTAGGCGGTACCGGGAGGTGGCCAACAGGCGGAGGAGAGCACAGAAGGTTGGAGTCAATAGCTTGGTGTGGGCGAAAAAAGAGACCATACAGCCGGGTACCTGTAGAAAACTGAATGCCAAATGGGACGGCCCGTATAAAGTGATTGAAGTGCTGCTAGATGGAAGTGTTTATATCATTGAAAATGTATTTAGTGGAAAAAAAATACAAAGGGCTGCTGGAAAGGTAAAACCATATTACGGTACCGAGGAATGGCTCTTAGAACCGTTGCAACAGGAGCTCACCCCGGAGCCCGAAGATGAGCGATTACCACCGCGAGTGAGGAATGCCCCTCGGAGACTCATAGAGGAGTGTTAGTTAGAAAAGTAGACAAGTGCATGAGACGAATGTTGTGAAACATAACTGCTTAAAGTTATGTTCCGGGTGGACTCATCCCTGAGGAGAGGGTGTAAAAAGGAAAAGAGAGAAGAGTTCCTGTTGGAACCGGGAAGTGCCTTACTTCGAGGGGAGTGATCAATCCCCTCACCTTACAGTTAGCACGGTTTGTGAGGTAGTGGAGTCTTCAGGACAGAATGAGCGCTCACCTCTTGCGGGCGGAAAGCTGGAAACAAAAGGACAGAGTGAATGTGATTGAGAATGGAAGAGTGGAAGGAAGCGCCTCCCGTGGTGATCTCACTCACGAGAGACCCTGTCGAGCTCAGGTGAGCGACAAGCTATCCTCCAAAACCTGAGGCTGACTGGGGCATAAATTCCCTCATAACATCCTAATGTAGTGAGTAAGCGACCTTCCGAGGTACGCATTAGGTGTTTAATGTGGACCGACAGGTGCCACCGATTGTGGGGAAAAGCATTCCAATTCAAAGTGTTCATAGCAGTTATAAGAGTAGCAACATCCATGCACATGTTCAGAGAAAATTGACTTGGGTAAAATTTGTTTTCCAAACGTGGGAGCTGTGTAGTGCCACAAATTTGATATTCATGTATGTGTTTAGAGGTACTGTAATTTTTAAGTTAGATAGGGTGTAACCTGAATATTAGTCTATAAATTCCTATCCTAAGTAGTAATTCATATGTTAATGATTAATGTAGGGCTAACTTTATTTTTATATGCATGTATCTCTGTATCTATGCAGTGGGTGATGTAATTGTGGATGTTGAGCTATGGGAATTCCCCGTCTGGTCGAGTAATGAATAACAGATGCGCGCAGCTTTTCCTCTTCCTTTGTGCGTCGCTACTGGGCGCCGAGTTTAAACCTTAAACAGAATAATGATGAATATACAATTCTTTCCATAACCAAGTTGTGAAAATGTTTACTAAAGAAGCCGCTAGAACTCAAATATGTGAGATTAACGGTCCAAAAGGCCTAAATAATGTCATTTGTGAGGATTTAAAGGTCCCATTTATCTTAGCCGTCACTAGATGGCATAAGCTGCCCTAAAATTCAAAGTGAGATAGTGATAGAATCAGTATCTAAATTAAGTAAGGAAAATCCCAAATTTTCCCCAATTCAATCAAAAGTCCTGGCATCATGGGTACACTGCTAAATAAATTGTAAAGAGAATTGAAACCCACCATATTTCAAAAACACCACCTCATTTGACTTAGCAGTGGCGTCGCTAGCATACCCAAGGAGCCCACTCGAGGTCCAGACGTCGTATTTAACGGACGTTCATTCAGGTGAGCCGTCCACATTTCTCCTTCCCCCCCCCCCTCCTTTTCTTTGTTTAATCCTTACTTGTCATGGACTATATGAAGTACTATTGTTGAAAGTTTAACGTAGACTCGAGGTCCAGACGTCGTATATAATGGACGTTTGTTCAGTGCCCAGACACCGACGATGTCAGTGTGAGCAAGAGGCCTCTTCATGGTATTGTCCCTAGACGAGAACATACACACTTACACTACCCATGAATTAGTATATAAACCAAATGTAATTGTAATAGTATTATTGATCTATCAAGTGAATTTTATTTTGTAAATAAGAAATAGAAATTTGGAAGCGATGTAATCTGGTAAGGGAAGAGCGAAATTCAAAACCATTAACCGTTTTCTTTCTTGTAACTAAGGTTAGGAAGTTAGGAGCGTGGAAGGGAACTTAGTGCCTGTGAGCAATGATGTAATTTTGAAATGAACCTCGAGGCTAAACAAGCCCGAGTGATTATGTATTCTTAGTGATTATACAATGTCTGAATAGTACCTCGAGGCTAAACAAGCCCGAGTGATTATGCATTTTTGGTGATTATGTATCTCTTTGAATTATCCCTCGAGGCTACACAAGCCTGAGTGATTATGCATTTTTGGCGATTATGTAGTAATGATGATTATGAACTGTAAATAGTCCCGAACTGATATTGGATTCTGGAGAATTACATGATGAGAGTATATTATATGGACGAAAATGAACACGAGTAATAATTCTTATTGGTTCGAGGCTATGCCAGCCAGAAAAGACAACCCATGCTCGTAAAAAGGTCCCTATCTTGAGGCTATTGTCGAGCCCAAAAGTAACTGACAAAAAGAAAGTAAGGTACAATAACCTCATAAATTGTTGGTATGTATCAAATTGTTTCGCCTGGTAATAATATTGGAGGAATGATCATCCAAACCCTGGTTTTAATGTACAATCTTCTCTCATACTAAGAAGGGTCATGTAATTAAAAATGTTTTGTGGAAACTAACATAAAATTATTAAAGTAAAGTATATATATATTTTCTTATTTTCTTAGTGTACCTAATCAAGGGAATTAAGTCCTCAAGCCTAATTCACTCCCCTTCCAATTCAAGATTCCTTCGCTGAGGGAACGACGACCACTTGTGGTACTGATTAAATCTAAGCTCGGCCAAAAATTACAAACGCTACCAAAATTCTTTCTTTTTCTTAAATAATTACCATCTACTATACTAAGTCGAGTACCACCTGTATTATCCATGGATAAGTTGATCAGTACCAACAACAGGTAAGATTATAAATATCCGGGCATTACACTGGTGGCAACCGGTGGGATAAAAATTCTTACCATTACACTGATTGAAGAATACTGGTGGGATGAAATTTCATACCGTTATACACAGGCTCCTCTTAAACAACTCATTTCCACTGCTCTCACTCTTTACTTGTGTCCTTCCAACAACGTCCAAGCTTCACTTCCATACGTTAGAGTTGGTATCACAATACTGTCATGTAGTAACTTTTTCACTTTCATGCTTACTTCCCTGTTTCTTATCACTGCTTTCAAAGAACCAGTAACCTTTCTTCCCTGCCGTATCCTTTCAAGCACTTCACCCTCCAAACCTCCATCCTTACTCAGCACACTACCCAAGTACTTAAACGTACTCACATTTTCCAATTCCTCACCATCCAACCTCGTTGTACATTCACTGACTTCACCTCTCTCAAAGACCATCACTTTACTCTTCCCTACATTCACCTTTAGATTCCGTTTCTTACACACTATCCCAAACTCATCCACCAAACCTTGCAGCTCCCCTTCGTCTTCACTCAACAACACAGTATCATCTGTAAACAACAGTACAGGGAGTTTTCAAACACTATCCTCTCTCACCAGGGCCATTCCAACATCCACTACCCTACCTTGTACCTCTTTTATTACCCCATCCATGTACAGATTGAACAACCATGGAGACATGACACATGCCTGTTTCAACCCAGCCTTCAAAGAGAAAAATTCACTTAGTTCACCATCCACACGCACTGCAGCCTTAGCACCATCATACATACTCTTCACAGCATTCAACAACTTCCCATCTACTCCATATATTCTTAATACTTTCCACAATCCTTGTCTATCCACCCTGTCATATGCTTTCTCCAAATCCATGAAAGCCACATACAACTTTCCCTTCTCTAGAAACTTTTCCACTAAAGATCTAAGAGTGAATATCTGATCTACACATCCTCTTCCCTTCCTAAAGCCTCCGTTCTTCTCCAACTAATTCCTCTGTTATTTCTCTAACTCTGTCAATAAGTATCCTTCCATACACTTTTCCTATTATACTAAGAAGACAAATGCCCCTATGATTACCACACACTTTTTTTCCCCTTTTCCTTTGTACAAGGGAATAATTATACCTGACTTCCAATCCTCCGGGACTTTACCTTCCTCCCAGGCCAATCTGCACATCTTCCACATTCATTCTACTACTATCTCTCCCCCATGCTTCAGCATTTCACCACACACTCCATCAATTCCTGGGGCTATCCCCAATTTAACTTTCTTCATTGCTTCCACAACTTCTATCCTACTGATTTCTTCCTGTCTTCTCACCTCCCTCCTTCTCCCAGCCATTCCCCAGCCACTTATACTTGCATTACTTCCATCCTCTATGTTCAACAATTCCTTAAAGTGTTCTCTCCATCTGCTCACTTTTTCTCCCTTCTCCACTAATAATCTACCATTTTTATATTTCACTCCCCTGCTTACCTCACTTCCACCCTGTCTTACTCTCTTCACCTCTTTCAAAAACATTTTCTTACAGTCCCTTCACTTTACACTCAAATCCCTTCCAAATTCCTCATCCACTCTCTTCATACTCTCTCTAACTAATCTTTTCACCTCTCTCTTTCTTTCTACATATAACTCTCTCTTCCGCCTCTCAACTTCTTCCACGCCCCTATTACTCATCCATTCATTGTATGCTTTCTTCTTTTGTGCGACAGCCTGTCTCACCTCTTCAGTCCACCACGCTGTTCCTTGCACCCCCTTCCGTCTTCTCTTCCTCCCACACACCACATCACATGCTGCACATATTTCTTTTGTAAATATCCTGCACACACCTTCCACGTCCCCCATCTGCTCCAATTCATATTTGCCCCAATCATTCCTCCACTTCTCTCTTATGCTCTGCCTTTTTCTCATCCTCCTGTAACGTTTCTACTTTCCTTGCAACTACTCCTTCATCTCGTCTTTCCCTTCTTCTATTCCTCCATCTTACTTGGATCCTAATTCTGGCCACCACCAAGTAGTGGTCAGAAAGTCCACTCCTCCAACCTCTATAAGCTCTTGCATCCATTACACATCTTCGCATCCTTTCATCCACACACACATAATCAATCACTACCTTCCTTTCATTCAGTTCACCACCCACCCTTCTCATCACTCACCATGTATACTTGTGGATCATTTTATGCCTGAAGAGGGTATTGGCTATCACCAACCCCCTCCCAGCACAAATGTCCACTAACGCACTGCCATTCTCATCTATCTCAGCAGGCACACCCCACTCACCTACTATTCCATCCACCTTCACATTCCCTTCTTTACCATTCATATCACCCATCAAAAATACTCTCATTCCTTCCAAACTTTTCCATGCACACTTCCACATTTATCCAGAACTCTGCTCTCACTCTACTAGCACGATCTTGCATTGGCGCATACACACACACAATCGCCCACATTTTTATTCCAACTTTCAACTTTACCCACACAATCCTTGACCCAACTGATCCATACAGTCTTATGCTCTTCTTCCATCTTTTACTCACAACTATACATACTCCTTCCGTTGGTTGGAGAAAACCATTATTGGAGGTTTCAGCTTTCAGTAATGTGAAGACTCTTGAAAAAATATATATATATTCAGCAATAAAATTGCTTGAAATTTTTCGTCATATGAGGTGGTAAATTGGAACCGGTCAACTTCAAACCTCATGAATGACTTCAACTATACCTTCAACTTTTTATAATTCTAAGGTAGGGGGGCCTCCACACGAAGGCGCCCAGGGTCCTCCACACGTCTAACTCCAACCGTTGTTCAAAGCACAGCATCTATGAGTACGTGTATAGGCTAATAAAAGTATCTCGTCATGATCTGTGAGCGGCGACAGCGTTGGCGGCGGCCGTTGTCCTTACCGCCGCTGTCATCCTCACCGCAGCTGCCGCCTTTGCCAATGCTGCTGCCCTCGACGCCTCTGCCGCCACCTTCGCCGCTGCCGCCGCCACCCTCGCTGCTGCCGCCCTTGCTGCCCTCACGGCCAAACTCGCCGCCGCAGCCCTCGCAGCAGCCTCCCTCACTGCGGCCGCCCTCGCTGTAACCGCCACCCTCACTGCCTCTGCCGCCCTCGCTGCTGCCTTCGCACTCGCCGCTGCCTCTGCCCTTGCTGCTGCCTCGGGTTTCACGGCCACCGCCCTTGCCGCTGCCGCCCTTGCCGACGCTGCCCTCGCCGCTGCTTCCGCTCTCGCTGCCTGGAGGGGAATCGAAGGGGGGATGAGGGGAATGAGAGGGAAGGGAAGGGAAGGGGTGGGATGGGAATGCGAGGAATGGGAAGGAAGGGAAGTGAAGGGAAAGGAAGGGGTGGGGATGAGGTGAATGGAAGTGATGGGAATGGGTGGAGATGGGTATGGGAGGGAAGGGAAGGGGTGGGAATTAGGAGAATCGGAGGGAAAGGAAGCGATAAGGGTGAGGGAATGGGAGTGAAGGGAAGTGGCGGGGATGATTTGGGATGGGAGGGAAAGGGAAGGATGGGATGAGAGGAACGGAAGGAAATTGGAGGGGTGGGGGATGATGGGACAGGGAGGTAAGGGAAGGTGTTTGAATGAAGGGAATGGGAGCAAAGAGAAGAGAGGGGCATGAAAGGAATGGTAGGAAGGGTAGGCATCGGCCTGAGGGGAATGGAAGGGAAAGGAAGGGAAGGAAAAACAAGGGATGGGGATGAGGGGAATGGGAGGAGATGGGAGGGAAGAGGTGGGTAGGGAAGGAATGTTGAGGGGAATGGGAGGAAAGGGAAGGAGTAGGAATCAGGGGAATGGTAGGAATGAGGGGAAAGGGAGGGATGAGAAGAGAAGGGAAGGGAAGGGGAAGAGAAGGGAAGGAGTGGGGTGGGGATTAGTGGAATGACAGGGAAAGGTAGGGGTGGGGTGTGGAATATGGTAGAGGAACTGCAGGAAAGGGAAGGAGTAGGGATGTGGGGAATGGTAGGGTATGGAAAGGAAGGGAAGAGGAGAAAATTGAAGGGAAGAAGTGAGAATGAGGGAAATGGAAGGGATTGGAAGGGGTGATGATGAGGGGAATAGGAGGGAAAAGGAGGAGTGGGGATGGAGAATGGGAGGGAAGATAAAGGAAGGAGTGGGGATAAGTGAAATGGGATGAAAGGTGGGGATGAGGAAAATGGATGGGGATGGAAAAGACGGGAAGGGGTTGGGATATGGGGAATGGGATGGAAAGGAAGGGGTGAGGATGAGGGGATGGGATACTGGGGAAGTATTCTTTCCTTCCCCCATTCCCCAAGGGGGGAAAGCAAGGGAAGGGAAGGGAAGGGGTGGGGATGAGTGGAATGGGAAGGATGGGAAGGAATGAGGATGAGGGGAATGAGTGGGAAGGGATGAGGAAGATGCGAATGGGAGGGAAGGGGAGGGAAGGAAAGGAGGGGAAGGGAAGGGAAGGATCAGGGGAATATGAAGGAAGGGAAGGAGGAGGGGATAAGGAGGGAAGGGAAACAAAGAGATGAGGATTGGGATGAGACGACTGGGCAGGAAGAGAAGGGAGGGATGAGGATGAAAGTACTGGCTTCCCCTTCCCCTGATCCTCATCCTTCCTTCTCCTTCCCACCATCCTAAATCGTTCCTCCCCTTCCTCTCAGTCTCATCCTTCCTTCCCCTTCCCCTCGTCTTCATCTTCATCCTCAGCCTTCAGTCCATTTCCCCTTATCCTCAGCTTCCCTTCCCTTTCCCAACATCTTCATCTTTCCTTCCCCTTCCTCTCATCTTCATCCTTCCCCTTTTCCTCATCCTCCCCCCTCCCCTCATCCTCCCCTCATCCTCCCCATTCCCCTTATCCTTCCCCTTTCCCTCATCCTTCCCCTTCTCATCGTTCTCTCCATGTCCTTCTCCTCATCCTCATCCTTATTCTTCCCCTTTCCCTTCATCTCATTTTCATCCTTTCCCTTCCCATCATCCTCATCCTTGTCCTTCCCCTTCCCCTCATCCTCATCCTTCCCCTACCCTTCATCCTCATCTGTATCCTTACATTTCCCCTTATCCTCATGCTTATCATTTCCCTTCCCATCATCTTCATCCTCCTAGGAAAGGAAAGGGGTGGATGAGGGGAATGGGAGGGAAAGGAGGGGATGAGAATAAAGGGAATGGGAGTGAATGCGTGAGGATGAGGGGAATGGAAGAGAATGGACGAGGATGAGGGGAATGGGAAGGAAAGAAAGGGGTGAGGATGAGGGGAATAGAAGGGAAGGAACGGATGGGGTTGAGGGGAAGGAAAGGGAAGGGAAGGGAAGGGAAGCGAAGCGAATGGTTGCCAATGAGGGGAATGGGAGGGGAGGGAAGAGAGGGGTGGGGATGCGGGGAATGAAAGGGAAGGGAAGGGTGGGGATGAAGGGAATGGGATGGAAGGGAAGGGAGGAGATGATGAGGGGAATGGGAGGGAAGGGAAGGGAAGGGATGGGGATGAGGGGAATGGGAGAGAAAGGAATGGGTGGGGATGAGGGGATTGGGAGGGAAGGGAATGGATGAGGATGAGCGAACATGAGGGAAGGGATGAGGATGAGGGGTATGGAAGAGAAAGGAAGGGGTGGAGATGAGGGGAATGGGAGGGAAGGGTATGGGTTGTGATGAAAGGAATTGGAGGGAAGGGAAGGGAAGGAATTGGGATGAGGGGAATGGGAAGGAAGGGATTCCTTCCTTCCCCCTCCCCTCAGTCTCATCCTTCTTTCCCCTTCCCCTCAGTTTTATCCTTATCTTCATCCTTCCTTCCCCGTTCACTAATCCTCATCCTTCCCCTTATCTTTCCCTTTTCCTTCATCCTCATCCTGATCTTTCCTCTTATCCTCATCCTCTCTCTTCCCCTCATTCTCATCCTTCCCCGTCCCATCATCCTCATCGTCATCATTCCTTCCCCTTATCCTCATCCATCTCCTTCCCCTCATCCTCATCCTTATCCCTCTCCTCATCTTCACCCTTATCCTTCCCCTCATCCTCATCATTATCCTTTCCCTCATCCCTATCCTTCCTTTTCCCCTCCCCCTCTTTCTCATCCTTTCCCTTCCCCTCATCCTTATTCTTGTCCTTCTTCCCCTCATCTTCATCCTTCCCATATCCTTCATCCTCATCTTTGTCCTTACATTTCCCCTTATCCTCATGCTTATCCTTTCCCTTCCCCTCATCCTCATCCTCCGAGGAAAGGAAAGGGGTGGATAAGGGGAATGGGAGTGAAGGGATGAGAATGAGGGGAATGGGAAGGAAAGGAAGGGATGGGACTGAGGGAAATGATAGGGAAGGGAAGGAGTAGGGAAGAAGGGAGTTGAAGGGAAGGGAAGGGAGGGGGTAATGATAAGGGGAATAGGAGGGAATGGAAAAGAGGTGATGAAGATGAGGGGATTGGGAGAGGAGGGAAAAGGTGGGGATGAGGGGAATGGGAGGGAATGGAGGGGACGGGGATGAGAGGAATCGGAGGGAAGGGAAGGAAAAGGAATGGATGGGTTGGGGATGAGGGGAATGGGAGTGAAAGGAAGGGAAGGGAAGGGGTGAGGATGAGAGGAATAGGAGGAAAGGGAAGGGATGGGGTTGGGATTAGGGGAATGAGAGGGAAGGGAAGAAAAGGGATGGGGATGAGGGAAATGGGAGGGAACGGAAAGGGAGGAGTGGGGAAAAGGGGAATTGAAGGGAAGGGAAGGGGTGGGTTGGGGATTAGTGAAAGGGGAGTAAAGGGAAGGGAAAGATGAGGGGAATGAAAGGGAAGGGAAGGGAAGGTAAAGGGTAGGGATGAGGGAAATGGGTGGGAAGGAATAGGAAGGGGTGGGGACGAGGGGAATGGGTGGGAAGGGAAAGGATGGGGTGGGGACGAGGGGGATAGGAGAGAAGTGAAGAGGATGAGGGAAATGGGAAGGAAGGGAAGAGATGGAAAGGGGTGAGGATTAGTGGAATGAAAGGGAAGGGAGTGGGAAAAAAAGGGAGTTGAAGAGAAGGGAAGAGAAGGGATAGAGATGAGGGGAATGGAAGGAAAGGGAAAGGGTGAGGATGAAGGGACTGGGAGGGAGGGGAAGTGAGGAGTTGAGGATGAGGACAATTGGAGGGAAGGGAATGGAAAAGATGCGGATGAAGGGAATGGGAGGGAAGGAAAGGGAAGGAAAGGGAAGGGAAGGGATGAGGATGATAGGACTGGCTTCCGCTTCCAGCGTTCCTCATCCTTCCTTCCCCTTCCCCTCATCCTCAATCTTTCTTTCCTTTCCCCCTCCCCTCATTTTTATCTTTATCCTCATCCTTCTTTCTCCTTCTCTTTCCCCTCATCATCATCATCATCTTCCTTCCTTCCCCTTTCTCTAATCCTCATCTTTCCCGTCATCATTCCCCGTTCCTTCATCCTCATCCTCTTCTTTCCTCTCATCCTCATCCTCCCCCTTCCCCTCATCATTATCATCCTTCCCCTTCCCCTCATCATTATCATCCTTCCCCTTCCCTTTATCCTCATCCTTCCTTCTCTTTATCCTCATCCATCCCCTTCCCGTCATCTTCATCCTTATCCCTTCCCTCATCTTCATCCTTATCCTTCCCCTTATTCTCATCCTAGACCTTTCCCTCAACCTTATCCTTCCTTTTTCCCTCCCCCTCTCTCTCATCCTTTCCCTTCCCCTCATCCTCATCCTTATCCTTCTTCCCCTCATCCTCATCCTTCCCCTACCCTTCCTCCTCGTCTTTATCCTTACATTTCCGCATAACCCCATGCTTATCCTTTCCCTTCCCCTCATCCTCATCCTCCGAGGAAAGAAAAGGGGTGGATGAGGGGAATGGGAGTGAAGGGATGAGAATGAGGGGAATGGGAAGGAAAGGAAGGGATGAGACTGAGGGAAATGATAGAGAAGGGAAGAGGTAGGGATGAAGGGAGTTCGGGGGAAGGGAAGGGAGGGGATAATGATTAGGGGAATAGGAGGGAATGGAAAAGAGGTGATGAGGATGAGGGGACTGGGGGGGGAGGGAAAAGGTTGGGATGAGGGGAATGGTAGGGAATGGAGGGGATGGGGATGAGAGGAATCGGAGGGAAGGGAAGGAAAGGGAAGGGGTGGGTTGGGGATGAGGGGAATGGGAGGGAAGGGAAGGGAGGGGAAGGGATGAGGATGGGGGAATGGGAGGGGAGGGAAGGGAAGGGATGAGGATGAGGGGAATGGGAGGGGAGGGAAGGGAAGGGAAATGATGAGGGAAGGGAAGGGAAGAGATGAGGATGGGGGAATGGGAGGGAAGGGAAGGGAAGGGATGAGGATGAGGGAATGGGAGGGAAGGGAAGGGAAGGGATGAGGATGAGGGAATGGGGGGGAAGGGAAGGGAAGGGATAAGGATGGGGGAATGGGAAGGATAAGGGTAAGGGAAATGCTGGAGATAGAGAGGCCATCTTGAACTATTTCTAGACAATTTGGAATATCCAAACCTGTTATCATTCTTCATTACTACAACATTTATACTGCCTGTGAACTGATTATCTTTTATCAACCTTTATACTACAAGGACCACTGATAAGTTAATTAAATCGCTTAGCCATAGCAAGAATAAGAAATAGTTCAGATTTCTCACGTTCTGAAATGCTTACTGGAGACTTTTTAACTGTGACACGACGAGAGCCACACGTTTGCAATAAATATATAGGATTTTCGGTTGTAGGAATGACATAGTTAATATTACTATCATTAGAGAGTTAATGGAGACTGTTTTTAACCCTTAGACGACAAGAGGTTATTACTAAGGTGAATGAAATATTTTGGTGATTGCAAAATACAGGTAATATTGTGATAGTTAATATTACTATCATTACAGGGTTAATGGGGCTAACCCACCAAACCCTAGACTGCAAGAGGTTACTACTAAGCTGAATAAAATCGTCTGGAGATAGCAAGACTTACAAGTTATGATTTCTTTCGTAATTAAAGAGTACAAGTTCACCACCAGTATTCCCTCCATCCTTACAGTAGAGGAAATAATCGTGGCAGTTGTTGGAGCGATGATGATGATGATGATGTAATAATGATGATTATGATAAAAAATGTTGTGGTAGTGGTGACTTCTATGATAGTGGTAGTGGTGACTTCTATGTTAGTGGTGACTTCTATGATGGTGGTAGTGGTGACTTCTATGATAGTGGTAGTGGTGACTTCTATGATAGTGGTAGTGGTGCTGCTATGGTTGTAGGTGGTGACTTCTGTGATAGTGGTAGTGGTGACTTCTGTGATAGTGGTAGTGGTGACTTCTATGATAGTGGTAGGTGTTCAATGATTTTGGTATTGAAGTAGTGGTGATTTCATGATTTGAGGTAGTTGCCGTATTGATGGTTATGATAATAATGGTAGTTGTGGTACTGCTGGCACATGTGGCAGCTTTGGTAATGATGATGGTGGTATTTGTTATAGTGACTGGTAGTTGTGGTCGTGGTTATGGTAGTGGTAGTAAGCGTGGTAATGGTGATTAAGATGATAATGATGATATCGGAAGTGATAGTAGAGAGAACTCTGATGATAGTTATGGTTTGTGATAGGTAGGGAGCGCTTCTCATCCACGTGGTTGATATAGTGCAACCTAAAGGTGACTCAGCACTGAGCGGCAAATAAAATCGTTTCTTGTAATCCAGGAAACCATTTACTATAGACCATTTAATTATTGAATTCTGTCACCGTGTGTCCAAATACTTAAAATTTTCCCAAAACCCTGCTGGAAATGCACCATGATTCCCCAGGGGGCCATGACCCCCAGTTTGTGAAACTCCTGAGCAGGAGGTGGGGAAAGAATACTTCCCCAGTATCCTTGCTTGTCGTTAGAGGCGACCAAGAGAGGTCCTTTTGTCCCCCATCTTTCTCTCCTTACTGCCCTCTACTTCCCTTCTGTGCTCCATCTCTTCTTGAAATGTCAGTGTTTCTTCAGGTGGCTATTTTCCCTGCCGCCAGGTTAGGCATTTGGTTCAAAGACATAAACAGTTTAAAGTCTTCCCACTGAGGTTGAACTTTTCTCCATTACACCACTTTCACGCCAAAACCACTTCAACGTCAGCCTTAGTGACATATAGCCAAATTATGGTTTGGTGCTAGCTCTTCGTTATTCCTTCCTTCCTTGCGTCCTCCCTTCTTTTATTCTTTCCTACCTCAATGTGAGAATCGTTGCCTTAGGTCAGTAAAATCGCCTGGAGGCAACAAGAATAAAATTTAGACGGTCCTTAATTAAATGAAGGATATAGAGGTTTTATTTTGAGAACAATCAGTGAAAAGACAAGGATACAAGGAAAGGTGAGCTGTCAAGGTCACTCGCCAAACTCAAGTCAAAGAGCTTTGATCTGATTTGAACAAAAAATTGATGGAAGGGATAAGAGTTTGGCAAGAGTGGCAAGAATGAAGTAATTCGGTGCTGAGAGAGTCCAAATCCAAAGTCACAGGACAAAGTAATAATATTCTGCCCGAACCAGTTTGTGAACGCAGGTGTCGCACTTTTGAAGTGGCCCTCGTTGTTTATGTACGAGTAAGTGATGCAATGGGGAGTGAGTGCAGCTGTGTATGGCATGTGGGATGATCTAAAGATTTCTGGGTGAATACCAAGTGTTACCATTGGGGCTGTGTATATGTGGGTGGGTGTGTTGTCTGTGTTTCAACAAAGGTATGTTGCTTTCACCTGGGAGACTAAAAACATGTTCAGAGTAGAGTGCTCGCCTGATGTGGGAGGACGGGTATCCTTGCCTAATTGGCTGTCCGGTGGGTGAGTGTGTGATGAATTAGGTGAGGTGGTGCAGGGCTGTTCAGGGACTCTTCTGGCTGCTGAATCTATGAAGAGATGGTGTGCAGTAGAAGGCTGAAGTATCATCACACCAAACGGGTCATTGTTATCATGTATACCATGGTCTCACAGGATGTCTGATGGATGATTGAAATGAGTCTGGGCAGGAAGGTTTACTGTGCGTTTTCATCCTGGAGATGAGGCCCATGTGAACTGTTGGATGCCATTTTCCATTAGAGAGCGGTTTGGGGACCACAGACTTGCACAAGCGGCTGGCTAAATCATATCATTTTGTACTAACTTTGGTCACCCGACTGCTCGAGTGAAGGGGCGGAGGATAAAATTTCAGTGTCCGAGGGCAAAATTGTGTTAGGGGACTTGCATGTTGCTTGCTTTTCCACGCGGGAAGGATGAATCGCGCTCTCTTTTTATTTCTCTTCTTCATGCGTTTTATTCAAGATCAATGAAGGGATTTTTAAGGTGGAATTCAGATCATCAAACTGTTCTTTTCTAAAGAATGGGATCAGTTCCGCGTCCATTCAGTTAGCAGTCTTATTAGTTCAGAGTTCTGACACTGTACCAACACCTCCCACAATAACACCTTTTAAAGTGAGTGAAGCGTTAACGTCATCCACATATGTCTTGAGGATCATTACCTCCTTTCACTTGCATCTTGCTTGGAATGTTTCACTACGACACATATCCTCATTCAAGAACCACCACCACGAGTGACCAGCAACAAGGGCTTCAAAATCTGATTCTTCTTAAGGGTAAGCGCGTACTTCTTAAGGGTAAGCGCGTAATTATCATTCCCCCCCCCACACACACGCAAAACTCTCTCTCTCTCTCTCTCTCTCTCTCTCTCTCCTTTTTTGAAATAGATTTTGTTAACCCCTCAATGAAATTCATAGTTAACTGCTACAGCCAAATGATTCAGAGCCCCGAGACACAACCAAGCAAGATGAATGATGTATATTGTGTTGTGTATGATGTAGTAACCCCTTCAGGACAAATACGTCTTGTATATATGTTACTACAGATACCACCAGACGCTTTTACTCAGCTGGTAAAAGGCATGTGATGGTGATGAGGTTGGAAAGAAACTCCTCTAACCATTGGTACAAAAAGACTTTCCTTAACATCTTCAGTCCCTTGACTCATTCTGTGATGTGTTCTTGCCGCCTCCTGACGATTATATTCACATTAGGGGAGAGACTTAGAACTGGAGGGGTTGGTAATAGCCTTAATTAACCCCTTCACTACCACGCAGCCTTCCCAAGCTGAATAAAACCGTCCGCAGATAATACGAATAAAGTTATAAAAATACGTCATCGGACTGAAGAGGGTATAATAATAGCCTGGTTAGTTGCAATTATCGTTATTGTTTTACTTAATTTTTTTTTCTTCGTTCTATAAAGTACTAGTATTGGTGTCGTCAAAAAATTTATGTTCGTCTTCTAAATAACAAGAGATATTTGTCAGGTACCGGTACTTGATACAAAGACTGCTGAGCAAGACGTCGCAGCGATAGCCCTTCCATCTGTGCTACCGGGATGGTGACGATCAGCTGTTGTCCAGGGTGTTAACACAGCAGACAATATGGTGACTAACAGATGTTGTGCGGGATGTACACTTGCTGACAATATGGTGAGATCAACTGTCGTCCAGGGCGTTAGCATTGCAGACAATATGGTGACGATCATCGCCATCTGTTAGGGGTTCATAACTCGGTCCTCCCACGTAGTGACCAGTGTGAGCTGTCTCAATACGGCTGCTTCACCTACAGAGTCACTTGCTGGTCACTGTTGTTTTAAAGCTGTAAAGAAGTGGTGGAGGGAGTTTAGTTTGTCAAGGTGCTTCGGATCAGTGTGCAGACTGTCTCAGTACGGATGCTTCACGTTCTGAACCTCTCGCTGTGCCCTGGCGGCTCCCATGTCAATCAGTGTTGTTTGGAAGCTCAAGTGATGTGGATATTTGTGTTCAGTTAAGATAACGTTAAAGAAAATGCGTACGAATCAAATACTTTTTGAAGGACACTGGCGAAACGTGAATCCAACACAAAGACAGAGGGAAAAATAACGGTGGAAAGAGGGTAAGCTGACACTGGAGATAGGAAGAAAAGATTGTGGAAAGTGTGAAAATAATACGGTGTACGAGGAGACCAGATGCAGAGTGAGAATATGAGAGAGATGAGAAAAAATGCTGGAAAGAGTGAAAAAGGCTGTGGAGAGACGACAAAAGACGACGAAAAGAAAAAAAAAAGTAGAAAGGGTGGGGAAAAAGGAGAAGAAAGGTGGCGGAAACACTAAAGAAAAAAATAATAACGGTGGAAAGTGAAAAAAAATACAATGAAGCAAAAGAAAGTACGTTGCAGAGACGAACAAATTTTGTGCAAACAGGGGAAAGAACCTGTAGTGACTGAAAAAAAAAAAAAAAAAAAGTGGAGGCAAAATAACGTTTGAGTGAAGGGAAGAAAAGCGGTGTTGTTTGTAAGCTCAGGTGAGGTAATTAAAGGTGTTAGTCTCAAGCAATAATGGAATCAGCGTCAGCGTCAGTACTTTTTTGAGAATATTTGCCTACCGTCGAGCCAGCACACAAAAACTTAAAGATGGAGTAGCGAACATGATGCCAAAACGAGGGCAAGTACAGAGATGCCTAGATAGAAGTGAGGGTGAGGAATGACAAGTATTTCAGCTGACGAGAGAAACATGGCTGCAGGAAACTGGATATCCTAGTAAGTACGCCCTGTTGATATTTTTTGTACATTTCATTTTTTACTTCCATAATATCATTTTGACTATTGCACTAGAAGATATAATATATATATATTTTTTTTTTTATAGGAAAGAACTGTATTTAAGAAAAGGCAAACTTCTGAATACCTCCATAGCTTAAAAAAACAGAAGTGTGGGCTGGTGAATGAATACTTATGTGGGAAATATTTTCCCCCAGAGCAGTTGCGCTCTCTATTTTTATCATAGTTATCCCTGGTTAAAGGCAGAGGAAATATAGAGACCGTTGTTAATTGTTCAAGCGGTTTTAATAACCCAGAAATTACGTTCTTTTTAATAATTCTTGTTCTTGATAAATTAAATGCTACTGCATTTAACCCCCGTGGACAACTATACTTAGTAAATACATGTAATTATGTGGTATTTTCCACTGACCTAAACTGCGTCTGCGCGTTAGGTGATGTGGCAAGCAGGGAAAGATTCTCCTGTTAAGGCAGATGTGGATTAAGATATTTACACAGTTAAAGGGAATATTTGGTCTAACTTTAGTTTAAGTAAAACTAAGATTAATTTGTTAGATTTGCCCTGTACATATCATGATGTAATTTAACTGTATTTAGTACTGTAATTAAATAAGAGTTGGCAACCCACAATTCGATGAAGAGTTGGGGCTTGCAGCGTTCACTCACTCTGCTCCTAGTTCTCGTGGAGTTAACGCACTCTGCTCCTTGCTCTCGTGGAGTTAGCACGGTTGTATATACACACCATAAGGGCGCTTGCTTGCTCAAGCAACTTCACCAAGCAGCCTCATCGTCATCGGTTAAAGATCACTCCCTCTTCACTAGCTAAGTAACCTTTACGAATTGGCCAATTCAAGGGGGGATTAGCTATAAGATAGAAGATAGTATTGTAGGTGAGTTAAGTTTAATTTACGTTTCACCTAACTCTATGAGACTTGTTTGATTTACTTAGACAACTTTAGGGAAGAGTAAAGACCTACTAGTTGTGTACCGAGAAAATTCTTGATAGCGGTGTCCCGGCAGGGATACCGACTTGGATACATTAAACATTTCTCACATTTTGGTGCCCAGAAAGAGGGCCCCGATTTGTTTAACAGAACTAGTAAACATTTTTCACAACTTAAATAAAAAAAGAAAATGCTTCTGTGTAACTAATTTCTTAGAGAAATTTCTTTCTTGCGGTGCAACACGAAAATTTTTAAAATTTTCCTTGTGAATAAGTAAATAATTTTGTTCCAAAGTTTCATAGGAAAATTATATGTACGGTAATGGTTAAGAGTATAAAACAGGTATAATATGGCTGAGTGACTGGAATGTCCCTCAGCCATATTGAAGAATTTCTATCAGAATTCTTTCATTCCCCGAACTGCACCTCTTTGGAACCCGCTTCCCCAGAGTTGTTTCCCTCCAAACTTAAACCTACAGGTGTTCAAGTCTAACTGTTGGATATTTTATGAAGAGAGGACACCAGTAATCTGGGGTATGGATTATTATTATTTTTTTTATTATTTTGTTTTTCCTTCCTCTGTTCTGTTATTCAAAAAAAAAAAAATACTGATTATTAGGGTGGTTTCCCATGACTATGGGATGCTTAGATCATGTAGTATTTGCAGCAAGGCTGATGAGGGAAAAAGCATGTGAAAAGAACTGCAAAACTTTGTGTTAATGGATCAGGAATAAGCTTTATGAAAAGGAAGGTGGCTATGAATAGTGATACCTATGTAATATAAATATGAGCATTCGGTTTTATGCTCTGCAGTCACCTTTTTTTTTTTTTCCTTGTCCCCTACGTACAAAGCATATATATATATATATATATATATATATATATATATATATATATATATATATATATATATATATATATATATATATATATTTTCTCAGTGCTCCCTGATATCACGTCAAGCCCTACAACATTTTCATGCTTCCATTATCTGCCACACACACAATTCACTCACATCATGAGCGGCTAAAACCATTGCCATTATTTAGAGGTCTTTGTTGATGCCTGTAGTGGCCTACTTTGCAAGAGGATATTCTTTTTCACGTTAATGGCTGGCCATTCAGTGGGATCAATAACTCGTTCCATCCGTCATTAGATTTGGTTGAAACACTGAATACTCTCCCTCCTTTTTGCTTTAATTCTCATGTCACTGACTTGACAGTACCTGCATCATCCTACCTACACCCACACCAGCCTTCCTATGTCCGCCATTTGATGTGCAGGGTTATGTTAATTTGTGGTTTAGATATTTTTCTTAGATATTAATTCCTATTTCATATTCCACACACCTAAAATTGCCATAAATGACCCTGCACCCATACAAGACACCCAATTCCAAGGCCTGAGTATACTTGCTTTGCAGCCAGTGTTTACGTGCATGAACTGTAAAACCCTTGTTGGCTATAGTAAAAGCATGGTGTTTGATTTTCTAAGTAATAATGCATTATGTACAACCCAGTGCTTTTTTCCTTACTGTACCTAGGTGAGGAAAATGTATTTCTCTATTACGGTACTGCGTTCCTTTTCATTTCATAAAGGGTAAGGTGGGCACTATCAAAGGAGTAAAGGAACGTGACTCCTTTATTGCAAGGAGGGAGGGGGAATCTGGCGGGACATTGGTTAGCACGTCCAGGCCTCAGCCGGAAGAACCCAGGTTTAATTCCCTTGACGATCAGAATGGCGGACTAAGTTCTTTTCCTCTGCGTTGCCGATGGTGATCTGAGGGAGGACTGAGACTCACCAAAACTTGTCCTTGAATGACACATGTAATCTGGATGCACTAATTTACATTCTTGTTCTTATTCTATTCAAAGTCCCGAGATGAGATAAAAAATGAGAATTTCTCGACGCAGTCTCTTGGGTTTGATGAATATTTTGATTAATCTATATTAAAGTTAATCTCTTCACTACTTTCTTTGGCGGTAACCTAATCAAAATTTTTGCTAAATTCTTCACTAGGCTGGAACAGATTTTGGGGGACAATTGGTACTGATTTAGGAGTTCGGTCTTTTAAGTTGACGACCATATTACTACAGGACATATTCTAGTTTTCAGTGACTCAGACCTGTATTCTCGTCGGTTGACGAAGCTCCCTAACACCTTGTCCTAAACGACTCTTTACTCTCCGTTTATGTTATAATAATAATTCTAATATCGCCATACTCTGCCTAGGTAAGGAGCAATAAGATACTAACCAGCCATGTCCACAAAAATCGCTATGGAAGAGGTGCTTCTTAGACGAGATTACGGGCCTTGAACTGTGTCAAGCAGCTTCTGTATGACGGTATACAGTACGAGTATATCCTTTTTGTTCCTGATACCTCTAGACAACATCATTCGCCACAAGAGGCTTTTTGAATTAGCAGAAACTTCTTCAACTCGAATATTGACGGAGGTTTTTGTTTAGTTGAATTAAATCGCCTGTAGGTAGGAAAAAAAGCCATAGAAAAAAGCTATGATAATTGCTTGCCCCTTGGTTAGGTATGCTGTTAAAAACAGTTTGCCGATATTAAGTCACAACTTCATAGCTGTTGGCATTACGTCATCGGATACCTTACCGTGGTTCTCAAAGGAGTATTCATCGCTTACCAAGTCCACACAGTTAACACAGTGAAGAAGAATGAACCTCAGTTCCTTTTAAGGCAGCATTGACACTGAAGCCGAGATGTGGTTAATGCCGATGCAGATTGTACTATCGTGCAGGTCGGGATAATAGTTGGAGTAGGAACAGGTTTCTTTGGGTCACCATCTTGTAATAATGTTACTGTCACCTGTATCATGTCTGGGGTTGAGTAACGGAATACCCAGAACGTCACCTTATGAAACGGGCTGTTCTTATTCCGAATTTTTACCCAGATCTACACGATCGGACACTTTACGTCAGAATATTTCACCAGTGTGACAAGGCCTTATAGGTGCATTCACACTGAGGCCAGGATTCGACTTATTCTGACATAAATTATCTGATCATGTAGGAGAGGGTAAGAAATGGAAGAATAGCCATTTGCATTGTGCCATGTTTCTCATTGCCAGACATAATATAGGAAACAGTGAGAAAGGGGATGCCCAGAATATGACTCAATAAATGGGGTGTTCTTTATCCAGCTATCGTCCCAGCCTACACCATCTGACACATGGCGTCAGAAGTCGTTTCCAGTCTCATTGCTAATGCATTCTTATGTCCCCATGATATCAATGAGGAATTTCTGTGTAGATTTGTCCTAGATATGTTAGAATGTGTTTTCATTCTTCATTTATATATTAAGTAATTCAGTGACATTCTGCAGCCCCTTGCTGTAATAGACAGTGTGATGTATGAGAAGTAATAATAGGCAAAATGCTTTAGCACAGCGTCATCACTCTTGCAGTTGCTGCTGCGTAGGATATTCTCAGTCTATGTCAAGTACAGACATTTCTTATTGTTATCGTATTTCTGACGTTCCTCTATAAGGTAATAAATCGTGACCAAATATCGGTCAGCAGTGTTCTGCACTTAGTAGTTTTTAGTTGCACATTTAGCCTTTCACTTTAGACCTGTTTGTTTTCCTTCCAGACAGTTTTGGAGGACGGTTCCGCGCTGTGTATTAAAATGAGGGCCTGTTTCGTTTTATGCAAGTCTTAACACATTTTTGCTTATCCTACACAGTGAAGGCTGCGAAGTATTAATTGATTATTTCTAAAATTTTTTCGCATATATTGGAAGTATAGATGAGACGAAAAAAAACAACGCGGCTTACAGAAGTTAGTCATGCCTTGTGTGTGCATGTCTTCATTTTTCTTCCACACAGTTAGACAAAGTAAGTACAAAAACAGTCATAGTTTTGGTGGTTGAGGGGGCAGTGCGTTAATGCGCCGCGGTTCTAATCTGAGAGGCAGCTGAAGTTTTGTTTGTCAAACACTGCCTGGGACCGTGATCTTCTGTGCTGAGAGAGAGAGAGAGAGAGAGAGAGAGAGAGAGAGAGAGAGAGAGAGAGAGAGACAGACAGACAGACAGACAGACAGACAGACAGAGACTCTTGTCTGCCATATGAGAAAAACTGATTGCGTGTGTGTTTAACTGTGCACAACTGTTTATGGTGTATTAGTGTTTGTCAGTCTGTTTTTTAGTCCAGTCAAAATATGACCTGAACTCCCCTCACCCCCAAAAAATTACAAGAAATTGTTTTATTGCGTTATTATGTTGTTTCAAGTGTAAATAACAAAATTCCAAAAGTTTACCAAAATCACATCGTCTTAAAAGCTTTGTATATGACGTCATGCTTGATGGCCGCCTCTGCCACTACAAACACCTAACATTCCGGTTAGGAAGGTGGTTGGCTATTCCGTACTTTGATAAGTGTTCATTTTGGTGAAGAAGCGACTTTGGAAAAGTCTAAAAAACAATAACCCCATTATTCTGGGCTCTCAAGAAGATTATAGGCGCAGTCATCTGGTTCCTTGAAGGCAGTGACAAGAAACGGGGAAGTGAGCATGGAAGTGAAAAAGTTAAAACATGACAGTATTGCGATACCAACTCTGACGTATGGAAGTGAAGCTCGGACGTTGTTGGAAGGATACAAGTCAAGAGTGAGAGCAGTGGAAGTCACATGGAGAGACAGACTGACAAATGAGGATATAAAGGAGCGTTGTGGTGTGGATGTGGATGTCATAGGAAGCGTTAAGAGGAGCCTGTGGAGTCACATGGAGAGACAGACTGACAAATGAGGATATAAAGGAGCGTTGTGGTGTGGATATGGATGTCATAGGAAGCGTTAGGAGGAACACACTGAGGTGGTTTGGCCATGTGGAGAGGATGGAAGGTGGGAGACTGACGAGGAGAGTGTATGTGAGTGAGGTGGGGGGGGGGAAGGGGAAGGGGGAGGCCGAGGATGAGATGGAGGGATGGGGTGGAGAGGTATATGAGAGACGGGTGTGTAAGTTGGGAGCAGGGCAGTGAAATGGCGGGGGACATGGCGACGTGAAGGCGCTTTGTTTGTGGCCACCCCGTATGGGATTGAGGCGTCTGGCAATAGATAGATAGATAGACAATTCTATATACATGTTCCCCAGTTATCGGGTGGGATGAGTTGCATCAGTATTTGTTTAACAGCTTCTCATAATTACAACAAAACTTTAATTTTTTTCATATTTTTAAAATTAATCTATCTTACTTTTTCGTTAATTTTCATAACACACAGTCTCTCATACTAGTTTCAACATTATTTACAAACTTTCAGCAATTCCATTAATTTTGATTTTTTAAAACTGAGCAGGACTGCCACAATGTCCTGTTACACCCCAAGTGAATGGCCTTGTTACAATAATGATCAAATAGCATTACATACACTGTATAGTTGAAACTTTGGTCATTACCGTATGTATTATGGAACTTGTCACCCTGTAATTCTTTCTTCAACCATTAACTACTTATTTCTGTCATGATTCCATCCATTCGTACTTCTAACCTTCGCCATTACAGCTTAGTGAAACTGTTGATCATATACCAGCCGCAGTGATACTCTTAAATCTTTGAGATATGCATTTCTAATAATCTTGACTTCCTAAACCGAATAAAATCAAGTGGTTTCTTAATTAAATTGGAGAAAGACGCCATCTTAGTGAAGGAATTAATATTGCACATATAGAAAATAATACTGGTTATTCCAATAGGGCACAGTTGAGTACTGTATTTCAATGTTCCTCGTCATGTGTTGCAAAACAGAGAGCATAAGTGAAGCTTTTCTTTTTTGGCATACGATACTGCTCCTGCCAGGACACCAGCTGAACTCCAAGTCAGTTTCCACACAAAGATCATTGAGACAGAAGCATTTGCAACACCAGAACTGAGGGGCCTCACTCTTGCCATGTATTCTACATTGGAACGAGACTACAAATCTGATCCATGAGGCCTAGCAAGCTTCCCACAAGGAAAACACGGCGCGCGCGCACGTACGTACGCACGGACAGACAGACAGACAGACAGACAGACAGACAGACAGACAGACAGACAGACAGACAGACAGACAGACAGACACACACACACACACACACACACACACACACACACACACACACACACACACACACACACACACACACACACACACACACACACACACACACACACATACACATACACATACACATACACATACACATACACACACACACACACACACACACATGTGGCCAAAAACGTTAACGCTCCGCCTTGTAAAGGCGGGCGATAATGAATATCATTGAAGGTTCGGAAAGGTAAAATCCATATTATTTATAAGGCAGATATAAGACTCATTCGCATAACTAACCTCCTCACACACACACGGTCGTCACCACAAACCGTGACGCAGGACATGTCAGTTCCTCCATTCAATTTTTGTGCCGTATGTTGTCTAGATCCGTGGAATTCCGCCACTAAGGAGATTAACCCACGTGGAGTTGAACGCTGAGTAACGGGACGACCGTGGAACTTTAGTTATTGGAAGAAATAATACTCAGACATTGCAACTGTGGTTATTCTTATTTGGAGAGTGCCTAAGTTCGGATATTTTACCTTCACAATAAGCACAATACCAATTTAAACTACTCTCGTTACTGTGAAATCATAAACATATTTATTCATTATTGCCTGACACTACATTGTGAGAGGAACGGCCTTGACAAAACCACCTCAAGGCGTTTGTTTCCCCTCTTTACGTAACCAACCAAGCATCTTACCTTACATAACCTACCATGTTTTATCTTCATATTCTCAGTTTCCCTCACCTCTTCCTCCTCCTCCTCCTAGGAACCCCGCTCCTGTCCACCTTCCACCCAATCGTTCATTGTCCACCTCGTTGTCGGTCTCCCACATCTTCTCCCAACCATCTTACTGTCATACACACGCCTACTCTGTCTCTGGCCCTCCATTTACACTTCATGACCGAATACCTCAGTGTTTAGTTTCTATTGTACCCACTGATATATCTGAAGTCAAACGCTCCCAGAAATGAACACTATAAGAAAAATAATTCAATCAATTCTTCCTTACTTATACAACTGCCTCCATGTCTGGGCACAACTACCAAGCAATGAGAGTTATATAAAATCTGTTTATCCAACTGAAATTCTTAGTCAAGATTAACAGGGAGCGTGCGTATGATCCATTATTTAATCTATATCATAAGCCTGAATTTACCGGCAGTGTGAGCGCAAACCCGTTTATCTAACCTCCTTAGTCAAAATTTATTCAGGTTGCTTAAGTCACACCCACACTAATATTTTTTTTAGAGATATATGAAGCTGGAAGGGAGATGGGTGAGGGAAGAAAAGCTAGGTCCTCAATCCAGCAACGTCATACATCAGTTTACATCCCCAGCCAGAATTTACATGTAGTGTTGGTATGATCCGTTGTCCAGGATCCCTTGCCATGATTTACTGTAAGTTTGATGATGATCCTTTTATTGAACATACATCCCAGCTAAAATTTTTAGGTTGTGAAAGTAAATTATATCCGGAGTCAAAAATTTCTAGGCAGTGTGAGTGTAACCCCCTAATCTAACTTTCTTGGCCAAAATTTACAATCATTATTATATTAAGTTACATCCACAGCCAAAATTTCCCGGCGATTGATATCAAGCAGGAGAAGGAGGTGGGAGGGGTAATAAATAGGTAGGTCCTCATTCCAGCAGGTTCATATTTGCACACGTCTGAGATGAAGCAGGTGATGATCGGGGTTACAGTGAGATAAGGAGTGAGATGGCGGGCTGTGCTGGTGTTGTGAGAGGCAGACACGCGCCCAAGGCCCGAGGGTGGGCGACTCAGTGATCTGGTTAGTTTAACAATGGAGTAATATATAAATCGACTACATTAGCAGGTTAGATTCTCTTTTTCATAGCCTGTTCACAATTAGCAACAAGAATGGGCTATGGATTAACAATGAGACGGTTGCATGTCGTAGTCTGGAAAACATTTGTTGAGTGTTCCCCATGTTTGTGATGCACAATTTCCAGTCTTGGGACAGTCAGACTGCTGAACACTGAATGTTGCCCCCTTGTCTCTGTTGACCAGATACGGAGTTGCAAGGTTCTGATGGGTTTAGGAAAGATGCAGGTAGTAGTGGACAGAGTATTTCCCCCTTGTTCCTATTCACCCAAAAGCACAGCTGGATTCCCAGATGTTATTTCCACTATTGTGGGTCTTGTTCAGTGATTACGACTTATCAGATTAACTGTCTTAATGACCCTCGTGCAGTCGATAGGCACTAATCCAAAAGTATCCTCCTCATGTTCTGGGACACACTGGACTGCGCTCGAGCCCGTCTGGCTGCCACTGAGTGTGTGGAGGGACACCCAGGGGCTTTCACACGGGCACAGGAATCAGACAAGGCCGTCACAGCCGCCTCTTTTTGTAGAGGTGCAAACCAACGAAACTTTAACTTTGTGTCCCACTCCAGTCACCTTTGGTAGTGATGATGTATTTACGAATCATTAAACTGAACAGTATTAAAACTATTACTATGGGACCCTTACTGAGATCCTTAACTCCAGAGTAAAGCTTGCTGTGTTTGCATTGTTTATTCACTGTGATGTAAACAAATCAGCTGAGGATGCGACCCTTATAGGAGACGTGACACAAATTGTCCAGTCATGTAATTCATGGTAGCATATATAGTCTGTGCATTCTGTTTCTCACTATCACCTGCATTATGCTTGACCCTGATAAACGGCTTGCCCAGAACTTGGCACAGTGATGCAGGGTTGTGACCTTCAAATCTGGTTATCAAAATCAAACTCATCTTTGGTTGACCCTCAGTCTCTCAACCAAGGTTGGGCCAAATCGAATCAAAACTTTTTGAGTTATAGAGTCGTAGGGCCAAACATCTGACCTTGCCTTGTGACTCTGACCTTTGTGCGGAAAGTTCTCAAAACCGTATCTCTTGTCTTAGTTCTACCCTGATTCTCTCTTCCCCCCCCCCCAACCCACACCCACACACACACACAAAGCTTTGTCATAATTGGTTTGAAACTCCCGTATTTAAACTGACATACCATGAGACCCTGACCAGTTTGGGTCCATATCTAAAACAAAATTTCTGAGTATGTGACCGAACTTAGGTCTTGTTCTGTGATCTTAACATTTTTTTTTTTCGTTTCATTTATTTATGTCCATTTATTTTTTGCTGATTGTTATCAAAATGGAATCCATTTATCCTTGCTCTATTCTGAACCTTCCCTCCAACAAAGTTTGATCAAAGTTGGTTTGAAACTAATTCAACTGAACTTTCCCTGTGGCCTTAATATTAAACTGTTTTCAAAATCGAAATCCTGCATTCTGGCCTCACCCAGAACTCTTCCACAAAGGTTGCTAGAAGTCGTGTAAAAGCTCGGCCTAGCCATGTGACCCTGACCTTTGACCTATTGTCTTAAAACTATAGGTCAACCCCTTGGCTGATCCTCAACCATTACACCAGGTTTGGAAGAAGTCCCATCAGAACTGTTTTACTTATTGCGTTCACACACAGACACATAGGTTGAATTTTTATCTTGCCCTGCGACCTTGACATTTGACTGTTCTTTACAAAATTTACTTCCTTCGTTCTTAGCTTACCGTTAAACCTTCCACCAAATTAGGTTTAAATCGGATCAAAACTAAGGTCATCTTGCTAGGCCAAACATTGACCTAACCTTGTTACCTTTACGTCTGACCTAGTGTTCTAAAAAAAAAAAAAAAGTTTATTTCTTAGCTGACTCTCAACCCTTCCAACAAATCTGGCTCAAATCAGATCAGAGCTGTATGAGTTATTGTTTTACACACACACACACACACACACACACACACACACACACACACACACACACACACACACACACACACACACACACACCAATAAATATCTCTCTTACTTTTCGTGCTCGAGAGGGAGGGAGGGGGAAGTGGCCGTTGTTAAGTGAGTTTTCATCATCACTATCATGACTGTCATCCTCGGCCTAGTTGTCACCTAGAAGGAGTACAGTATGGTGCACACACACAGATGACAAACATGCTTGTCTATAAGAATTTTCGAAGTCAGTCTGGTGAACCCACAGCAAATGACACAGATGACACTGATATGTGGTCAACATGTCAAAGTGTGTTGGTTTCTGTGGATTCACCCGACTGATTATCAACGACCATGGACAGGAAAGCTGGAGAACCGACTGGACTTTTGTTGCCGACGGTACAGTATACTTCAAAAGCTATAAAGCTCATTCTTCAAGATGTATAGAAGTAACAGTAGGTCAATATATAAACAAGTAGTTACTTGAGAATATTTTCAAACCTTCCTCTGCTTGAAAATGGAGAGACGAAATAACAAATATTCCTTCGGGTCTATGCATTTTGAAACACACACCGAACAGTTCTCTAAACTGTATTTTGTGTCTTCTTCAATATCCCTACATTACCCATATCATTACACGTCACATTCACATATAATTTGGAACTGGCTTGAGTTATACTTAGAATTACCGGACACCTTGAAGTGCAAATACATACACTGTATATGTATGTATGTATGTATATACAATATATATATATATATATATATATATATATATATATATATATATATACTGTTACGGAACAGAGAAAGATAATGTACACTTTAAGTGAGAATACTAAAAGTCACTACTGTCCCGTAAAGTTCCAGGTTCAAAACAAAAGAGTTAGGTAAAATTACAAGTTAAAGTTTAATGCTCAAACTAACAACAAAACATTCAGGACTCATGAGGATAATGTAATGGCAAAAAACAGGTTAAATATATGGTTAACTGCAATAGCCGCTATTAACACGAAATTAGCATGAGTAAATTTATCTAAGTCAGCCCTGATGAAATGAAAAACACTGGGTAATGCTCAGTAAATGCAAGATAAATAATTACAGATACAAACTATTATTACCACTGGCGGACAAAATGAATTCTACACAATTTACAAAAACTTTCCAGGCCTAAGAATTAATCTTATGCTATACAGTACAAGAACAAAATGCAATAACACTTATACTCAAATCACACAGCTGCTAGATGGTTGGAGACTTCCTGAGAAATTCACAATAATAATAACTGTACAGGGGAGGACAGAGATGTGAACAAAATGAGGAGCAGATCTAAGTGGCAATGATGCAGAGACTGAGCTCATTATATAGGGGCCAGCAGAGCTTGATACAACTTGTAAGAAGGACGCGCAAATGAAACCATGGGGACAAAGAGATGAAAATCCCGCACTGAACAACAGAAAGGACGACTTACTCTACTATAACGGTAGAAGGGGGGGACTGAGGCAGAACACGCTCGTGATCAAACATGCAGCATACTGTGCGTTAACATTACACAAAGGATGATGAAATCATAGGCTATGTAACACCTCCCCACAAAGAAAAAGAAATTTACAAAGGAAATTTCTTATTACTCTAAAACAATCTGTCTAAAGTCTAGATAAGCAATATGCAATAACATTTTCTTTCCCCTTGACATGTTGTATGTCTAATGAATACTCCTGAAGAAGTAGACTCCATCTTGTCAATCTCTGATTTTTATCTTTAAACTTACTAAGGAATTTCAGTGGGTTATGATCGGTATAAATGACTATGGGGTCAAAACCAGAACACAAATAAAATGAAAAATGCTGTAAACCCAAAATCAAGGCCAAAAGCTCTTTCTCAATAGTTGAGTAGTTCTTTTGAGGTGGAGTGAACTTCTTACTGTAATAAGATACAGGGTGTTCAATACCCTGATCATCCTCTTGCAGCAAAACAGCCCCAGCTCCTGTATCACTTGCATCAACAGCCATCTTAAGAGGCTTAGCAAAATTTGGATTAGCGAGCACTGGCTGACTTAATAGAATAGCTTTAAGTTTGTTGAAAGAGGATTCACAGTTATCGGTCCAGACAAATTTAACTCCCTTTTTCAGTAGGTCTGTAAGTGGTGATACAAGAATAGAAAAGTTAAGAACAAATCTCCTGTAATAACCTACCATTCCCAAAAATCTTTGTAGCTCCTTCCTACTTTTAGGTTTGGGAAGATCACTTATAACCTGAACCTTAGCTCCTGGTGGTGCAACATGTCCATCACCAATTACATACCCAAGGTACTGAACTTTAGCTTGACCAAACTCACACTTTGATAAATTAGCTACAAGATTAGCATGAACCAAACGCTCAAGAAATTTACTGACATGGCATGGGTGATCTTTCCAGTTGTCACTGAAGATTAATACATCATCAATATAAACAACACACCCTGCCAAACCCTCTGTTACAACATTCATGAGCTTCTGAAATGTGGCTGGTGCATTCTTCATACCATATGGCATTACTGAACATGCAAAAGTCTTTCCTAGTGTTACAAAACATGAGATCTCCCTAGCACGTTCAGTCATAGGTACTTGCCAGTATCCCTTTAACAAATCAAACTTACTTATGTACCTAGCCTTTCCGATCTTGTCTATGCAATCTTCCACACGAGGGAGAGGGTAAGTGTCTGTTTTGGTTATCTGATTAACACGTCTGTAGTCAATGCAAAGCCGCTGTGACCCACCTGGCTTAGGGACTAGAGTGACAGGAGAACTCCACTCGCTCTGACAGGGCTCAATCATCTTGTGGTCCAACAGGTAGCCAAGCTCCTTCTGGATGAGAGGAACTTTCACTGGGTTCACACGGTAAGGAGGCAATTTAATTGGCTTTGCGTCTCCAACATCGACATCATGCATCAACACAGTGGTTCTTCCTGGAGTGGCACGGAACACTTGCGGGTACTCCTGCAGTAATGCCGAAAACTCCTGCCTTTCCTTGGGAGGTAGATGAGAAAGCTTAGTCTGGAGATCATTCATGATATCAGGATTCTTCCCCAAACTATCACTCAGGCTCATACTGCATGGGAGAGCTTCACTTGCAGACTCGGGTGGAACAGCTACAGTGCAGACTGGATTATTTTCGTCCCGCCTGTGATATAACTTTAACATGTTGATGTGACATAGTTGCTTGCTCTTTCTACGATCTGGTGTGGCGATGACATAGTTGACATCACTGAGTTTCTTCTCCACGAAATAAGGGCCACTAAACTTGGCTTGAAGAGGTTGCCCATGAACTGGTAGCAGAATCAAAACCTGATCTCCTGGCTGAAAGTGGCGTAACCTGGACTTCTTATCATACCAAGTCTTCATCTTCTCCTGAGCAGCTCCTAAATTCTCTCTCGCCAGCTGTAAAGCAGTGGACAGCCGTTCTTTGAACTTCATCACATACTCCAGCAGGTTGACGTCATCTTCCTCCGACAGCCAGCATTCCTTGAGTAACTTAAGGGGTCCTCTTACTTCATGGCCAAACAGTAGTTCAAAAGGTGAGAAGCCCAGTGATTCATTTGGAGATTCTCTTGCAGCAAACACAACGAATGGAAGACCTTTATCCCAGTCTTTCTGATGTTCCAAACAGTATTTCTTGAGCATCGATTTGAGTGTTTGATGATATCTCTCCAACGCTCCTTGGGTCTGGGGATGGTAAGCTGAAGAGGTGATCTGGGTGATGCCCAACTCTTTCAGAGACTGCTTGAAAACATTCGACATGAAATTACTTCCCCGGTCTGACTGTACCTCCTTGGGCAGACCAAACTTTGTGAAGAACCCTAGCATTTCCTTAACCACGTTCTTTGCTGAGATATTTCTAAGTGGAATGGCATCAGGATAACGAGTAGCCATATCAATCAGGGTCAACACATAAGAAAATCCTGAAGAAGTCTTAGGAAGAGGGCCCACAATATCCACCAACACACGGGTGAAAGGCGCCTCAAAAGGAGGAATGGGAACTAGAGGTGCAACCTTTTCGGTCTGATTACACTTCCCCACAACTTGACAGGTGTGACAAGACTTACAATACCAGGAAACATCCCTGAAGATACCTGGCCAGTAGAAGTGTTTCAAAATGAGTGCCACAGTCTTCCTCACTCCAAGGTGTCCTGCCAAACTGGTATCATGAGCCACTCGAATGATATCCTGCCTACAAACACGAGGGATGACAACTTGATGTACAACCTCCCATTCACAGTCGGCTGATGCTGTTGGGGGTCTCCACTTCCTCATAAGTACTCCTGACTTTACATAATAACAAGTAGAAGCACCGGCTGACTCTTCTTCACTGTAAGCAGAGTTAGCTAGACCTTTCAACTCAGGGTCAGCAACCTGCAACTCAACCAACTCTTGACGAGACAAATTATCAACACTACAGGGTACTGCCTCATCTGGTGAGTGGTCCAAATTAGCAAGAAAAGTGTTAGCTAGGATAACATCATCATCATCATTATCCTCTAAATCACCAGTAACTTTAGACTTAGTCCTAGTGACAGCATATGCAGGGAACACATCAGGGACATCACAATCCTGGGACGCAGCCACTGGCTCACTAGACAACTGAGGAGCTGGACACACTTGACTTCCACCAATATCATTTCCAAGTAAGAAAGTTACACCTGACATTGGGAGTGTCTCAACCAACCCAACCATAACGGAACCATTAACAAAACCAGACTCTAAATTCACTCTGCACAGAGGGACAGAGAAGTAATTATTCCCTACACCTTGTAAGATTACAGTTTCATCAGAGGAATTAACATTAGAGCCTAGAACACTGGTCAGCATAAGGGATTGGCAAGCACCTGTATCACGATATATTTGAACTGATTTCCTGTCATTACTGTCCAGAGGACTGACAAAACCATCAGACAGGAAATTAGCACATGAACTCTTGAGAGTGTCACCCACGTTACTGCTCAAAAGAGGAGCTCCATCATGAGAATTTAAGTTACCCCTCAAAGCAGGTTCAGTTAACTCAGTTAAAGAATTCTGGGAACTCTCAAGAGTGGACACTAGACCAATTGACTGAATATTTAAAGACTCCTTTTTGTTCACATCACGCTGTCTCCTGAAACATCTCTCCGTAGTATGACCAAGCTTACTACAATAAGTACATTTACTTTTCTGAAATCTAGAGGTGAAGCTGGTATTTACTTCCTGAGAAACATCATCCTTATTCTCTTTCCTGTTACCTGTACTCTGAGTAGAGGCAACGTACTTACTCTCAGCTTTCCCTTTTTCTTTAGAATATCTCTTGTGAGTGAGAACATATTCATCAACTAAAACTGCAGCATCAGACAAATTATCTATTCTTTTCTCATCAATATATAGGCTTACATCTTTATAAATACACCTTTTGAAGTCCTCCAGCAAAATCATCTGCTTAAATTTGTCAAAATCAGAATCCACATTCTTAGAATTTAACCACTGCTCTAACAGATCTTCTTTGATTTTTGCATACTCAACATGGGATTGCTTATCTTGCTTGTAAGTTGTCCTAAATTTTACTCTATAGGCTTCAGGAACAAGCTCATAGGCCTTAAGAATCAAGCTCTTAACTACATCATAATTATCAGATTGATCCTGAGGCAAAGATGCATAAGTTACTTGAGCTTTACCGGTGAGAACAGTTTGAAGGAGTACTGGCCAATACTTTTTAGGCCAATTAAAACCTGTAGCTACCCTCTCAAACAACTGAAAATACTTTGTTAAATCACATTCATTAAAAGGAGGGACAAGTTTAACATTTTTAGCCATCTCGAAATCATCAGAGCTAGATGATCCAGTTCCATCTTGTTTCATGTGATACTCATGGTCTGCCTGAATCCTAGCAATTTCAATTTGTGCCTCCTGAATACGAGCCTGAGACTCAGCCTCCTTAGCACGTGCCTGAAACTCAGCCTCCTTAGCATTTGCCTGAAATTCAGCCTCCTTAACACGAGCCTCCTGCAGGGCTAGCTGTAACTTAGCTAATTCAATCTGCGTTTGCTCATTTGGAGGAGTTACATTAAACAAGCTTTCATTAATCATGTCAACAATTTGATCTTTAGAATGATGAGAGCGAACAGCAATTCCCAATTGTTGAGCAACAAGCTTAAGTTCATTCTTTGTTCTGTTTTCTACATCACACACTGTTTGCACATTTGACAAAAAATCTTTGGCTTCATCAAGCGTAGTAATAGTAGACATCATGAATAAATCACAGTCACAAAATATCAAGCAATATCCTTATGATAATATCCTGAATATCCTGATAAGAGGTCGCCAAATTTATGTTACGGAACAGAGAAAACTGTCCCGCAAAGTTCCAGGTTCAAAACAAAGAGTTAGGTAAAATCACAAGTTAAAGTTTAATGCTCAAACTAACAACAAAACATTCAGGACTCATAAGGATAATGTAATGGCAAAAAACAGGTTAACAGGTTAAATATATGGTTAACTGCAATAGCCTCTAATAACACGAAATTAGCAAGAGTAAATTTATCTAAGTCAGCCCTGATAAAATGAAAATACCAGATAATACTCAGTGAATGCAAGATATATTATTACAGATACAAAATATTATTAATAAGGGCTGACACCCAAAACTTTACATAATCACAAAAACCTCACTAGGCCTGCAAATTAACAGTTTATGCTATACAGTACAAGAACAAAATGTAATAACACTCATACTCAAATTACACAGCAGTTAGATGGCTGGAGACTTCCTGAGCACTCACAATAATAACTGTACAGGGGAGGACACAGATGTGAGCAAAATGAGGAGTAGATCTAAGTGGCAATTAATGTAGAGACTGAGCTCATTATATAGGGGCCGGCAGAGCTTGATACACCTTGTAAGAAGGACGCGCAAATGAAGCCATGGGGACAAAGAGTTGACAATCCTGCTCTGAACAACAGAAAGAACGACTTACTCTACTATAAGGGAGGAGGGGGGGGAGTGAGTTGAACACGCTCGTGATCAAACATGCAGCATACTGTACGTTAGAATTACACAAAGGATGATGAAATCATAGGCTATGTAACAATATATATATATATATATATATATATATATATATATATATATATATATATATATATATATATATATATATATATTTTTTATTTTTTTTTTTTCAAGCAATAATTTTTTTCAAGGTAGAGGAAATTCTGTGCAGCTACATAATTTGTCAGAGTTTTTCTTATTATTTACGCCGCTGTACGAAAAGTGAATTTCATATTGTCCATTTGAATCTTGAGAAAAAAACTGCTGTGTTTAATATGAAATGGGTAAATATTTCCTTTATTGCCCTTTCCTATTTTTGATGTTTCTTTTGTTCCAGTGGATAGTTTTTTTTTTTTTTTTTTATAGCTCATTCGAGTGTTTTCAGGCCTCATTTGTTGCGCAAATGAATAATAACCATAATATAATTATGACTATATAATCGGAAATATTAGTAATGGTGGAAAGGACCGGCCTAATCTAAGTGTTTAACTAAACCTAACCTAACCTAGCTTAACTGTACCTGATAATTTAATCTACCCTAACCTAACCTAACCTAACCTAACCCAACCCAACCCAGCCTAACCTAGCCTAACCCAGCATCCAGTTGGGAAGTTGGGAAACATAATCCACCTTTCAGTATGTTCAGCAACATTCGGTAATATTCATTTGCACACAAAAAAACACATAGAGGCATACACTATGTGAAAGCACAAATCCACTGGGCATGGTGAGATTGCCCGCTAAAGAAACGGCAATAAAGGAAATAAATACCATGCAATGTACATGAAAAAATAATGGTAAACTGTAGGGTAGATATCAGAATGCCCTAGTGATGAATATGGTTTTCGGAATGGCAGGGTTGACTGGATCAAATATTTGCATTAACGCAGGTTATAGGGAAAGGATGTAATGAGAAATTTAAAATGTATGTAGCATTTATGGTTGTAGAAAGCCGGTTTACAAGGCAACTTGGACGGGATTAAGGGTATCATGTTTACTGGATAGCCACAAAATATTGCTGTCAGTCTTAGTCCTTGTTTAAACCCAGTTCCACTAACGTGACGTCATGTGTCTCAGTCTACATACGCTTAATTCCAGCCTCCTATTGTCAGTCTACGGTGTAAGGTGAATATAAGCTTGTGTTTTGGAGACTTGTGTCCTAAATATTCATGCCTCACATTCCACATACAAGAGCAGAGAGAGCCTGGCAAATCCCTGCTCGCAGATGGGAGACCCAGTTTTAAACAAAGTTTGTGTAACTTTCATTGCTGTTCAGTCCTTGTTGGCTTTACATATTGTTCATTACTTTCATACTTTTCGTATTTTATTCATTGTAGATATTTGAGAAAATGCTGTTCTACATCACTGCATTAGGTTCACAATAGCTATAATGTTTTTTGTAATAAATTTTCATTTACTAATAAAGATCAGGGATTAGTTTTGCCAAATATAACTATTATCCAGTAAAAATTCATGAAATTGATGCATAATTTCATTTTCAACCTAAAAAATGAACTGTCTCCCTTTAAGTGAAGAGGAATTGACCTTTACTGTTACTTCCTCAGATGTGTTAGTTTTCTGCGTAAATATATCAAAATATTAGTACTCTTTATGACCCATTGCCCACTTTACCGAGAGTATCCCAGGACAGGAAGTCTGTAGTAGGTGATGTCCAGCAACACGATTTTGATAACTCGCAAGTTCAGAATAATGTATGTACCCTGTGTTACCTTTCTTAGAGTACTTTGATTGGGTTTCTTTTTCCTAAATGTATGTTATTGAGTGCTGTCGTAGTTATATTTTGGAGCGGAATGAAGTGTTGGCTTCATCATAACCTGTAGGTTGCAACGGCTGGTCTTTATTTTCGGTGCTTTCCTGCTACAACTTGAGGCTGCAGTCTCGTGGGCATAGCAACCCACTAGCATCTCGTTATTACCAGTATACTTATGTGTGAATACAGGCTAGTAGAAACGATGAGTTGGGTGGGGAGGATTGGACGGGCCTGACTGGGACTGTGGTGGATGATTTGGTCTGGTGAAGGAATATAGCCTACCATGTAAAGTGGTTCGTTGTAGGTTTGCACTTATGTGCGTGCCAGTAGTTTATTTCTTCTTTGTCAGCTAGTCAGGTCAGGTGCGGGTAAGGGGATGGGTCTGTTATGATGTGGCAGGGGTAAACCAGTTCTGCTGCCGGGCCCTGCTGCCGGGCCCTGCTGCGGATGTCACTGATTGCATTGGGCAGTTGACCCTTGTGTGGTGTGGCGCGGTGAGGATCTGTCCGTTCTCCCCTTTGGGGCTAAGATGTGAATGAATGTGTTTGAATGGATGAGTAAATGGAGAGTG
>NC_137067.1:20616462-20773962 GCF_032717465.1 Coenobita brevimanus | reverse complement strand
CTCTTTTATTATCCATCCATATACAGACTTATTATCCATCCATATACAGATTGAACAACCATGGAGACATGACACATCTTTGCTTCAATCCAACCTTCAAATAGAAACATTCACTCAGTTCAGTATCCACATGCATTGCAGCCTTAGCACCCTCTACTGTACATACTCCTCACTGCCTTCAACAACTTCCCATCTACTCCATAAATTCTTAATACTTTCCACAATCCTTGTCTATCCACTCTGTCATATGCTTTCTCCAAATCTCTTTCCCATCTCTAGAAACTTTTCCACTAAAGATCTAAGAATGAATATCTGACCTACACAACCTCTTCCCTTCTTAAAACCTCCTTGTTCGTCTCCAACTAATTCCTCTGTTATTTCCCTAACTCTCTCAATAAGTATCCTACCATATACTTTTCCTATTACACGAAGAAGACAAATGCCCCTGTAATTACCACACATTTCTTTTTCCCTTTTTCCTTTGTACAAGGGAATAATTATACCTGACTTCCAATCCTCCGGGACTGTACCTTCCTCCCAGGCCAATCTGCACATCTTCCACATCCATTCTACTACTATCTCTCCCCCATGCTTCAGCATTTCACCACACACTCCATCAATTCCTGGGGATTTCCCCATTTTGACTTTCTTCATTGCTTCCACACTTCCATCCTACTGATTTCTTCCTCTCTTCTCACATCCCTCCTTCTCCCAGCCATTCCCCAGCCACTTATACTTGCATTACTTTCATTCTCTATGTTCAATAATTCCTTAAAGTGTTCTCTCCATCTGCTCACCTTTTCTCCCTTCTCCACTAGTAAACTACCATTTTTATCTTTCACTCCCCAGCTAACTTCTTTGGTACCCTGTTTAACTCTCTTGACCTCTTTCCAAAACATTTTCTTACATTCCCTCCAATTTACACTCAAGTTCCTTCCAAATTCCTTATCAACTCTCTTCTTACTCTCTCTTACTAATCTTTTCACCTCTCTCTTCCTGTCTACATGTAACTCTCTCTTCCGTTTTTCAACTTCTTCCATGCCCCTGTTTCTCATCCACTCATTATATGCATTCTTCTTTTGTGCCACAGCCTCTCTCACCTCTTCATTCCACCATGCTGTTCCCTGCACCCCCTTTCGTCTTCTCCTCACCCCACACACCATCTCACATGCTGCACAGATTTCTTCTGTGAATATCTTGCACACACCTTCCACGTCCCCCATCTGCTCCAATCCATATTACCCAATCGCTCCTCCACTTCCTTCATATACACACTCTTTTCATTTATCTCCATATTTTTGTTCCTCACCCTGCCCTTGGGTGGGAAAGGAGGTCCGGATGATGATGATGATGATTGTTTTTTTTTTTTTAGACGCATTTGTTTTTTAGTGCCAAAATAACGCGCTGGATAAATTTTCTCGTGTATTGGTTTAACCCCTTCCACCTTGATTTGTTAGTTCAGTACTTTCTTTGGATACTTCCCTGGTTTTGCAATTTCCCTCTTCTGTACTCAGTGTCATAATTTCTTCGGATGTCACAATAACACTTTTTAATCATTAATTTTCCTACCAGTCCCTGTTTTCCTCCGTGGAATATTTGCTGTGTAATTCTTACCTGCATACATTCCTGTTTCCTCTCATCCTTGTATTCAAGGTCACAATTTTCAGTAGTAAACTGGACAACAAAACGGGCTTTATAATCTCTCACTCACGTTTCCTCTCTAATCCCCCCTCCCCTTCCTTCATGAGAAATCCTCCATTTTGATATTTTAGTTTATATCTTTTCCCACATTTATGCTTTTCGCTTTTTACACTCCCTTTTATTCTCAAGTCAGTTTCATAACACCACAAAAAAGGGCTTGATAATCTTGCCCTTTTCCCGCCTCACTTCCTTCTTTCGTTGATAAATTACGGTGGTACGTTTTATTTGCAACGTTTTTTTTTTCTTTGCAGTTCTCTTTCGTAGTCACAATTTCTTCCATACGACATCAATGGGTTTGATATTTTCTGTTTTCCAATTCCACCCACTGCTTCCTTCCTCTACCCTTTTCTACTTTTAAGTTGTCCAAAAATTGCCCTTGTACCTTGAATGCTGAGTAGTAGGAATAGATTAACAGTAGAACTTGATGCAAGTCACGAAGAAGCGCTATGAGAGTTTAGAGCCACACCATTGTTATTACTGTCATTTGGGCAACTTAAAATAAGTGCAACAGAACAAAAATGTGGGCCAAGTTAAGGAAAGAGGAGTACAGTTACATACTTTTTTATATGTTGTTGCCTATCCTCCACTTTTCCTTGTATTCTCAGTCAGTGTTTTAATACCACAAATAACGCACTGGACAGATTCTACCTTTTCCAGCTCCCCCACCCTCTCCTTTCCTTTTCTGGCTGTGTTTACTTTGACAAATTAGCTCATTGGTGTTTCTTTGTATACTGGTACTCTTTTCCCTTTTACTTTCCCTTTTATTTTCAGTCAGTTTCTTTCATGTTTCATTTTCAGTCAGTTTCTTTCATGTGCTTGACAATTTCTGCTTACGTAATTCCTCCTCATCCCTTTCTCTTTAGCTCAGTATTTTCTTATAATTCATATTTTCATTCAATCCTTTATTTTGCGTCGCAGTTTTCTCAACTTCATTAAGGAGCTTTACAGTCTCTCCCTTCCCGCCAGACTATCCCCACCCTTCCTCAGGTTAGTTGCATCTTGAAGTATTAGTTCGCAACATTTTCTTTGTACATTATTTGTCAGCTTCACTCCTTTTGTCACAGTATCATTTTTACTAGAGTATTATGTTCGAAAGTCTTTATTTTTCACCTCCCCCAACCATAACCTTCCTCCCTTCGTATCAGTCCAGTTCCTGTTAATCAGCGACTTTCCATTCCATTAATATTATCATCTATTTACTTTTGTTTCTCCCTCTGTTCACCCCAGCATCTTCCCACAGCTTCGTCTTACTCCTTCATGTTTCCCCCCCCCCCTCCCAGATTCCTCTCCACTACCACCCACCCACCTGCCTTTCACCTTTCATCCATCTTCCAGACCGTCATCTCCATAATCTTTTTTTCCTTTCTTTTTAGGTATACTTTTTGTAAGTCGCATTTCAGTTTCTTCTGAGACGGTGCATTACAATTTTTTTCCAACCCAAGTTCCTTTAATTTTATCTTAAAGGTGGAAATATCACCTTTTCCAGCCTTATATATTTATCAACTATTTTTTCTTTATCTCACTTATATTTTCTATCTATCTATCTATCTATCTATAGCCCGACGCCCTAATCCCGCAAAGGGTGGCCGCAGACAAAACGCCTCCAAGTCACTCTGTCACCCACCATTTGACTCCCCTCCCCCAACTCACCCCCCCCTCCCTCATATACCTCTCAACTCCATCCCTCCACCTCATCCTCGGTCTACCCCTCCCTCTCCCTCCCTCCACCTCACCTACATACACCCTCTTAGTCAGTCTTTCATTCTCCATCCTCTCCACATGTCCAAACCACCTCAGTGTATTTCTCCTAATCTTTTCAACCACATCCACATCTACCCCACAACGTTCCTTCACTTCTTCATTCGTCAACCTGTCCCTCCATGTCACTCCACATGCTTCTCTCAGGTAATTCATTTCCACTGCTCTCACTCTTGACTTGTTCCCCTCTTGCAAGGTCCACGCCTCGCTTCCATACGTCAGGTTAGGGATCACAATACCATCATGCAGTGACTTCTTAACTTTCATACTCACCTCCCTATTTCTCATCACTGCTTTCAGTGTGCCAACAACCTTCCTTCCCTGCTGTACCCTTTCACGTACTTCATCCCCCAAAGTTCCATCCTTACTCATCACACTACCCAAGTACTTGAATGCACTCACATTCTCCATATCCTCACCATCCAACCTCACTGCACACTCTGTGACTTCATTCCTCTCAAACACCATAACTTTACTTTTGTTTACATTAACTTTCAGCTTCCTCCTCCTACACACTGTCCCAAATTCATTCACCAAACCTTGCAACTCCCATTCATCTTCACTCAACAATACTGTATCATCAGCAAACAGCAACACCGGAAGCTTCCAAATCTCACCCTCATTCATTAGGGCCACCCCCACATCCACTGCCCTACCTTGTACCTCCTTTACGACCCCATCCATATATATATTAAACAGCCATGGAGACATTACACACCCCTGTTTCAGTCCCACTTTGAGATCAAAGAACTCACTCAGCTCACCATCCACTCGCACCGTAGCCTTAGCTCCCTCGTACATACTCTTCGCAGCACTCAACAATTTCCCCTCCACTCCATATATTCTTAATATCTTCCACATACCTTTCCTATCTATTCTGTCATAAGCTTTCTCCAAGTCCATGAAGGCAGCGTACACTTTCCTTCCCTTCTCTAGATACTTCTCCACTAAACATCTTAGAACAAATATCTGATCTACACACCCTTTTCCCTTCCTAAATCCCCCTTGTTCTTCTCCAACTAGCTCCTCTGTCATATGCCTAACCCTATCAATGAGTATTCTACCATATATTTTACCAGTCACACTAAGAAGGCAAATACCCCTATGGTTACCACATACTTCTCTCTCCCCTTTTCCTTTGTACAGAGGAACAATTATACCTGATTTCCAGTCCTCTGGAACCCTTCCCTCTTCCCAAGCCAATCTACACAACTTCCATATCCACTCCACAACAATCTCACCCCCATACCTAAGCATTTCACCACACACTCCATCAATTCCTGGGGCCTTTCCCAGCTTAATCTTCTTCATCGCTTCCACTACTTCCGACCTACTGATCTCTTCCTCCCTCCTCTCATCTCTTCTTCTCCCAGCCATTCCCCAGCCATCTATACTCACACTGCTCTCACTCTCTACATTCAACAAATCCTCAAAGTGCTCCTTCCATCTCCTCAATTTCTCTCTCTTCTCCACCAACAATCTATTATTCCTATCTTTCACTCCCCTACTATTTCCCCTTTCACACTGCCTTACTTTCTTTACCTCCTTCCAAAACAATTTCTTACTCTCCCTCCATTTCACACTCAGATTCCTCCCAAACTCTTCATCCACTTTCTTCTTACTCTCCTTCACCAGTCTCTTAACCTCCCTTCTCCTGCTCACATATACCTCTCTCTTCTCTCTCTCATCTTCTCCCCTACCTCTACTCGCCAACCATTCACCATATGCCTTCTTCTTTTGTTCCACAGCTCGTTTCACTTCATCATTCCACCATGCTGTCCCTTGCACACCCTTGCATCTCCTCCTCACTCCACAAACCGCCTCACACGCTGCGCTTATCTCTTCCGTGAATATCTTACATACGTCTTCCACCCCTTCCATCTGCTCTAGCTCATACCTTCCCAATCTTTCTTCCACTGTGCTCTTATACTCTGTCCTCTTCTCACTATCTTGCAATTTCTCCACTCTTCTCACAGGAGCTGCTTCCTCCTGTCTTCCCCTTCGCCTCCTCAACCACTTTCTTTGCAGCTCTACCTTGGCCATCACTAAGTGATGGTCCGAGACTCCATTCCCCCACCCTCTCCACACCCTTGCATCCAACACTTGTCTTCTCATTCGCTCATCCACACACACGTAGTCTATCATTGCCTTTCGTTCAACAAGTTCACCATCCATCCTCCTCATTACTCTCCATGTATACCGGTGGATCATCTTATGACGAAAGTAGGTGTTGGCTATTGCCAACCCCTTACCAGCACAGATGTCCACTAAAGCACTACCATTCCCATCTACTTCCGCTGGCACACCCCACTGACCAACCACTCCATCCACTCGTACATTCCCGACTTTGCCATTCATGTCTCCAATCAACAGCACTCTCTCGCTCCTCTCAAACTTGTCCATACATGCTTCTACTCTCGCCCAAAACTCATCTTTCACTCTTGCCACTCGATCCTCTGTTGGAGCATACACACATACAATCGCCCACACTTGTATACCTACTTTCATCCTCACCCATACAATCCTTGCACCCACTGTTCCATACTCTCTTATATTCTCCTTCCACTTCTTGCTTATCATCAGACATACTCCCTCTCTTGCCCTCTCATTCTCACTGACTCCCGCACATATACCTACACCGTATTCCCATTCTCTCATCCTTTCACCTTCCCATTTAGTTTCAGTCAATCCACATATATCCACTTTTGCATCCTCAAGCACCTGGACAATCTCTCTCTTTCACTTCATCATTCACTCCTCTCACATTCCACGTTCCTACCCTCAGAATGTCCTTTGTCCGTTCCTTAGTCGTCAACGTATGGTCCGTCCGGGTCCGAGGCGCTTTATTTGCTTTTTTAGTTAGTTCTTTTTACGGGGTGGGGCACTAACCCACCACCAACCCTTTTAGTCGCCTCGTACGACAAGCAGGGATACTGGGGGAGTATTCTTGAAACCCTCCTACCCCCAGGGGGGTATTTTCTACTTGGTGTTATTTTCTACTTGGTGTTAATTTTATTATCAAGTACGTGAAAGAGTACAGCAGGGAAGAAAGGTTGTTGGTACACTGAAAGCAGTGATGAGAAATAGGGAGGTGAGTATGGAAGTTAAGAAGTCACTGCATGATGATATTGTGATCCCTACCCTGACGTATGGAAGCGAGGCGTGGACCTTGAAAGAGGGGAACAAGTCGAGTGAGAGCAGTGGAAATAAGTTACTTCAGAGGAGCATGTGGAGTGACGTGGAGGGACAGGTTGACGAATGAAGAAGTGAAGGAACGTTGTGAGGTAGATGTGGATGTGGTTGAAAGGATTAGGAGCAATACACTGAGGTGGTTTGGACATGTGGAGAGAATGGAGAATGAAAGACTGACTAAGAGGGTGTATGTAGGTGAGGTGGAGGGAGGGAGAGGGAGGGGTAGACCGAGGATGAGGTGGAGGGATGGAGTTGAGAGGTATATGAGGGAGGGTGGGGTGAGTTGGGGGGAGGGGAGTCAAATGGTGGGTGACAGAGTGAGTTGGAGGCGTTTTGTCTGTGGCCACCCTTTGCGGGATTAGGGCGTCGGGCTATAGATAGATAGATAGATAGACTCTTCTCTCATCCTTCCCCCTCTTCCCCTCTACTCTTCCCTCCCTCCTGCCTCTCTTCTTCCCTCCCTCCTTCCTCTCTTCTTCCCTCCCTCCTTCCTCTCTTCTTCCCTCCCTCCTCTCCTCTCTTCTTCCCTCCCTCCTCTCCTCTCTTCTTCCCCCTCCTCTCTTCTCTTCTTCCCCCTCCTCTCTTCTCTTCTTCCCCGCTCCTCTTCTCTCTTCTTTTCCCCCTCCTCTATTAACAATATTTTCTTTCTTCCCTCTTGGTTTTATTCTCTCTCTCTCTCTCTCTCTCTCTCTCTCTCTCTCTCTCTCTCTCTCTCTCTCTCTCTCTCTCTCTCTCTCTCTCTCTCAGTTTATTTTGCTCCTCAAACATTTTGTTACTAAAAATTCTTTGTTTCTTTTTTATTTTAATGCTCAGTCTTCCATCTTTATATTTAATTCTTTTTTTTCTAATGATTATCACATTTTTCTCCCTACATGATCGTCCGTTAATAATATTTTTTCACATTATAATTACTGTAATCTTCCTTTTCTGTTTTCTTTTTTTATAATTTTTCACGTTTAGTCGTCATTCTTTTTACCACCTAATTCTTACGGTAATAAACATTCTGTGTTTTTCTAATGATCTTTCTGCAAACTTCTTTTGTTTTCCTTGCGATTCTTGCGTTCTTTCCTGTAACTCTTCTCCACTTATCCCCCTTCATTTGCCTTTACAGTTTTCTTACTACATTTCCGCCAGGATTCGTTTTTTCCTCGCCTTCGCCCTTTTCCTCCTTCCCACTCCTCTCTCTACATCTCCTCCCATCGTGGTCTCTTTCCCTTCCCCTCCCCTGTATCTTTCCCTACCTCTTTCCCTCCCCACCCACCCTCTTACAAATCCCTCCCTCATCCAGCCTTCCTCTCACTGCTCTCCCTCACCCTATCTCCCTTTCTACTCTGTATCACCTGCCTTCATCCCCCTCTTTCTACATTTCCCATCTCGCTTTCTTCCTCCTCTCTTCCACTTCCTCCCTCCTCCTCTCTTCCACCTACTCCTTCTTCAGCCCCTCCCCCACGTTCCTTCCTCTCCCTCTCACCTGTCTTCCCTCACTCTCTTCCCCCAGCAGAGCCGTCCAATGACATTCGTTAGCCAGATAGGGAGTCGAGGTCAGGGCTTGTTGCACGTGACCTCCTCCATCCCTCCGCCACTACCAGTAGCCATCCCTAGACCCTTCACTACTATCCCTACTACTTATCGCCCCTCAACCTTATACCCTCTACCTCTATGCCACGCTTACGGATCCTTCTCCTCCCTATAGTCCCTTTCTAGGCCTCCTCCCTTCATCCTCTTCCCCCATATTCTTTTCCACCCTCCCCTCTGCTCTCAACCCCTTCTTCCTACCCTTCCACCCTACTTTCTCCCCTGTTCCGTCCCCTTCCCCTTCCTCAGACCCTATTCCCTACCCCTATCCCTTCACCCATCCCAGCCTCCCTCGACTATGTTGCTCCCCTCCCCATATCCCTTACTCCATCCCAAATACCCTGACACATATGCCTTACACCTTCACTGCCCCCTTACCTTACCCATCTTTAGACCCCTTTCCCTCTCAAACCCTCCTCTGTACCCTCTCCTCCTCCCCTTACCATTTCTCCTTAGAACCTGTTACTCTTTATTCACCTTCCATAATCATAGCTATTGTAGTATCCACCACTCCTCTGCCCCTATTCCCTTCCCCCTCTTCAACACCTACCTATACTTCAGAACCCCTCCCCAGACCCCCCTCCACCCCGTCCCTAATCCCCTTCCCTCGTGAACCGGTCTTTTCATTTTTTTCCCTTGTATCCTTCCATCCCTAGTAAGTAATTACATGCTCTCGCCACTATTTTCCCCCTTCCTTATGTTACATATATCAAATATATTATAATTCTGTGCGGGCGTGTGCGCCTGTGTGTTCCCACTTTTGGTGGGTGGCGGGCAAAACTGTTTGAGAACCACTGTTTTACACCAAGATAAACAGTGAGCGAGGAAGCTACACGTCAGGAGATGCCCAAGTCAAAATAAGGCAAGAGTTGAGGTCCGAGGCAAGACATGCTAATCGAACACACACACACACACACACACACACACACACACACACACACACACACACACACACACACACACACACACACACACACACACACACACACACACACACACACAGAGCCGGGAAGGATGCACCAGGGCAAACAAGTGCTAAAAGTAAGCAAAGATCAAGGTGTACAGATGAAAACCAGATATACGGTTGAGCTCGGTAGTTGCTGGTACTTGCCAGTGAGTTATTAGACCTTATAGATACCTGAGGAATAGTGTGATAAATTTTGGCACCATGAACCTGAGTACTTCAATTTTACCTGATGTTTCCTTCCCCCAGACGATTGTATTGAGGTCCTATGGCCCAAAATTGGAGAACTGTCTATGTGTATGTGCAAGAAAAATACAAAGGAAACACGTCACAGCGTAGTGGTTAAGATGGTGTCTCGGATTATCATTCAGATAGACAGTGACAGAGAAACCTGTCCTGTACCTTTTGTCCTAGGCCTATCCTACACAATGGAACAAGCACTATACCACTAACTGTATATGACCAGCTGTACTGTCATCTAGGTATTGTATTACTTTTCAGTGTATCCATTTTTTTCTGATATTACGGTATATTTTTGCGGCAATAATGAGTCTCTTGAATACTCATCTCTACTACTTTCCTTCCTTCCTTCCTCAGACTCCTTTAAAGTAGATTTGTTACACCAGCCCTCGCCAAGCAAGGTGTTATGTTTTGATCGGTGTGCACGTGTGTCTAAAGAAACTATCAAAATATTTATCCCATTTTCACTAACTCGGTGGAAGGATTGAAGTGCAGTCAAAGAATAAGTTTTTTTTTTTTCTTTTGAGTAATACATCAGTGGTAAAGGTTAGAAGGTCAGGTGAAAATTTCATCCAGCAAAATTAACTTAAGCAGTTTCTTCCGAAGTACGAGTATACCAGATCTGGGGGAAGAGCTGCGGGTAAGGTATGAAGGAAGTGTTTTAGGAAAATGTATGCAAAACCATTACACCAGATTCCTAAGAAATAATAACGTCAGTCAATTCGTTGCGGAGTCCTAAATCAAACTTTCTTCTGTGACGTTTCTTCTGCATATTGAAAATAAGCAAGATGTTGCGTCGTTATGTGTCAGTCTTGGCGGTTTGCTTACGTTGGGCCCATGAAAAGCGATGTGTTTTTGTTTCTTGGTGGTGTATCATGGCCAAAGGCGGTATGCTTATGTTGTTGCTCGTGCATTAGAGTTTTTACTCAACCAGTCAGAGGGGTCTGTCGTATGTATTCATACTTAAAATTAGTGAAGATGAACTCCCGACGACAAAGGATAAGATTGGAAATTGGTCTTTTGCGGTCGAAAGACGGCTCTAGATGAGGCTAAGTGGCGGTTGGGTAGGTAAATGCCTAAAATGGCTTGAAAGTCATTCTTTTCTGTTTATTTTCACTAGTAAGAAAAATAAAAAAGTTAGGGTCAATCTTTACAAATACTTAACACAACAATAACTTGCTTACTTTTCATATGCGGAAGAAACGTCACAGAAGAAAGTCGACTTAGAACCGTGCAACGAATTGATTCACGTTATAAGTTTTTTATGAATTCGGTGTTATGGTTTTGTAAACATTTACGGTATTTTAGTTTTGAAAATAATCAAAGGTCAAGATCACACGCCAGATCAAATTTTGACCCATATGTTTGTGATTTTGCTCTTAAAGGATGGATTGAGAATCCCACAAGAGGTTGACCTATTGTTAATTTATAACTACGTCAAAGGGTAAGGTCACGTTGCAATGCCAACTTAAATTTCTTTTATATGATTTAGGTAAAAGTTTGTGGAAGGATTCAGATAAAGACAAGGATAAAGAGATTAAATTGTGAGAACACTAAGTCATAGGTGAAGGTCACGGGGAAAGCTCAAATATCAAGGTCACAGAACAAAGTCATCTGATTGTTTTTCACAGGCTTCGTGGAAGGGTTCAGGGTTAGGCAAGAATGAAGGAAACGATTCTGAGTCGAAGGTCAAGGTCACAAGGCAAAGTAAGAATTCGGCCCTTAGAACAGTTGCTGTGGTGGGGTATTGGGCTCTATGCTCCATCTGTTTCTGTAATTTGTCTCTGTACAATCTCTTATCCACTCTCCTGTCCATTCCTTTAATGCAACAGTAATGAACCTCAAAATTTTTCCCTACTTTTTCCCATCATCATTTTTTCGACTCCACCAGATTATCACTATCTCGATGTACAGTCTCCAGCAAAAATCGAGCGACCGGCTTGACGAGCAGGTTGGTATATGTGGCACCGCCTCACCCCCAGTTTCACCCCCCTTCCCCCTCCCTCGTTCCCATTCATTCGTCTACCCTCCACCCTCCCCACATCCAAGGGCAAGAGAGTATGGCCTACTCGCATTATCTCAACCACTCTTCCGTCATCCATTTGTCTTGGGAAATAATGGTTTTGTTATGATAACGAATAAAAACACATTACACTGTGTTTTACTCCATAGTGTAGTTATTTATACACCACGATCTGAACGCAGGGTGATATAGTAATATAATCGTACGATAATGAGGTCTGTAATCATACAATTTATCATTTTGACGGTTGTATCCAGTCAGTGTGTAACATTAAACAGTCGGAAGCTGTTAATAGATGTTTGTAGTGGTCGGTGGTGTGTGGGGGGGGGGGTAGCTGGCTGACACACATTGTGGTTGGGGCATGGGGAGAGGGAGATGGGCTCGGGGTCGACAGCTCTCCCCGGGATGGATTTTGTGTGTGTGTGTGTGTGTGTGTGTGTGTGTGTGTGTGTGTGTGTGTGTGTTTTACCAATGATCATAAACACGTCTTTATTATCACCATGAAGTGTGCATTACAATACTGTCCACTGCGCCATAATTATAATAGTGATATTTATAGTTTAACGATATGGCAAATAAGCATTTAATGATCAGTACACAGTTAGACCTTATTTTCTGAATGTTATTCAGTCAGATATGCAATGCAATAGCGGATTATTATACATTACAGTGGTGTGAACGTAGCATTTAACTCTGCAGGGTATGTCAGGCTAAAACACCAGTACCGGTATACCACATGTTATTGTAGGGCAACTGGAACAGGGTGATAGCAAAGGTGGTGGGTGGTCCTACTCGGTGTTGACAGGGTTACCTTATCACTCCCCCAGTTACCCACAACATTCCATTATCATATAAATCCAATGTCTGACCCCACTGTTTCATATCGTTTTGAAACGTGTTCTTAAAAATACCGGTAGTCAGATAGTCTTCTTTATTAAATATCTGCGTAACCAAAACCGTTTGTCCATTTTAACATCCTTCCCTCTCTGAGGCGATTAACGTTTCGGCTGATGATAGTTAATGGGAAAAACCATGGCCACACAGAGATAGAGGAAAGTAGTAACAGACATGGGACACAAGTTGAAGAGCAAATAATCATAAGGTTAACCTGACCGCTACGTCTATTACGTTGCTATAAATAACACTGACCAGTGTGAACTGTAACTCATCAAACCTTTGTTGAAAACGTTCTCGTTGAAAACGAATAAACTGAATTACCTGTTGCATGGCGCGATAATGTTGATTAGCGTAAGTTGCAATAGAGACAAGTTTGTTTGGTTACTATGCAGATCATCCATTCGGCCAATTTAGTTACTGGTTACCTTTTTCGAAATACGTCGTGTTATAAACGTGTGAATCGCAAATTACACCCTATTGCAGTTATAACTATATAAGGTAAGGTTTTATTCCTGATATTGTTATCAGGTGGTGGCAGGTCTCTTGCTGGAGTGAGTGGCAGTAAGTGGCTGAGGCAAGGGGTGGAGGGGGTTGGTTGTGTGCAGCGCCGGATTAACCATGCTGTGGCTTGGTAGGCAATGCAGACGGTTGGCCTGCAACATATACAGTAGATCTCTTTTTTCAGTTATTTCCAGTGAAATATTGGCATGACCTATAATGGCCTTTTTTGATGTCCTGACGAGTGATGGCACTTATTTGAACGCCCAAAGCATATATTTATTCCGCTCTGGAAGTCTGAATGGCCTGTGACAGGCCGTGGCCTGGTAGGCAGTTGCCCATTTTGCCTATACCTGGTAATCCGGCCCTGGTTGTATGGTGTGCGCGGGGTCAGCACACCACTTGGCTCACTCTACTGTTGGCTGTCCTGTGGCTTGTGTATGAAATTGACCTTGATACTTATAATACTGTCAGCAGCAATGAATGGCGTCTAAATATTGACTGACCATTGGTAATGCCAGCAACCACGTCATGGCCTCAGCTTGACTAGCTTAGGCCGTTTAACCACCAGACAAACTGTCATCCAGTCCCTGTTGCCCAGCGTTATCCGATATCATGTATTAAGACATCAATAACCAAGATAATACTGGTCATGTACTTGTCAGCAACACTTTGCTATTGTTACACATGGGGTATGAATAGTAACTAATGGTACTGACCTATAAAAGAGTTTGTAAAGTAACAGTGATTACGTCGAATAAGGGAAGGAGCACACCACCGACCACTACAAACATCTGCTTATAGCTTCCGACAGTTTAATGTTACGCACTGACTGGATACAACCATCAGAATGATAAATTGTATGATTACAGACGTCACTCTCATACGAATATATTACTATACCACCCTGCGTTCAGATCGTGGTGTATAAATAACAGTACTAAACACTGTGTAATGTGTTTTTATTCGTTATCATAACAAAACCATTATTTCCCGGGACAAATGGATGACGGAAGAGTGGTTGAGACAATGCAAGTAGGCCTTATTGTCTTGCCCTTGAATGTGGGAAGGGTGGAGGGTAGACGAATAAATGGGAACGAGGGAGAGGGAGGGGTTGAAACTGGGAATGCGGCGGTGCCACATATACCAACCTGCTCGTCAAGCCGGTCGCTCGATTTTTGCTGGAGACTGTACTAGCTTTTTTTTCTGGATTTTTTTTTCTTTTTCTTTTATTTTCGGGATCAGTGTTTTTTTCCGCCTTTAAAGGCATGATTATTTCTTATACCTCACTCTTCGTGTTCTCAGATTCCCTCGAAATCAGCTCATATATTCACTTTTTAATGTCTGCATATTTTTTTCTTTTTTATTTAGTCACTTTTTTTTTTTTTTCAAAATAACACGTTTGATGAAATTTTCTCGTCTATTAGTCTAACTGCTTCCACCTTGGTTTGTTATATAGTTCAGTACGGTACTTACTTTGGATACTCTCCTGGCTTTGCAATTCTCCTTTTCTGTACTCGTCATAATTTCTTTGGATGTCACAAGAACACTTTTTAACCTTCCTTTTCCTCCCAGTCCCTGTTTTCCTCCGCGTTATATTTGCCCTGTACTTCTTATCTGCATACACTCCTGTTTCCTCTCTTCCTTGTATTCACAGTCACAAAATTCCCTATTAAGCTGCACAACAAGACGGGCTGTATAATCTCACTCATTTTTCCTCTCTAATTCCAGTCCTACCTTCAAAAGAAATCTTCCATTTTGATATATTCGTTTATAATGATCTATTCCCACATTTTGCTTTTCTCGTTTTACCCTCCCCTTTATACTCGTCAGTTTCATTACACCACAAGAACTGACTTGCTAATCTTGCCTTTTTCCCCCTTTACCCTCTTCTTTCGTTGATAAATTACAACGGTACTTTTTATTGACAATATTTTTTTTCTATGCAATTCTCTTTCGTAGTCACAACTTCTTCCATACCACATCAATGGACTTGATATTTTCTGTTTTCCAAATCCACTTACTGCTTCCTTCCTCTACCCTTTTCTACTTTTAAGTTGTTCACAAATTGCTCTTGTACTTTGAATGCTGAGTACTAGGAATAGATAAACAGTAGAACTTGATGCTGGTCACAAAGAAGCGCTATGAAAGTGTAGAGCCTCACCAATGTTATTACTGTCATTGGACAACTTATTTAATAAGGTGCAACAGAACAAAAATGTGGACCAAGTTAAGGAAAGAAGAGTACAGTTACGTAATTTTTTATATGTTGTTGCCTATCCTCCACTTTCCCTTTTATTCTCAGACAGTGTTTTAATACCACAAATAACGTATTGGACATATTCTGCCTTTTCCAGCTCCCTCACCCCCTCCTCTCCTTTTCTGGCTCTGTTTATCTTGACCAATTAGCTCACTAGTGTTTCTTTGTATACTGGTACTTTTTTCCCTTTTACTCTCCCTTTTGTTTTCAGTGTCTCTCATGTTTCATGAACGTGTTTGACAATTTCAACCAATATAATTTCTCCTCATCCCTTTCTCTGTAGCTTAGTATTTTCTTAAACTTCATACTTTCACTCTGGCCTTTTTTTTTACGTCACAGTTTTCATAACTACACTAAGAAGCTTTACAGTCTCTCCCTTTCCGCCTAACTATCCCCACCCTTCCTCAGGCTAGTTGCATCTTGATGTATTAGCTCGCAACTTTTTTTTTTCTTCGTTCATTATTTGTCAGTTTCATTCCCTCTGTCACAATTTCTTTTTTACTACAGTATTATGTTTGAAAGTCTTAATTTTTCACCTCTCCCAACCATAATCTTCCTCCTTTCGTATCAGTCCGGTTCCTGTTAAACAAAGACACTCCTTTCCTTTTATATTTTCTCTTTACTTACTCTTCCCCCCTCCCCCCCGCTGTTCACCTCAGCATCTTCCCACAACTTCGTCTTACTCCATCATGCCTCCTGCACCCCAGCTTCCTCTCCTCCACCGCCACCCACCCACCTTCCTTTCACCTTTCATCCATCTTCCAGACCTTCATCTCCATATTTTTTTCTTTCTTTTTAGGTTTACTTATTTTCACTCGTTTTCCAGTTTCATCTGAGACGGTGCATTACTATCCCTTTTCAACCCAAGTTCGTTTAATTTCATCTTATGGGTGAAAATATATCCTGCTTCTCCAGTCGTATATATTTCTCTACTAATTTTTCTTTATCTCACTTTTATTTTCTACATGGTATTATTATTGTTTTTTAACACCCTTCTCTCCTCTCTTCTTCCCCCCTCCTCTCCTTTCATCTTCTCCCTTCTCTCCTCTCTTCTTCCCCCCATCTTCAACTGCAGTCCATCCTCATTCCCTCCATCTCCAACTTGCTCTCCATCTCAAACCTCTTTCACCTAAATTTCCTTCTCATACTTCATATTCATCCACGTTGTAGCGTTGTGGTCCCATTTCCTCACATCTCTTTCCATTTACAACTTGCCTTACATTTTCTTGCTGCTTCTTGCTTAATCTCTTCCTTTTTCAGTATTTGGTTTGTCATATTCACTGTTATAGCGGAACTTCAACTTCTCATCACTTTTCGACTCGCTCTTCACACTTCTCGTCTTTATCTTCCCTTCCATCATCTTCCCACACTTTATGTCTGAGTCGTTCTTTTCTGTTTGCTGCCGTGAAATGTTATCCCTTATGGGTATTTTCTTTCACGTTTGTGCCACCTTCATTGATGGTTTGGTAGGGATTTTCTGAGGTAATCTACGCTTTTCGTCTTTTCTATCACCATCTTCTTTTCCATTCCTTCTCTTTCTCCTTCTCTTCCTCTAGCTACTGCTCCTTCTCTGCGTCTTTCCCTTCCAGTTCCTTTTCCTCTCCTCCTCCTCCTCCCCCCCCCCTCGCCTTGTCCTCCCATAACATGTTATTTTTTCCTCCTATCCGATTGTCACGCCTGCCTCCGCTCCCACCTCCTCTGCCGACATTTTTTAAAGTTCTCCCATTAAAGTTTTTATCGGCAATATTTTCTTTAATTCATCATTCTTGCTTTTGTGCTCTCTCTCTCTCTCTCTCTCTCTCTCTCTCTCTCTCTCGTTTCAAAATTTTAGTTTCACCTTTTCCTCCTTGTTTTCCCTTCGCCATTGGTACTTTTTACCTACCACGGTTTTATTACTTTCCGTTTTAGTCAGTCAGTCCCTGAGCCTCGTTCGTGTCCAATCCTTCCCCTTCACCGCTTCTCTTATATCATCTTATATTAATACATCTTATCCTATTATTGTTTTCTTGGATTCATTTTTAAAGTTTTCATACTGTTTTCCATGCCTTATTGTCCGTGCCATTTACCGTCTTTCTTTTTTGTTATTGGACCATAAAGTTCATATCTCTTCCCCAGTCTTCTTCTTCCATTACAAAACTTTCCGTTATGATTTTTTCTTTCGTTCTTTTTCCTTATGTTCTTCACTTTCTCATTTTTTTTCCTCTCGTCATTATCACAAATTTTTCTTCGTAAGTGCTCTTCCATTAATTGCATTTTTTTTTTTTTCGGTTTTCATTGCTTTAAATATTTTTTCCCGTCAGGTCTTGCTTACCTTCCATTCATCTCAGCAGTATCGTCATTCATTTTGTTACCTAATTCTGACGGTAATAAACATCCTCCTCCACTATTTTTAATTGCCTTTTTGCAAACTTCTTGTGTTTTTCTTTATTGCGGTTCATGCCTTCTTTCTTGTGGCGCATCTTTACTCACCCATTCATTATGTCTTTACACTTTTCTTAATATAATTTCCTGATGTTTCCATCATCATACTTTCTCCTTTCCACATCTCCCTCTGCCTTTCCCACTGCTCCTCCTCTCATGCCCGCCCTCTCTTCCTCCTCCCTTCACTCTTCTGCCCCCTCCATTCCACACCCTTCTCCTCTCCATGTTACCTCCGTCCCTCCCTCCCTCACACTTCTCTCTATCGTCCTGCTTCCCTCTCACCTCTCTCCATACCCTTCTCTCTCCATTTTCCTTATCATTCTCCTCCTTTTCTCTACCTCACCACTTTACCCCTTGCCTCCCTTTCCTCATTCTTTCCACAGCCCTCTACCCATCCTACCTCCCTCCCCTCTCTCCCTTTCGCCTCTCTTTCTTCTCCCTCTCACTTTTCTTCCCTTTTCCTCTCACCTCTCTTCCCTCTTCATCTCACCTCTCTTCCCTCTTCCTCTCGCCTCTCTTCCCCAGCAGAGCCATCCAGTGGCATTCCTCAGCCATATTAGGAATCGAAGTCAGGGCTTGTTGTGCGTGATCTCCCCCACCCCTCCCCCACTACCATTCCCCACCACTCTTCCCCTTATCCCCTCCTCACACTTCTATTCCCTAGCCCTTCATTACCAGCAAAGAACCGTTCTCTGCCTTGTGTCCCCTTCTTAGGCCCCTCCCTTGATCCTTTACTCCGTATTTTCCTCTCCTTCACTGTTCTCACTTCTTGGCTCTATTTCTTTTACCTTCACTCTCTCCCTTCTATCTTTCCCTCCTTCCCTGGACTCTCTTACTTATCCATACTCCTTTTCCATCCCGGACTTCCTTGACTATACCCTTCTCTTCCCATTATCCCTTACCTCATACCTTACTCCTTTCTCAGATCCTTCATGTTCACTTCCCCTTCCGTCTCACGTATACCTATCCCATACCCCTTCTCCAGACCCCCACTTCCCCTCTCAGTTTCCACACACTCCCATCTCCTTCACCTCCTCCCTTTCACCTCATTTCCCGCTCTACCCAGTCTTCAAACCCTCTTCCCAGCTTTCCCCCTCCTCTGCTCTCTCGTTTCTGCCTCATCCCAAGAACTCCTCCACTCCTCTACCTTACCTCCTTCCCCTCCCACTCTATCTTACCCTCTTTCCTCTCCCCTACACCTACCCAGTCACCAGAACCCCTCCTTGCATCCCCTCCACCCCCTCCCAAAGCCCCTTCTCCCGTGATTACTCGTTTCATTTCTTTTCCCTCGCAACCATCCTTCCCATCTGAGTAATTTTGTCTCTTGCCACTGTTTTTCACCTTTCCTCTCTCTCTCTCTCTCTCTTTTCCTCCGTTCCTTCATCCTTTTGACTCTATTTTCTCACTTTTCCTCTGTTCCTCCTTCCTTCTGACTCTCTCTCTCTCTCTCTCTCTCTCTCTCTTACTTTTCCTCCGTTCCTCCTTCCTTCTGACTCTCTCTCTTTTCCCGCTTTTCCTCCTTTCCTCTTTCAGTGACTTCGCTTTATAAATCCATCCTTTTCTTCTTCCTCTTTTCCTTCATTTCTTCCCCTCCATCCTTTTCTTCCTTTCTCCATCAACTCTTCATTTTAGCGACTCATTTTATAGCACCGGTAATTATTAATGTAGGACATGTGGAGAGAATGGAGAAAGAAAGACTAAGAGGGTGTAGGCTATGTAGGTGAAGTGGAGGGAAGGAGAGGGAGGGGGAGACCGAGGATGAGGTGAAGGGATGGAGTCGAGAGGTACATGAGGGAGAGGGGAGTGAGTTGGGGGAAGGACAGTCAAATGGTGAGTGACAGAGCGACTTGAGGCGTTTTGTCTGCGGCCACCCTTTGAGGGATTAGAGAGAGAGAGAGAGAGAGAGAGAGAGAGAGAGAATAACTTGGCCCATAAAATAACGTGTCTTTAATCGAGAAGGGAGTCCATTTTAAGCCGAAATAATTATATTTTACTATAAACATAATTTTAGTGTTCAGGTATAAAATATTTTACTATAAACATAATTTTAGTGTTCAGGTATAATTCTTTTTCTCTTTAGATTATCATTTTTTTTTTTTTTTACTTCCCACCTCAGTCTTTCACAGTTTCTCTCTCTCTCTCTCTCTCTCTCTCTCTCTCTCTCTCTCTAACCATCCCAGTCTTACACGTTGTCATCCTTTTTTCCACTCATGTTTTTTTCCATTTCATTTTCCTTTCTCACAACCTTATTTCCTTCATACTTTTCGCCTTTCCTTCCACGTTCCCTCTCTCTAGTCTCTCTCTCACTTTCCCCTTACCCTTTTTCCCCTTTTCCCTCCCTCTCGCTCTCCCTCACGCTGGCCAGAAAGAGTGAGTGGGTAGGCGTCGGGTCAGCCTGAATGAAGCAACCTAGACCGTGGAGCAGCATGAACAAGGGTGAAAGTACGTATTAGTGTGAGATGTAGCAGTGAATATACTAGTGTGAGAGATGTAGCAGTGAATATACTAGTGTGAGAGATGTAGCAGTGAATGTATTAGTGTGAGAGATGTAGCAGTGAATGTATTAGTGTGAGAGATGTAGCAGTGAATGTATGTACTAGTGTGAGACGTAGTAGTGAATGTATGTATTAGTGTGAGAGATGTAGCAGTGAATGTATGTATTAGTGTGAGAGATGTAGCAGTGAATGTATTAGTGTGAGATGTAGCAGTGAATGTATGTACTAGTGTGAGAGATGTAGCAGTGAATGTATTAGTGTGAGATGTAGCAGTGAATGTATGTATTAGTGTGAGATGTAGCAGTGAATGTATGTATTAGTGTGAGATGTAGCAGTGAATGTATGTATTAGTGTGAGAGATGTAGCAGTGAATGTATGTATTAGTGTGAGAGATGTAGCAGTGAATGTATGTACTAGTGTGAGAGACGTAGTAGTGAATGTATGTATCAGTGTGAGAGACGTAGTAGTGAATGTATGTATTAGCGTGAGAGAGACAGGACAGGGTGAATGATGAAGCCAGTGTGAGTGGGTAAGGTGTGAGTGGGTAAGGTGTGAGTGGGTAAGGTGTGAGTGGGTAAGGTGTGAGTGGGTAAGGTGTGAGTGGGTAAGGTGTGAGTGCATAAGGTGTGGGTGGGTGGGTAAGGTGTGAGTGCGTAAGGTGTGAGTGCGTAAGGTGTGAGTGCGTAAGGTGTGAGTGCGTAAGGTGTGGGTGGGTGGGTAAGGTGTGAGTGGGTAAGGTGTGAGTGGGTAAGGTGTGAGTGGGTAAGGTGTGAGTGGGTAAGGTGTGAGTGGGTAAGGTGTGAGTGGGTAAGGTGTGAGTGCATAAGGTGTGAGTGCATAAGGTGTGGGTGGGTGGGTAAGGTGTGAGTGCGTAAGGTGTGAGTGCGTAAGGTGTGAGTGCGTAAGGTGTGAGTGCGTAAGGTGTGAGTGCGTAAAGTGTGATTGCGTAAAGTGTGAGTGCGTAAGGTGTGAGTGGGTAAGGTGTGAGTGCGTAAAGTGTGAGTGGGTAAGGTGTGAGTGCGTAAGGTGTGAGTGCGTAAGGTGTGAGTGCATAAGGTGTCACGCTGTCTCCAAGAACTTCCTTCACGTTAAGTTGTATACAAGACTGATATCATTTTATCAGTCATACGCTACCAAACATAAACAAACCAGTGTGCATAGTCATGTGACAAATACGTCGAAAGAATAGGACAACTGACAATAATTTTTTTAATGCAGGGAAAAAGGAACCAAAGGCCAGGAGCCTGCAAATTGTTCCCTCAAAGAATAAAACAAAAACAAAAGAGAGAGCCAAATTCAAGATTCGTTCAGTAGCTAAAATCAAGGCCACGTTATAGTTAAAATTTGCAATGGTCCTTGTGAATATCATCTCTTTTCACACTGAGTAAAATCGGACGTATTGTGACACAGAGGAAGTTTGGCCATGTGGAGAGGATGGAGAGAGAGAAACTAACGAGGAGAATGCATATAAAGTGGACGAGAGGAGTGGGAAGGGGAGGCCGAGGATGAGATGGAGGGATGGAGTGGAGAGGTGTATGAGAGAGGGGGGTGTGAGCTGGGGGAGGGCAGTGAAATGGCGGGGGACAGGGCAACATGGACGTGATTTGTTCGTGGCCACCCCTTATGGGTTTGAGGCGTCTGGCAATAGATAGTTAGATACAGTAGACAGATTGTCCGATTCTCACTATGAACTACAGTATGTGTGGCAGTGAGAAACAGCGCCCCACAAAACGTGACCTTACGAAATTGATTCTTCTTCCTACAATATTTAATCTCAGCCTACACGATCAGACAGTTGACGTCAGAATATCCGAATGTGACATCAGTATGAAGAGAGCATAAAGGGTGAAGTCAGAGGCAGGGAAGAATGTACTGAGTTCGAACATTATGCGAGTTGTAGGAAAGAACGAAAGACTAATCCCTGCAATGCGATGATGGGTATGCTCTTGTTGTTGGCCAGCGGTGTTGTGTAGATAGCCTCTCTCGGTAAGGGAGTTCTGTACGCTGATGCTTTACGTATATTCTTATCGTTGCTTCTACTGGATGATTTTAACCCGCTAGAGGACTCCTTATAGATATGGGGTTATTGCCTAGACCCTACTAACATATGCTTTTCTCTCAAGTTTAGGAGACTGTAAAACTTGTGCCTACTTTCTCCTTTTTTTTCTTCTCATTGTCAGAAGCACATCGTAATTTAGGCTGCAGTTCCATAGGTTGATACAGACAGGTGGCTAATCAACTAACTCACCTGACCGGAAGTGGTGGTTCTATCCCGGCAGATGGATGATGTCAGGGAAGGATGGCAATTTGTCCAGGTATGCAACAACAGCGGCAGCAAATACACTTACCTGCAGTTCTGTTTAACTGTCTATCTGTTGCCAGACGCCTTAATCCCCTAAGGGGTGGCCACAAACAGATAGCCTTCATGTCGCCCTGTCCCCCGCCATTTTGCCGCCCTCACCCACAGCTCAAACACGCCTCTCTCATATACCTCTTCTCTCTATCCTTTCACTTTTTCCTCGGCCTCCCCCTCCCTCTCTTCCCCTCCACCTCATACTTGGCCTCCCCTTTCCTCTTCCCTTCCAACTCATCCTCGGCCTTCCTTCCATCTCTTCCTCTTCACTTCACTATCATACACTCCTCGTTAGAGTCGCTCTCCATCCTTTCCCAGAGCATACCGACAGACTCTGCAGTTATCGATTACATTATCTGGGATCATGACGCCTATTGACTCATACACAAACCCCATACAACAGCAGTGGTCATAAGTAAGTTAACAGTATCAAAGAAAGCATGTACAGGGTGTGAAGAGTATAAGACTAAGGAGGTGATTGAAAGTCGCTTGGTTGGAAGAAGAAGAGGAAGCCTAAAATGAAAAAGATGGAGAGTTAGCAGAAGGTCCGATGGGATAGTATTGTGAGTCTTATTTCTTGGGAAGAGGGATCGTTACTGAGCAGGGACACTGCAATGCCTGGGAGACCTTTTTGTCCAAGCCACTCCCTCACAGGATTCGGTGTCAGGCAATACATAGATACGAAGGTAATATACAAAAATATACGGTAGTCAGGCAAATAGAGGTGCATAGATGAAAATATGCTGATAGGCAGGTAAAGAGAATCAGAGAGAGAGAGAGAAGGAGAGAGAGAGAGAGAGAGAGAGAGAGAGAGAGAGAGAGAGAGAGAGAGAGAGAGAGAGAGAGAAGAGAGAGAGAGGTAAAGAGAACTAAGTAGAGAGAGATAGGCAGATAAAGAGAACTAGGTAGAGAGAGAGTGAAAGCCAGGTAAAGAGAACTAAGTAGAGAGAGAGAGAGAGAGCCAGATAAAGAGAACTAGGTAGAGAGAGAGAGAGCCAGGTAAAGAGAACTAAGTAGAGAGAGAGCCAGGTAAAGAGAACTAAGTAGAGAGAGAGCCAGGTAAAGAGAACTAAGTAGAGAGAGAGCCAGGTAAAGAGAACTAAGTAGAGAGAGAGCCAGGTAAAGAGAACTAAGTAGAGAGAGAGCCAGGTAAAGAGAACTAAGTAGAGAGAGAGCCAGGTAAAGAGAACTAAGTAGAGAGAGAGCCAGGTAAAGAGAACTAAGTAGAGAGAGAGAGAGAAAGCCAGGTAAAGAGAACTAAGTAGAGAGAGAGCCAGGTAAAGAGAACTAGATGGAGAGAAATAGCCAGGTAAAGAGAACTAGGTAGAGAGAAATAGCCAGGTAAAGAGAACTAGGCAGAGAGAGTGAGAGAGCCAGGGAAAGAGAGCTAGGTAGAGAGAGAGAGAGAGCCAGGTAAAGAGAACTAGATAGAGAGAGAGAGAGAGAGAGAGAGAGAGAGAGAGCCAGGTAAAGAGAACTAGATAGAGACAGAGAGAGAGTCAGGTAAAAAGAACTAGGTAGAGAGAAATAGCCAGGTAATGAGAACTAGGCAGAGAGAGTGAGAGAGAGCCAGGTAAAGAGAGCTAGGTAGGGAGAGAGAGAGAGCCAGGTAAAGAGAACTAAGTAGAAAGAGAGAGACAGGTATAGAGAACTAGGTAGAGAGAGAGAGAGCCAGGTAAAGAGACAGGCACAGGTAGTTACAGAAGTTTCTCTCAAGGTAATATAGGCTAAAATCAAGACAGGCAAGGCCAGAAATTCAGTCCTGCCTTCCTTGCCTGGGATGGAAAGGCAGACAAGTGGAGGAGGAGACTCGTGTGTGATAAAGTACCTGAGGAGGGGGACGAGGGGTGGGTGAGCGAGGATTCAGTAATGATGATGTTCCTGCCCAGTATGGCTGAATGAAGTGTCTTGTGTTGTGAGGGGAAGGAACTGGCAGTGGGTCATGAGAGAGAGAGAGAGAGAGAGAGAGAGAGAGAGAGAGAATCACCTTTCAGACTTAGTCGAGAAATACCTTGGAGTCGAAGAAAAACGTAAAGGAACGAAGGAACTGTAAGAAGATATAGTACTTCTGGTGCTGTTGAAATATCGTATAATAATTGGTGATACAGGTGTTTTAATATTGATCCCAGTGAATATACAGGTGTGCAGGAGGCAGGTAGGCGTGCAGGAATGGCCAGACACAAGCATAAACAAAGGAATGAGACCTGAATAACAAAAATCAATATGTATGAGCACCGAGGCCAAACCCGTGTATGACCCAGCCTGTGTGGAAATCGATGCAGGTATTGTCGATGGAAGCAAAATACAGGAAGACTGAGGTTTGGATGCACGAGTCATATTTTTCAAGGCTCTTCAATTTGTCAGTAGAAGCTAGTCTCGTTTGGGGCTTAATCCGAAATAGTTTTGCTTCGTATCCTTCACTTTATAATGTTTTGTTTGTGCAGTGTATGATAGCTGTTTGAGTGCAGAGAAAATTAGATACAGTACACAACATAGTATTCATTTTAGTTTGCTTAAGTGAGTGGTTGCTGTAAGAATTAAGGCAATCAGTGTAAAGAAGAATACAATATACAGTACACTGATTTGTTTTGTGAAGCACCTGAACTGAAAAAGTGGAAGTACAAGTCTATAGAAAATTTACACCTGAAGAAATACAGTGAAAATCCCATCCCTACTGGTGCGTGTTTCAAATGGTTCGATTTTTCCCCTATATATTCGTCAAACTTAAGATACTTGTGTCTTAGATTGTACATGCATGCTTTGTTATGCTTCGCCCAGTCCCAGAAATGTATGTAAATATGGGTACAGATGCTGAGACCAGTTACAAGGGGGAAAGAGGAGGGTAAGTGGCGGGAAAAACCAGCACACCTCTGGCCTGGGGTTACGGATGCTGTGACCTAATATAGCGTTAATACAGAACGTGATGTGGTGTGGGGGAAAAATGAGAGACTAGAATGATTGGCACAGGTGTGGGGAGGATAATTAGGATATGCAGTGTGGGAAAATGAGAGTGAGTAGCTTGAGGAGTGAAGATAAGCAGCGTGAGTAGTAATGAGTGATGTGGTGGGGAAAAATGATACTAAAAAGAAAGGCACAGGTGTGGGGAGGATAATTAGGATTTGCAGTGTGGGAAAATGAGTGAGTAGCGTGAGGAGTGAAGATAAGCAGCTTGAGTAAGTAGTAATGTGTGGTGAGTCTGAAACGAGATTAATGCAGGGAAGGGTGAAAGAAAATTAAATACCTTGAGGAGGGGAGGGAAATAGCATAGGCAAGCAGCATGGAGCGGTGTTGAGAGTCTAAATGAATGGTGTGCAAACGCAAAGGCTAACTGAACGAAAGTGAATAAAAAATACAACAACAGAGAGGAAAGGTAAGGGATAATCAAAGGTACGAGAGAGGAATGGTAAGAGATGATCAAAGGTACAAAAGAGGAAAGGTAAGGGATAATCAAAGGTACGAGAGAGGAAAGGTGAGGGATAATCAAAGGTACGAGAGAGGAAAGGTAAGGGATAATCAAAGGTACAAAAGAGGAAAGGTAAGGGATAATCAAAGGTACAAAAGAGGAAAGGTAAGGAATAATCAAAGGTACGAGAGAGGAAAGGTAAGGGATAATCAAAGGTACGAGAGAGGAAAGGTAAGGAATAGTTAAAGATCTGGACGTTGTGTTGGGGGTCAGAATGAAAGACTTGAACAAGAGTGAAGAAGGAGAACAGAGGAGAATATGAGAAACTGAAGAGGTAACCGGTTTTTCTCTAAGTGCTCAGACCTTACATGGTTTCCTGTGGTGAATACGATTTGCCACTCTGGCAAAAACAGATAAGTCGTCTTGTAAGGTTTAAGCATTAACCATTAGAAGAGAAGCTGATCCTATACTGAATAAGGTCACCTGGCGATAGTAAAGGAAAATAATTTAGAATTCTATCGACTTTGGAGGAATACATTACATTTTTTTTAAAGACGAAAGGAAAGTAACAAGCCGAATATAATCGTGTCGTAGTGGCAAGAGTAAAATACTTAAACCTTGCCGTTAGCGGGTTAATTCATAAAGGAGGGAAAGCCACATAAACCGAATAAAATAATAGATGTTAGAGATAATCTGATGGAAGAATTTATTGCAGCTTACCCACACAGTAAATGGGGGAGGGGGAGTGAGGACTGGCGTGGTATGGTGTACGTGTGAGTGGAAGGAGTGAGTGAGTGGCGTGGGGAGCAGACGAATGAGTGGTGGTGGTGGGGGGGGGGGACTGAGGGAGTTTTGGCCACCGCTCTCTGTGCTTCCTTATATACAGTAGGCTACGTAGCAGGGTAAACAATGGCCAACTTTCCCTTTCCATTTAAGAGAGAGAGAGAGAGAGAGAGAGAGAGAGAGAGAGGAATCATAGAACAGGAATAATAATGATGATAATAATAATAATAATAAATAATAATAATAATAATAAACGATGGCAATTTAATAAGCCATTGCATATCATCATAAAGGAGAGACAGAATGATGCACCAGGAGCATTAAAATTTTGCGAAACCATTGGGAAACGTGAAAGAATGGCGATGACGGAAAAGTGAGCGAAAAAGGACAGGTTAAAGCAAAAGAAGAGAGGCAATCAAGGCTGCAGAGAGGAAAAAAAGAAATATAAATAAGAGACAAGATTTAGGAGTTAAGGCAGTGGACATGAGTGACGATAAGACTGATGGAGACAAGATCATGAGAAGGTTAAGTTCCTTTATAAATACTTTCCTTTATCAGGCCTTGGGTAAACTCCTGGCTGTGGCTGGCCTATATAATGTCTATCTATTGCCAGACACCTGAATCCCGTAAGGGGTGGCCTCAAGCAAATCGCCTCCATGTCGCCCTGTCCCCCGCCATTTCACTGCCCTGCTCCCAGCTTACACACGCCTCTCACATATACCTCTCCATTCCATCCCTCTATCTCATCCTTGGCCTCCCCCTTCCTCTCCCCCTCACTCAGATACACTCTCCTCGTCAGTCTATCGCTCTCCATCCTTTCCACATGGCCGAGCCACCTGAGTGTGTTTCTCCTAACGCTTCCTATCACATCCACACCACAACGCTCCTTCACATGCTATATAATGTGTGTGTGTGTGTGTGTGTGTGTGTGTGTGTGTGTGTGTGTGTGTGTGTGTGTGTGTGGATAATGAAGGTGGATTACTGTGTAGGAGAGAATGCTTGTCCTTCTAGTTTGCCTAATGCGGTTCACTTCATCTCCGTCTTCGTCTGTCCTTCCTTCCCCCTCCCTCATAGTAGCCCTAGCCCTAGCCATGAGTCTTATAACCCTTCTTTACAAACCACCATCCTCACCTCTCAATTCGGCACAATGCACTCTATAGCACGGAGTGGGGGGCTTCAAACAGACCAGGGTACAAAGATTCAGTAACCTCCTTTCGTCTTCCACGGCGAGGGAGAAAGCAATGTGGACTATATTAGACCGCAGCAGAAATCACGAGCACCATGGACGCACTCACCACTAGCCAGTCAGTCCCTTCATTTGTAGCCAAATCACGTCGATCCTCAGAATGATTAGCACTGAAGCAGATCAACATGAACGGTTACCCAGGCATCCTCTTGTTGGTCTGCTAGCTATCCAACTTATTTCTAGTAATGTTTCTAGCAGCTGTTAAACCCCAAAGTTGAAAGAGAGCAGGTATTTGTAGTTACTAGAATGAACAGGAACAGTGAGTGACGATCATCCCCTAACTAACAGCATAATTGATCAGTGTGCCATAGCCTAACCACACCAAATCACGATCCTCTCAAAGAACAAAGCACTGATTTCAAAACCACCACAGGCCAAACACACTACCACAGTCCTGCCACCGAAATACCACCAGTATCATCTAATATTCTCGGACCAACCAACCAACCACGCTAACACAAGCCACGACCCCCCCCCCCTCCGAAAACACCAGCATCACAAACCGCCGCCATTACCACAATTAGCGACCAAGACCCCAGCCAAGATTGCCTCCGCCCAACCAGCCATATTTCAAAATGCTACGACCCGACCCTCCCCAGAAATCACAAACAGTAGTGTCACAGATCGAGCAGACTACCAAAACTAAGACGAAAATATTATGATTTTTCAGGATTTCAGAATCCAGCCAACGCCACCACAGCCACGGCCCTGACCAAAACACTGTCTACAGACCCCTTAGAACAGGCACCCTGAGCGTCACAACACGATCAGTTCCAGCCTCAGCATCTCAGAGCAGCGTCACAGCACCTCTACTTGCGGCAGCAGCACTAAAGCGTCACTCATCATTACCGTAACAGCACAGCATCATAAAATCACACAGTTAGTATGAGGAACCGAGTGCCGCAGGACTTCACTGAGCAGTTGCTGTACCACCAATCATTCAGCCATTACCAGTCGTTAAAGGTACTTGTCTGTGATCTGGGCCCTCAACCTGGCAAGGGAAAACTACTGCGCTCTTCCCCAACGCTGCATCATCCCATATTAACGTCTCAGGGAAATATACAAGAGCGTCATAACTTTTTTTTTTTTTTTTTTTTTTAATGCGAGGAAGAAGGAACCAAAGGCCATGAGCCCGCAGTAACAGTTCCCTCCAAGAGAAAAACAAAATACAATAGAGAGCCAAATTCAAGATCCGATCATTTTGAGATGCCTGGACACACTACGTTTGAAAGACTGGAGATCATAGGCAGGAGGAAATACAGACAGAGGGAGACAGTTCCAGAGCTGACCTGTTGCATAAATGAAAGACTGGGAGTAACGGTTAACTCTTGCATTAGAGAGTTGGACAGAACAGGGATGAGAGTTTGCTGCCAGACGGGTGCTACGCGCCCGTCGTAGAGGTGGAGGAATGCAAGCAGACAGTTCAGAGGAGCAGTGACCATTAAAGTAGCGATAGAAAAGAGATAAAGATGCAACAGTGCGGCGAAGAGACAGAGGTTGAAGGGAGTCAGTAAGAGGAGGAGAGTTAATGAGACGAAAAGCCTTTGACTCCACCCTATTGAGAAGAGCTGTATGTGGGGAGCCTCCCCACACATGAGAGTTGTACTCCACACAGGGGCGGATAAAACCCCTGTATAGAGTCAACAATTGTGCAGGGGTAAAGAAAGAGCGGAGTCGGCTTAGCACACCCAATCTCTTGGAAGCAGATTTTACAAGAGATGTAATATGATCTTTCCAAGATAAGTCCCGAGTAAATGAAACCCCAAGCATGTTCAAGGATGATGCAGGATTAATCTGAATATTATTAAGCATTAGTGGGTATACCTGTGGAAGATTTTGTCGGGTTGATAGGTGTAAGAACTGAGTCTTAGATGCATTAAAGACAACCATATTATTTTTACCCCAGTCAGAGATATGAGCCAAGTCAGACATTAGGTGTGCCATAGCCTCATCCCTTGTTTCTTGAAGTAACTGTTGAGATGGGCGTTGCGGGAACCGAATGGAAAGATGAAGGGTGGAGTCATCAGCGTATGAGTGGATAGGGTTAGATGTACAGCTTAGAAGATCATTGATGAATAAAAGGAAGAGAGTTGGTGATAGGACAGAGCCCTGAGGAACACCACTGTTGATAGATCTAGGAGAAAAACGATGGCCGTCTACGACAGCGGCTATAGAACGACCAGAAAGGAAGCTAGCGATGAAGGCACAGATAGAAGGATAGAAACCGTAGGAGGGCAGTTTGGAAATTAAAGATTTATGCCAGACTCGATCGAAAGCCTTTGAGATGTCAAGTGCAATGGCAAAGCTTTCGCCAAAGTCCCGAAAGGAGGATGACAAGGAGTCTGAAAGGTAGGTGAGAAGATCGCCAGTGGAGCGTCCCTGACGGAACCCATACCGACGATCGGAAAGAAGGTTGTGATAGGAAAGATGCCTTAAAATTTTTTTATTAAGAATTGACTCGAAAACTTTTGAAATACAGGACGTTAAAGCAATTTGACGATAGTTGGAGGGTTGGGAGTGGTCACCCTTCTTTGGGACTGGCTGAATGAAAGCAAACTTCCAGCAAGAAGGAAAGGTACAAGTTGACAGACAAAGGCGAAATAGTTTGCCTAGGCAGGGTGTAAGCACAGAAGCACAGTTTTTGAGAACAACAGGAGGGACTCCATCAGGCCCATATGCCTTGTTAGTACTGAGGCCAGTGATGGCAGAAAATACATCAACTGAAGAAATTTTAATGTCAGCCATGAGGAAGTCAGAGGGGGGAAGTGATGGAGGAACAGCACCGGAATCGTCTAAGGTGGAATTGGAGGAGAAATTCTGTGCAAAGAGATCTGCTTTATCAGTAGAAGAAATAGCTACAGAACCATCAGAGTAGAAAAGAGGAGGGAAGGATGATGAGGTAAAGTTGTTAGAAAGATTTTTGGCAAGGTGCCAGAAGGAGCGGGAAGAATTCGAGTTGGAGAGTTGAGAGCATTTAGTATGGATGAAATTATTTTTAGTAGAGCGAAGAACAGACTTAGCACGATTCCGGGCAGAAACGTAAAGATTATGTGATTCAGGGGTGGGTTGGCTCCGGTACCTTTTGTAGGCCCTCTCCTTGTTGCGGACAGCATTAGAACAAGCGTGATTAAACCAAGGCTTTCTTGCGTTAGTCAAAGGATATGAGAAAGGAATGTATGCTTCCATGCCCGAGAGAATAACCTCCGTAATGCGCAAGGCACACTCAGATGGCTCACGACCATGGAAGCAATAATCATTCCAGGGAAAATCAAAGAAGTACTGCCTGAGGGCCTCCCAGTCCGCAGCTCCAAAATGCCAGTACTGGTTGTTGCTCAGTCATGACGATATATTAGTCATTACGGCACCCAAGCTATTCGGGGAAGGAATAATTCAGCAGTTAGGATAAAAACGATACCCAAGCAACTATCGACCGAGGCAGCAGAAACCCACCAGAGAATATAAAAAACACAATTTATCCACACTTAAGAATTTGTTATGTGACTTCGTGATGTGACATTATTGCGAAAGTCATAATTGTAAATTAAACAAGACTATCGCTGTTTCTGTTTCATTATGGTCGTACTATTAAATCTGAGAGGACGCAGGTGTAGGGAGGTAACTAGTTTTAGTGGCTTTTCCAACTCCTTTGGTGAAAGAGAAACATGTTTAATTTGTCACTGTATACAGTCAGAATTGTTAGCATGTACACATCTTCATCCCGATATTAACGTTAAGGCTCTAACAAAATACACACACACACACACACACACACACACACACAATAAATCGTCCGGAGTTAACTGAAATAAAATACTGACGAAGACGCAAGCATGACGGGATTAAATTTGATCACTCTTCCATATTATAGGCTGTTGTCGGCATCAGCGTAAGACCAAACTTCGTTTTGCCTTTGTCACATGCAAACTACATCTTCAAATTCTGGGGGCTTGGCTTCCCATTTGCAATTTTAAGTTTTTAGTAGTCTATACAAACTTTTGTCTCATACATCGCTCTCACATCTCAAGTAGCACCTCACAACTCACTATTATAACCTTATGCAAGACCTTTCATGTAGCATCTCATAACTTAAATCAAGCCTCACTCACATAACGCCTCACTCTACGTCAGACTCACATACCTTACTGCCTCGTATACCACGCTCACATAACTCATTCACATAACACCCCAATCACACAGTACTCCTCATGCACCCCATTCACATAACTATCCACCCACAACACATAACACCACATAGCCTCACATAAAACTCACACAACAATTCACATATCTCATAACATCTCACATAGCAACTCATTCACATAACTCTTCACTCATGTAACACCTCACTCGTATACCCCATTCTCATAAAAGCTCACTAACATAACACCTCATAGCCTCACATAACACTCTCATATAACACCCTCACATCCCCACACTCACATTTCACGTAACATCCCCACACGTGCACAACATCTCACACTTATGCGATAAAACATTTCCGGCTTTATCGCAGTCTGTATATTGACGTGAAATACATGTGTGTAAATCTGTGTACTTGACTAGCCTTGGGTTCCTATGCCTTGAAGGAAATAGTATAGGATTATCTGTTACTCTGACCATCCAGTGATTTTTATGCTTTTTTTTATTCCTAACACCGCCAGAGAATTAGATTGAGCATACAGTGGGAATTACATTAAGCATTGAGTGGGAGTGCTGGAGCTCCCGTTTCATCAGCCCTCAGGACTAGTTCCTGACCATCCTCCTTTGCTGAACTTTTTCAGTGTCTTAGTTACACAGAGAGTAGGCCAGCATGCTCTCCAGTACAAATTTCTCTAATTATCTACACCACACTACATGCACAGTACACACTACACTTCCTATTCAAAATTCAACAAAAATGGCGTCTCTTCATCAAGCCTCGGAGTCCCCGGGGGAGGGGGACCATAAATGCCCCAACCATCCGCCCCTCTCCCGATGACGACTCGAGGTGCCTGGAACCACTGTCTGATTCTCTTCTTCATTTCTGCAACATTCGCGGCCTTTCCTCTAACTTTCGGTCTGTTGAGCACCACCTCTCCTCCTCTAAACCTCACCTTCTTTTTCTAACGGAGACTCAGCTGTCTGAGGCAACTGACAGCAAACCCTTTTCTGTCTCCTCCTACTTTCTGTATACTCATTTCAAAGCCAAAGGTGGCTGTTGTGTATATATATGCAACGACCTATCTTGCTCTCGTGTTCCTGAACTTGATTCTTCTGAATTCTCTACTCTCTGGCTTCGGCTCTCATGTCATTCTCTGACTAAATATATTTGCGCTGTTTACTTGTCTCCTAATTCTACTGACTATCAAAAATTCTTCGACTATCTTCTACGATGGAACACATTCTATCCATTTCTTCTTTCCTTGAAATCCCTATTCTAGGATATTTCAATGTTCACCACCACCTTTGGCTCTCCTCTCCTTTCACTGATCCACCTAGTGAACATGCCTACATCTTTTCTATCCTTAATGACCTAGAGCAGCTTGTACAGCACTCTACCCGTATCCCTGACCGCCTTGGAGAGAGCTCCAACATACTTGACCTCTTCCACACAACTAATCCTTCTGCTTACTCTGTTAATCTTTTCTCTCCATTGGGCTCCTCTGATCACAACCTTATTACCTTAACCTGTCCTATCACACCGGTACGGCCTGTGGACCCTCCAGGGAAACGTCGTCTGTGTCATATTGGAGCCGCGGAGTGGGAGGCCCTCAGGCAGTACTTCTTTGATTTTCCCTGGAATGATTATTGCTTCCATGGCCGGGAGCCATCTGAGTGTGCCTTGCGCATTATGGAGGTTATTCTCTCGGTCATGGAAGCATACATTCCTTTCTCATATCCTTTGACTAATGCAAGAAAGCCTTGGTTTAATCACGCTTGTTCTAATGCTGTCTGCAACAAGGAGAGGGCCTACAAAAGGTACCGGAGCCAACCCACTCCTGAATCACATCATCTTTACGTTTCTGCCCGGAATCGTGCTAAGTCTGTTCCTTGCTCTACTAAAAATAATTTCATCCATACTAAATGCTCTCAACTCTCCAACTCGAATTCTTCCTGCTCCTTCTGGCACCTTGCCAAAAATCTTTCTAACAACTTTACCTCATCATCCTTCCCTCCTCTTTTCTACTCTGATGGTTCTGTAGCTATTTCTTCTACTGATAAAGCAGATCTCTTCGCACAGACTTTCTCCTCCAATTCCACCTTAGACGATTCCGGTGCTGTTCCTCCATCACTTCTCCCCTCTGACTTCCTCATGGCTGACATTAAAATTTCTTCAGTTGATGTATTTTCTGCCATCACTGGCCTCAGTACTAACAAGGCATATGGGCCTGATGGGGTCTCTCCTGTTGTTCTCAAGAACTGTGCTTCTGTGCTTACACCCTGCCTAGGCAAACTCTTTCGCCTTTGTCTGTCAACTTGTAGCTTTCCTTCTTGCTGGAAGTTTGGTCTCATTCAGCCAGTCCCAAAGAAGGGTGACCACTCCCAACCCTCCAACTATCGTCAAATTGCTTTAACGTCCTGTATTTCAAAAGTTTTCGAGTCAATTCTCAATAGAAAAATTTTAAGGCATCTTTCCTACCACAACCTTCTTTTCGATTGTCAGTATGGGTTCCGTCAGGGACGCTCCACTGGCGATCTTCTCACCTACCTTTCAGACTCCTGGTCGTCCTCCTTTCGGAACTTTGGCGAAAGCTTTGCCATTGCACTTGACATCTCAAAGGCTTTCGATCGAGTCTGGCATAAATCTTTAATTTCCAAACTGCCGTCCTATGGTTTCTATCCTTCTATCTGTGCCTTCATCGCTAGCTTCCTTTCTGGTTGTTCTATAGCCGCTGTTGTAGACGGCCATCGTTCTTCTCGTAGATCTATCAACAGTGGTGTTCCTCAGGGCTCTGTCCTATTACCAACACCCTTTTATTCATCAATGATCTTCTAAGCTGTACATCTAACCCTATCCACTCATATGCTGATGACTCCACCCTTCACCTTTCCATTCGGTTCCCGCAACGCCCATCTCAACAGTTACTTCAACAAACAAGGGATGAGGCTATGGCACACCTAATGTCTGACTTGGCTCGTATATCTGACTGGGGAAAAAATAATATGGTTGTTTTTAATGCATCTAAGACTCAGTTCTTACACCTATCAACCCGACAAAATCTTCCACAGGTATACCAATAATGTTTAATAATATTCAGCTTAATCCTGCATCATCCTTGAACATGCTTGGGGTTTCATTTACTCGGGACTTATCTTGGAAAGATCATATTACATCTCTTGTAAAATCTGCTTCCAAGAGATTGGGTGTGCTAAGCCGACTCTGCTCTTTCTTTACCCCTGCACAATTGTTGACTCTATACAGGGGTTTTAGCCGCCCCTGTGTGGAGTACAAGTCTCATGTGTGGGGAGGCTCCCCACATACAGCTCTTCTCAATAGGGTGGAGTCAAAGGCTTTTCGTCTCATTAACTCTCCTCCTCTTACTGACTCCCTTCCACCTCTGTCTCTTCGCCGCACTGTTGCATCTTTATCTCTTTTCTATCGCTACTTTAATGGTCTCTGCTCTTCTGAACTGTCTTGCATTCCTCCACCTCTACGACGGGCGCGTAGCACCCGTCTGGCAGCAAACTCTCATCCCTTTTCTGTCCAACTCTCTAATGCAAGAGTTAACCGTTACTCCCAGGCTCTCATTTATGCAACAGGTCAGCTCTGGAACTGTCTCCCTCTGTCTGTATTTCCTGCTGCCTATGATCTCCAGTCTTTCAAACGCAGTGTATCCAGGCATCTCAAAATGATCGGATCTTGAATTTGGCTCTCTATTGTAGTTTGTTTTTCTCTTGGAGGGAACTGTTACTGCGGGCTCATGGCCTTTGGTTCCTTCTTCCTAGCATAAAAAAAAAAAATACGTTGAGCATAGAGTGGGAATTACATTGAGTATAGAGTGGGAATAACATTGAGCATAGAGTGGGAATTACATTGACCATAAGGTGGGTATTTTGTAAGTGGAGTAGTTAGAGAAAGCTTTTATTAACCCATTTACCACTACGATGACCTCTTCGTCAATAAATTCTTCAGGTAGTGGCAAAAATTCACTATGCCTTTCTTCACGGGGTTGTCGCTACCTCCATTACTTTCACAGTCTTCTTTCTGCTGTGTTCATTTCAAACTAGTCGATTCAGTGTAGTTTCCCCGACATCTTTCGTATACCCTGGCTTCATTGTACTCTTTTCTCGTTCTTTCTATCACTGTTGATGTGCATTGAGGTCTACAGCAGGAGATGGAGCCACAGTAAGAGCCAGAATGAATTTTTCCTCAGTTTAGCCAAGTACCAATCAGAAAAGTGTGTCTGGTGAAAGCGGTGCATGTGAAATACGAGGTGGTTATGTGTGTGTGTGTGTGTGTGTGTGTGTGTGTGTGTGTGTGTGTGTGTGTGTGTGTGTGTGTGTCGCTGGCCTGAACCAACATGGTGCAATTACAAAAGGACATAAAACACTTTAAATCTCCGCCCCAAATTATCATTATTATGTATTTTGCTTAATTATATGAATCTTTATCTTTCTATATGATCGCCTGACCCACACACCCGTATCTCCTTCTTCCCATCTACACATCCCTTCCTATCATCGAGTTCACCCCATCTCTCTCCCTCCCCTTCCCTCATCTACCCCCTCCGCTCCCTCCTTCCATTCCCTTTGTCCTCCCTATTCCTTCATCCGCTTCCTCTCCTTCACCATTTCCATCGCCTTTCATCCTCCCCTTACACTCCTTCCCTCTTCTTCATCGTTCCCCTTCCCTTCACCCTTTCCCGCCTATTCATCCTCCCCCTCCCCTTTATCCTTCCCCTTCCTTTCACCCTTTCCCTCCTCTTCATCCTCCCTCTCCCCTTCATCCTTCCCCTTCCCTTCACCCTTTCCCTCCTCTTCATTCTCCCCCTCCCCTTCATCCTCCCCCTCCTCGCACCTTACGGCTATCAACTCAAGAATCATTTGTCTCCCTCGTCTTCACCGTTTCTCTCATCTGTTTTAATGTCTTTCCTGGTCTCTGCCTTGCTTTTATTTTCCTGTCTCACATTCCTTCTATAATCTTTCCTTAATTCACTTTACTTCCCTCCTTCCTCTTCCTCCCTCTCCACTTCTTTACCTCCCCTCCTTCCCCCCACTGTATCTTTAGTCCTTTCCTTTAATCTCTCTCTCTCTCTCTCTCTCTCTCTCTCTCTCTCTCTCTCTCTCTCTTTCTGTAACCTCTCCTCCCCTCCTTTCCCTTGCCTTATTCTAGGGAGGTAGGGAATGAATGTAGGTCTAGAGAAATCATTTTTTCAACGACGCCAGAGAGTAATTTCGGAAACAAACTACTTCTATGCTTCAAAAATTAATTGACGAACGGGAAGGCAAGCCCCCAATTTCTAGCAATAATTTCTGAAGCACATGACGAGGCTGGGACGTGTCTGGCCTCCAATATCATCACTGATGTGCTGTGTAATGTGCTGTGTACGCTGAGCACCTCTAAGTAGTCACAGGCGCTACTCAAATGCCCATCAGATGTAGGGGCTTACCTTCGCCTGCACAAGTTATGTTTTCAGAATACGATCAAAATAATGTTAGTTTCATGTATATAATTTACTAGATTTTTTTCTCTTTTCTTTTTTTAGTGCACGTCCACCAGATTTATTTTTCGGATCATTTTATACTTAATCACAACTGTACATGAAGTGAAGCTATTAGTGAAGAGAGCGATGTAAAATTATTGTAAAATGCGATCTCATCTCGTCATTTTGAAGAAGTGTCCATAAAAGGGAATGGGTGCTTTGAAAATTGGGTGATAAGACATGCACGAAGCCATGGACCTGTTTTACCCCTGGAAATATTATTCAGACCTATTTTCCCCATGGTTCCATTCTTCACAAAGAGCTATTTTTCCTATATAATTATTTTCTGTATGGATCTTTTACCCATGGGTTTATATATTTTTTTATTTATTTTTCCCCATGGCCCTGTATTTACACATGGGCCTATTTCCTCCCTATAGGAAAGCCTCAAACTCGCACATGGACCTATTCCTCTCATTAACCTATTTCCCTCGTTGACCTGCTCTTACTCACTGGACTTATCTTCCTACTTGGCCCCTTTTCCCCAGACATTACCCATTAGTCTGTTTTCCAACATGGACCTGTTAATACCATGGACCTGTTCACCCCATGGACCTAATTCTAATGGACCTATTATCCCGCTAAGCAACCACACACACACAGACACACACACACAGACACACACACACAGACACATACACACACACACACACACACACACACACACACACACACACACACACACACACACACACACACACACACACACACACACAAAGTACGTGATATTAAAGAATGCACATAATCGATTTTAGTACACTTGACCTCCCTGAAGCTAATTATGGAAGAAAATTGATGTTCTTTCCACAGTTAATCGTTTCGTCATAAAGCTGCCCAGGTGTAAGTGTAGCACAGTTTCCCTACCCAGATGTACACTATCACCTTTTTCTGGGTTATATACAGTGAGGTTAAGCCGTGCAAAGTATCTACGGTGTTAAAATAGACTGCTTCCGTGCATTTACCACTTTCCCTCAGCAGCCGCTCAGTTAACATCACCACAAACAGCACTTCAGTGGGGAGATTCTGATTGAATGGTTGATTTCTGATGACGTCACTGCCTCCCTCCACCACTAGCAAAGCACTCTATCTCCCTGACGGCATCCTAGCACATACATGAGGAGTAGACTGTAGCACCAGTCGAGCAGGGCAGTACTCCCGAGGTGGATGGAAAGCTGATGACAGGGAGTGCTTGAGCTCCCGTTTCATCAGCCCTCAGGACTAGTTCCTGACCATCCCCCTTTGCTGAACTTTTTCAGTGTCTCAGTTTCACAGAGAGTAGGCCAGCATGCTCTCCAGTACAAATTTCTCTAACTATCTACACCAAACTACATGCACAGTACACACTACACTTCCTATTCAAAATTTAAAAAAAAATGGCATCTCTTCACCAAGCCCCGGAGTCCCCAGGGGGGGGGACCATAAATGCCCCCACCATCCGCCCCTCTCCCGGTGACGACTCGAGGTGCCTGGAACCACTGTCTGACTCTCTTCTTCTTCATTTCTGCAACATTCGCGGCCTTTCCTCTAACTTTCGCTCTGTTGAGCACCACTTCTCCTCCTCTAAACCTCACCTTCTTTTTCTAACGGAGACTCAGCTGTCTGAGGCAACTGACAGCAAACCCTTTTCTGTATCCTCCTACTTTCTCTATACTCATTTCAAAGCCAAAGGTGGCTGTTGTGTATATATACGCAACGACTAATCTTGCTCTCGTGTTCCTGAACTCGATTCTTCTCAATTCTCTACACTCTGGCTTCAGCTTTCCTGTCATTCTCTGACTAAATATATCTGTGCTGTTTACTTATCCCCTAATTCTACTATCAAAAATTCTTCGACTATCTTACTTCTACAATGGAACACATTCTATCCATTTCTCCTTTCTCTGAAATCTCCATTCTAGGAGATTTCAATGTTCACCACCACCTTTGGCTCTCCTCTCCTTTCACGGATCCACCTGGTGAACAAGCCTACATCTTTTCTATCCTTAATGACCTAGAGCAGCTTGTACAGCACCCTACCTGTATCCCTGACCGCCTTGGAGAGAGCTCCAACATACTTGACCTCTTCCTCACAACTAATCCTTCTGCTTACTCTGTTAATCTTTTCTCTCCGTTGGGCTCCTCCGATCACAACCTTATTACCTTAACCTGTCCTATCACTCCGGTACGGCCTGTGGACCCTCCAGGGAAACGTCGTCTTTGTCATTTTGGAGCCGCGGAGTGGGAGGCCCTCAGGCAGTACTTCTTTGATTTTCCCTGGAATGATTATTGCTTCCATGGCCGGGAGCCATCTGTGTGTGCCTTGTGCATTACGGAGGTTATTCTCTCGGTCATGGAAGCATACATTCCTTTCTCATATCCTTTGACTAACGCAAGAAAGCCTTGGTTTAATCACGCTTGTTCTAATGCTGTCTGCAACAAGGAGAGGGCCTACAAAAGGTACCGGAGCCAACCCACCCCTGAATCACATCATCTTTACGTTTCTGCCCGGAATCGTGCTAAGTCTGTTCTTCGCTCTACTAAAAATAATTTCATCCGCACAGACTTTCTCCTCCAATTCCACCTTAGACGATTCCGGTGCTGTTCCTCCATCACTTCCCCCCTCTGACTTCCTCATGGCTGACATTAAAATATCTTCAGTTGATGTATTTTCTGCCATCACTGGCCTCAGTACTAACAAGGCATATGGGCCTGATGGGGTCCCTCCTGTTGTTCTCAAGAACTGTGCTTCTGTGCTTACATCCTGCCTAGGCAAACTCTTTCGCCTTTGTCTGTCAACTTGTACCTTTCCATCTTGCTGGAAGTTTGCTCTCATTCAGCCAGTCCCAAAGAAGGGTGACCACTCCCAACCCTCTAACTATCGTCCAATTGCTTTAACGTCCTGTATTTCAAAAGTTTTCGAGTCAATTCTCAATAGGAAAATTTTAAGGCATCTTTCCTATCACAACCTTCTTTCTGATCGTCAGTACGGGTTCCGTCAGGGACGCTCCACTGGCGATCTTCTCACATACCTTTCAGACTCCTGGTCATCCTCCTTTCGAGACTTTGGCGAAAGCTTTTCCATTGCACATGACATCTCAAAGGCTTTCGATCGAGTCTGGCATAAATCTTTAATTTCCAAACTGCCCTCCTACGGTTTCTATCCTTCTATCTGTGCCTTCATCGCTAGCTTCCTTTCTGGTCGTTCTATAGCCGCTGTTGTAGACGGCCATCGTTCTTCTCGTAGATCTATCAACAGTGGTGTTCCTCAGGGCTCTGTCCTATTACCAACATCCTTTTATTCATCAATGATCTTCTAAGCTGTACATCTAACCCTATCCACTCATACGCTGATGACTCCACCCTTCACCTTTCCATTCGGTTCCCGCAACGCCCATCTCAACAGTTACTTCAACAAACAAGGGATGAGGCTATGGCATACCTAATGTCTGACTTGGCTCGTATCTCTGACTGGGGTAAAAATAATATGGTTGTTTTTAATGCATCTAAGACTCGGTTCTTACACCTATCAACCCGACAAAATCTTCCACAGGTATACCCATTAATGTTTAATAATATTCAGCTTAATCCTGCATCATCCTTGAACATGCTTGGGGTTTCATTTACTCGGGACTTATCTTGGAAAGATCATATTACATCTCTTGTAAAATCTGTTCCAACAGTTTGGGTGTGCTAAGCCGACTCTGCTCTTTCTTTACCCCTGCACAATTGTTGACTCTATACAGGGGTTTTATCCGCCCCTGTGTGGAGTACAACTCTCATGTGTGGGGAGGCTCCCCACATACAGCTGTTCTCAATAGGGTGGAGTCAAAGGCTTTTCGTCTCATTAACTCTCCTCCTCTTACTGACTCCCTTCCACCTCTGTCTCTTCGCCGCACTGTTGCATCTTTATCTCTTTTCTATTGCTACTTTAATGGTCACTGCTCCTCTGAACTGTCTGCTTGCATTCCTCCACCTCTACGACGGGCGCGTAGCACCCGTCTGGCAGCAAACTCTCATCCCTTTTCTATCCAACTCTCTAGTGCAAGAGTTAACCGTTACTCCCAGTCCTTCATTTATGCAACTGGTCAGCTCTGGAACTGTCTCCCTCTGTCTGTATTTCCTGCTGTCTATGATCTCCAGTCTTTTAAACGCAGTGTGTCCAGGCATCTCAAAATGATCGGATCTTGAATTTGGCTCTCTATTGTATTTTGTTTTTCTCTTGGAGGGAACTGTTACTGCGGGCTCATGGCCTTTGGTTCCTTCTTCCTCGCATAAAAAAAAATATATATATATATATACATTTCATTCAACCCTCGGGAAAGAATTAGCAGAGAGACGACAAGGGAAAATAAATAATACATAATTCCCGCAGCGAGACCATTGTTGACAGTCAGTTGGTTTGGTCCAGCTGAATATTAATAGGTAGTTGTGTAGACAGGACTTGTGCCTCACCCTGACCAGAATGTAGACCAATCCAGCCCACCAATAGACCAACACCACACGGTCTACTGTCCTAATACACATCAACATGGCCAACCTCACCATTACCCTACTCTAGCCCAACCAACCCCACGTACTCTACACTACCTTGCCTGATAATGCCACCCCATACTACCCCATCCAACCCCACCATAACCCAATTCCACCTCAACCAACCCAGCCATACTCTGCCCTACCCCGCCAAATAATTCAATCCCATACTACCCCATCGAACCCCATCATAACCCCACTGCATCCCAACTAACGCCACCATATTCTGCCCTACCTTGACTTGTATTTCAACCCCATAATATCCCACCCAACCCCACCATCAACCTATTCAAACCCAACCAACCCCACAATAGTCTACCCAACCTTGCCTGATAATTCCACTCCATATAACCCCATCCACCCTCGCCATAACCCAATTCCGCCCCAACCAACCCCACCGTACCCTACCCCGTTTCGCCTAAGAAATCCACCCACTACTATCCCATCCAGTCCAACCATAACCCTATTCCACCCCAATTAACCCCACCATACTCTAACCTTCCTAGCCTGATAATTCAACCCCATACTACCCCATCCAACTCCAACTTAACCTCATTCTATCCAAACCAACCTCACCATAATCTACCCTACCTCGCTTAATAATTCCACCCCATGCTATCCCATCCAACCCCACCATACTCTCGTTCATCCCCATCCAACCCGACCAAACTGTTCCCTACCTCGCCTAATAATTGCACCACACACCCCATCCAACCCCACCATAACTTCATTCCATCCCAACCAACCCCACCATACTCTACCCTACCTCGCATGATAACCCCACCCCATACTGCCCCATCCAACCCCACCTTAACCCCATTCAACCACAAACATACCCACCATTCTCTACCCTTCTTCGCCTAATAATTCTAACCCATAGTACCCCATCCAACCCCATCATAACCCTATTCCACCCCAACCAAACCCACCATACTCAGTCTAACCTCGCCTGATAATTGCACCCCATACTACCGCATCCAACCCCACCATAACCCCATTCAATACAAACCAATCCCACCATACTCTACCTTTCCTTGCCTAACAATTCCACCCCATACCACTTCATCTAACCTCACCAAAACCCCAATTCACACAAACCCAACCATACTCTATCCTTCATCACCTGATAATTCCATCCTATAGCCTACTACCCCATCCAACCCCACCATAACCCCATTCCACCCCAGCCAACCCCTCCATACCCAACCCAACCTCGCCTAATAATTCCGACTCATATTACCCCATCCAAGCCCACCATAACCCGATTGCACCTAAACTAACCCCACCATACTCAGCCCTCTCTTACATGATAATTCCACCCCATACTACTCCAACTAACCCAACATAACCCCATTCCACATCAGCCAACCCCACCTAAACCCACTGAAACCGAACGAACCCCACCATACTCTACTCTACCTCGCCTGATTCAACCCCATACAACCCCATCCAACTCCACCATAACGCCATTCCGGCCCAGCAAACCCCACTTATATTATATTTTACCTCCCCTGTTAATTCCACCCCTAACTACCCCATTCAACCCCACCATAACCCCAATCCATCTCCTTCAACCCCACCATACTCTACCTTACCTCGCCTGATAATTGCACCCCATACTATCCCATCCATCCCCAACATAATCTCATTCATCCCCATCCAACCCCACCATACTCTACTTGACCTTGCATGATAATTCCACCACATACTACATCATCTAACCCCACCATAACCCCATTCCTTCCCAACCAATCCTACTATACTCTACCCTACATCGCCTGATAATTCCATCCCATACTACCCTAACTAATCACATCAAAACCTCATTCCACACAAACCAACCCCACCATACTTTACTCTACCACGCCTGTTAATTCAACCCATACTACCCCATCCACACCCACAGTAACCCCTTTCATTCCCAACGAACCCCCCCCATACTATACCCTGCCTTGCGTAATAATTCCACCCCATACTACCTCAACCCATACCACCATGACCCCATTCCACCCCAAATAACCTTACCATACTCTGCCCTATCTCGCCTTAGAATCCACCCCACAACACCCCGTACAACTCCACCAGAACCCAATTCCAGCCCAATTAACCCCATCATAGTCTTTATTTTTTTTTTTTATGTGTACGATGCTTGGCATAGGCTTTACGGCCTGTTCACGAAGCCCAGTAGTCCTCGTACATACCATACACCACTACATGTTACCACTTCGGCGCTAACACGCGCCGTCCATATTCAGTACATGCTAGGGCTGTCCCAAACAGGACTGGTGTATTGGTATTAGCGGGGGTATTTTTACGACATGTCGGCGGGTCTTCTGGTAGATCAGTAAAGTCTGATTTTATTAAATTCAAATCCTTAAACTGTTTCCTGTTCCAGCGAGGATTTGAACCTGGGTCCGGTAGGACTGCAGGCCACCTCTCAACCGATTGAGCCACCGCCTCCCCAGCCTTGCCTAATAATTCCACCCCATACTATCCCATCCAACCCCACCGTAACCCCGTTCCATCCCAGCCAACCCCTACATACCCTACCCAACATGTCCTGATAATTCCACTCCATACTATCCCATCCAACCACACCATAAACCCATTCCATCCCAGCCAACCCCTACATACCCTACCCAACTCTGCCAGATAATTCCACCCCATTCAACCCAGCTCAACCCCACCATAACTTCATTCACCCCAACCAACCCTACCAAACTCTACCCCACGTCGCCTGATAAATCAACCACATATTGTCCCATGCAACCCCAACATACCCTCATTCCACCCTAACCAACCGCACCATACTCTACCCTACCTCGCATGAGAATTTCACCCCATACTACCCCATACATCCCCTCCATAACCCCATTCCGCTCCAACCAACTCCACCAAACTCTACCCTACCTCGCCTGATAATTCCACCCCATGCTTCCGAATCCAACCCCACCATAACCCCATTCCTCCCCAACCAACCACACCATACTCTACCCTGCCTCGCCTGATAATTCCACCCCATACCACCCCATTCCATCCCAGCCAACCCCTCCGTACTCTACCCAACCTGGCCTAATAATTCCACCCCATACTTCCCCATCCAACCCCATCATAACCCCATTCCATCCCAACCAACCCCACCATACTCTACCGTACCTTGCCTGATAATTCAACCCCTTACTACCCCATCCAACACCACCATAACCCCATTCAGCCCGAACCAACCCAACCATACTCTTCCCTACCCAGCCTCATAATACCACCTCATACTACCCCATATAACCTCACCAAAACCCCAGTCCACACAAACCAACCCAATCATACTCCATTCTACCTCGCCTGATAATCCCATCCCATACTACCCCATCCAACCCGACCAGAACCCCGTTCCACCCAAACCAACCCCATCATAACCCCATTCACCAATCCCACCATACTCTACCCTACCTCGCCCGTTAATTCCACCCCATCATACCCTAAACAACCCCACCATTACCCTGTTCCACCTCATAACAACCCCACCATACTCTACCCTATCTCGCCTAATAATTCAACCCCATACTACACCTTCCAACCCCTCCATAAACCGATTCAAACCCAACCAACCCCACCTATCTACGCTCAGTGAATGGGGACAAAACAACCTTGTCTCATTTAATGCTAGTAACACTAAATATATACAATTTACTAATAGACAGATATTGCCAGATTCGTATATTACCTTCAGTGCTACTAATATTCCCATCTCCAAAAGTATTGAAATTCTCGGTGTCTCACTTAACAATGCCCTGAGCTGGACCTCTCATGTTAGATCACATGCTAAAATTGCCTCAAATATACTTGGATTATTATACAGAGTCCGTAACTTCTTCACTGACGAGCAGTTAGCTATAATTTATAAGAGTCATGTGCATTATCAGCTTGAATATTGCTCACCCATGTGGAATGGATGTGGAGAGGTTGCATTAAAACAACTAGATAAAATTCAGAACAAAGCTGTTAGAATTACTAACAACCCTGCCATTACAAATAAACTACCTCCCCTACAAGTAAGAAGGAATGTTGCCTCCCTTGCATTATTTTACAGATATTTTTATGGCAAATGCTCAGACGAAGTTGCGTCCATTGTGCCACCTCTCCATGCCTTCCCTCGTGCTACACAGGCATCTGGTAGCGCACATGAATGGAATGTCACTCAGCCATATTGCAGAACTTCTGCCTATCAGAATTCTTTCATTCCCCGAACTGCATCTCTCTGGAACTCGCTTCTTCAGAGTTGTTTCCCTCCAAATTTCAACCTACAGCTGTTCAAGTCTAACTGTTACAGATATTTTAAGAACAGAAGACACCAGTAATCTGGTGTACGGATTATTTTTCTTTTATTAATTTGTCTTTCTTTCCTCTGTTCTGTTATTAAAAAAAAAAAAAAAAAAACTCTTCCCTACCCAGCCGGATAATCCCACCCCATGCTACCCCATCCAACCCCACCACAACCTCATTCCACCTAAACCATCCCTACCATACTCCACCCTACCTTGCATGATAATTCTACCCCATCCAACCCCACCATTACCCCTCTCCACTCCATTACAACCCCTACATATTCTACCCTACCTCACTTGATAATTCCACCCCATACTACCCCAGATAATCGCACCATTACCCCACGCCAGGGTTAGTCACCATCCTCACGGCCCAACATCTTTATAACCTATCAGAAAATACTGAAACGCAAAATAGTTGGTTTGATATCAGGCTCTAAAAATACTGCAGGTCGGGAGTGGACAGCTGGGTGAAAGCTGAGTGTGTGCGTCAGGAGACAAGTGCCGCTGACTCAGACCGAGATGACTGGTGTGCAGGTGATCATGATTAGCCCATATAAGGCTGGTCAGTGACTAGGGGGTCAGATGAAGGCGACTTAATCAATGGTCTTTACCAACCAGTAAATTGTGCCTGAGAGCGTGACTCATTTCTCAGCTGAACGTACAGTAAGCATCGCTGTGCTCGCTTGCTCGTAACAAGAGGAGGAGAGGCTGAGACAAGGTGAAGTGCAGGTGAGGATGCTCACACCATACCTGTGAGAAAATGCTCGAGGAAAAGTTTACACACAGAGGGCCATTTCAGCTTGCTGATAGAGGGAATTATTTTATTATTGTAAATAGCAATCCTGTGTTCATAGTAGCGGTAGTATATATTGATTTATTTATTGATTACAATTAATATATCAACGTATAAAGTTTGTTATATTAGGATAGCCATATGAAGTATGGAACCGCGTGGAGAATGTAAGCTAATGTTTATGTTTATTTATGTAAATTAAATTGCCCAAATATAATTAAATAGAGCGGTGTAGTATAGGCTAATCTGTTTTGTATTGTTTCAGGTAAGTAACTGTGCAGTACATGGTCTACATAATCTGTAAGTACCAATTTATTCAGCTCATAGTTTGTCTCTCACTCTGTTGTCTGAATATATTACATCCATTCTTAATTTCATGTCTCTGTTTAACACGCATGTCGAAGTATATAGATAGGTTGAAAGTTACACATAGATAGACAGATATGGAAGAGGCGGCAGTATGCAGCTTCAACACAGAATAATACGGCCCATTGTATTCGTGTCACGTTCATATAACAGGCTCCAGTACGGGCTTGGTCCACGTTCTCACAAAATCGAGCATCCAAACACTATATCTTTATTGTCAGTGCGTGTTCCTCCCGCCCACAGTCCTACCTGCTGGACCTCCCGGGAGCCTCACCCTCCCACAAAATTCCTTTTTTTTTTTTTTTTTTTTTTTTTTTTTTCCCGGGAAGGTCTAGGTTAGGGTGGTTTAGCTTGGGTTAGCTGCTTGGTTTTTGGTTGGGTTATATTAGGTTAAATTAGGTCTTTTGGCATTAGGTTAGGTGACAAACAATGACAGGGACCGCACACACAAGCATCCACGCACACAAAGACACAAACTTTGTACTGTCAGCCTTTAATCCTCCAGCTGCAACGTTAGCATTTCGTGTTTTACTCTGGTTACTGTTTTATTCAGTTATGAAAAGCACTGTGCCGGTAAAAAATGGAGCAGTGCCACTTTTTGAGGGTGTGGTGGTATGTCCTTTTATGTGTTCTTGTTCGAAGTCATTCCAGGTTTAATGTATGACTTATTGACTTTCATTTACAGACAACTATTAAGCATAAATTAACCTCTGCACTTTCACCCAATACTGCTAAAGCCTTCCACACTTATACCAGTGTGTGAAGCACTGGGTGGGGATTTATTACTTCTTCTCAGGAACAAAGTGATTTCCGACAGCCCTAAATATCAGTTATCCTTCAGGACCCGCGAAACGTGGCTTGGACGTGTAAAGTACAGTTTATATCCTAAGTTAGATGTGTAGAAAAATCGGTCACTAGAGTAATATAGTAGACATGAACACTATTATGGCTATTAATTAGGTACTGTATTGTCGCTATTGTCAGACGATTTTCTTCAGCTAAGAAAACAGTGCAGCTAAAGCGTAAATCTGCCTAATCTTTGGTCTGTAAATAATCTTGTGTCATCCACGAAAATAGCATGGCATCAGAGAGAACCCTAGTGCAGCTACAAGTGACTAAACTGACTAAATCTTTTTCTCCAAATAATCATTCTGTCTCCATTTCTTCTCCAGCCATCCCTCGTGAACCCTGCTGCTTCCCTCTTTATTATTTTTACCTGTATCATCATTTATTTAGTCTGGCATTTTATTCATGTTCATTTAATGGACGACCGACAGGCATGTTCTCAGGGGTAACATTAATTTGACCATAACTTTGCTTTCTTATACCTTCCTCAACGTAAGTAATTAGTCACCAGCGTGGGAACGTGGTCTGTGGTTTGGTTGGAGGGAGTGGAATATGATGGGATGAAGAGGAAAGGCATTTGAATTTAATAAGTTTTGCATTTAATATTATTGCCAAATCATTACAGTCGAAGAGATATGTGTGTAATACTTATGTCTGTCTGCCAGTCAGTCTTGTAAATAGGTAGGAAGACAAATATACAGACACAGACAGATAGACTGATAGATGAATAATGTTTGTACCAGCATTCCTTACCATGGTAGGGGTAGCACCCACTCCCGTGGCTGTATATCTGTACCAACACTCTTTACTCTCGTCCCAACCACCCTTAATGACTAATCACATTCTTTACGGCGCATAAATCGATTTCTAGTTCCTATTACATGTATTTTAGTGGCACGGTCTGAGAGCACCTTCATGGGGCCGAGCTGATTGCTGTCTCGTGAACTACTTTGCATGCCTCTGTCAGAACGTATCATCTAAATGTGGCAAAATCCAAATGCAGTGACACCCACGGCCAACTGATCCCGCCTGTTATGACCACTTAAGTGCCTGTTCCAAAATGTTTATCTGTGTATAAGTGACTGAACTCTCCCTCCTCTCCCTCCCTCCCTCCAGAGAAGGCACCCCCAAAATGCTGTAAAACACCCAAATGCGGGGAGGTGTCTGGCAGGGGCCAAAAACCCCCCTTTCTCCCTCTTCCCTCCCTCCTTCCATAGAGAACAGACACCAAAGGCTGAAAAGCACCCAAGGGCGGGGCGATGTCTGCCCTGAGCGAAAAAACTCCCTCTCTCCCTCCCGTCCCCCTTCATTAGAGAATGGCCCCCAAAAGCTGTAAAACATCCAAGAGTGGGAAAGTGTGTGCCAGGGGAGAAAAAACTCTCTCCCTTCCTCCCTCACTCCCTACCGAGAGAGCGGCCCCCAAAACTGTAAAACACCCAAGGGCGGGGCAGTGTCTGCCCGGCCGAAAAACTATCTTCCTCCCTCCCTCCCTCCCTACCGAGAGAGTGGCCCCCAAAATCTTTAAAACACCCAAGGGCGGGGCGGTCTGTGCACGGGCCAAAAAACTCCCTTCGTTCCTCTCTCCCTCCCTCCCTACCGAGAGAGCGGCCCCCAAAACCTTTAAAACACCCAAGGACGGGGCGGTGTGTGCCCAGGGCCAAAAAACTCTCCATTCCTCCCTCCTTTCCTCCCTCCCTACCAAGAGAGCGGCCCCAAAAACCTTTAAAGCACCCAAGGGCTGGGCATTGTGTGCCCGGGGCCTGAAAAGCTCTCCCATCCTCCCTCCCTCCCTACTGCAAGAGCAGCCCCCAAAACCTTTAAAACACCCAAGGGTTGGGCGGTGTGTGCCCGGGTCCAAAAAACTCTCTCCCTTCTTGCCTCCTTCCCTCCCTCCCTATCGAGAGAGCGGCCCGAAAAACCTTTAAAACACCCAAGGGCTGGGCGGTGCGTGCCCAGGGCCAAAAAAAACTCTCTCTCTTCCTCCCTCCCTCCCTAACAAGAAAGTGATCCCCAAAACCTTTAAAACACCCAAGGGCAGGGCGGTGTGTGCCCGGGGCCAAAAAAACACTCTCGCTTCCTCCCTCCCTCCCTACCAAGAGAGCAGCCCCCAAAACCTTTAAAACACCCAAGGGCGGGGCGGTGTGTGCCCAGGGCCAAAAAACTCTCTCCCTTCCTCCCTCCTTCCCTCTCTCCCTACCAAGAGAGCGGCCCCCAAAACCTTTAAAACACCCAAGGGCAGGGCAGTGTGTGCCCCGGGCCAAAGAAAACTCTCTCCCTTCCTCCCTCCCTCCCAACCTAAAGAGCGGCCCCAAAAACCTTTAAAAGACGCAAGGGCGGGGCAGTTTATGCCCAGGGTCTAAAAACTCTCTCCATTCCTCCCTCCCTCCCTACCGAGAGAGCTGCCCCCAAAATCTTTAAAACACCCAAGGGCGGGGCGGTGTGTACCCAAGGCCAAAAAACTCTCCCTTCCTCCCTCCATCCATCCCTCCCTACCAAGAGAGCGGCCCCCAATCCTTTAAAACACCAAAGGGTGAGGCAGTGTGTGCCCAGGGCCAAAAAACTCTCTCTCTTCCTCCCTCCCTCCCTAACAAGAAAGTGACCCCCAAAACCTTTAAAACACCCAAGGGCGGGGCGGTGTGTACCCAGGGCCAAAAAACTCCCTCCCCTCCTCCCTCCCTCCCTATAGAGAGAGCGGCCCTCAGTACATTTGAAACACCCAAGGGCGGGGCGGTGTGTGCCAGGGGCCAAAAAACTCTCTCCTTTCCTCCCTCCCTACCAAGAGACCAGCCCCCAAAACTTTAAAACGCCCAAGGGCTGGGCATTGTGTGCCCAGGGCCTAAAAAACTCTCCCCTCCTCCCACCCTCCCTACTGCGAGAGCGGCCCCAAAAACCTTTAAAACACCCAAGGGCGGGGCGGTGTGTGTCCAGGGCCAAGAAAACTTTCGCTTCCTCCCTACCAAGAGAGCGGCGCTCAAAACCTTTAAAACACCCAAGGGTGGGGCGGTGTGTGCCCGGGGCCAAAAAACTCACTCCCTTCCTCCCTCCTTCCCTCCCTCCCTACTGAGAGAGCGGCCCCCAAAACCTTTAAAACACCCAAGGGTTGGACGGTGAGTGCCCCGGGCCAAAAAAATCTCTCTCCCTTCCTCCCTCCCTCCCAACTTAAAGAGCGGCCCCCAAAACCTTTAAAACACCCAAGGGCGGGGCAGTTTGTGCCCTGGGCCTAAAAACTCTCTCCATTCCTCCCTCCCTCCCTACCGAGAGAGCGGCCCCCAAAATCTTTAAAACACCCAAGGGCGGGGCGGTCTGTGCCCTAGGCCAAAAAACTCTCCCTTCCTCCCTCCATCCATCCCTCCCTACCAATGGACCGGCCCCCAATCCTTTAAAACACCAAAGGGTGGGACAGTGTGTGCCCAGGGCCAAAAAACTCTCTCTCTTCCTCCCTCCCTCCCTAACAAGAAAGTGATCTCCAAAACCTTTAAAACACCCAAGGGCGGGGCGGTGTGTGCCCAGGGCCAAAAAAAACTCTCTCCCTTCCTCCCTCCTTCCCTCCCTACCGAGAGAGCGGCCCCAAAAACCTTTAAAACACCCAAGGGCAGGGCGGTGTGTGCCCGGGGCCAAAAAAAACTCACTCTCCTCCTCCCTTCCTCCCAACTTATAGAGTGGCCCCCAAAACCTTTAAAACACCCAAGGGCGGGGCGGTGTGTGCCCGGGGCCAAGAAACTCTCTCCCTTCCTCCCTCCCTCCCTCCCTCCCTCGTTCTTAACATCTTGCAGTTTTTCCATTTTTTTCAATAAATTCACCTTTTCCTCATTATCTGTTTTCCCCTCTTCTCGTAGTCTATCTCTTACTTAAATTAAACTTTCATTTCTGTCTCTGTTTTCCGTATTACGATTTATTTTGACATCTTTCTTAGTCCTTTTGTTTTTCATCATTTTGTATTAAGTGTAAGATTTAATGAGGGAGTGATTTTGTGAGTGCTAGTAAGTGGCTGTGATGGTGATGGAGTGGCTAGGGAGTGATAGTGATAGTGAAAACGTAGTGAGAATGATAAGTGTGACTGTGATGGTGATGGAGTGGCTTGGGAATGATGGTGATAGTGAAAGTGTAGTTAGTGATTCAGTGTGGCTGTGATAGTGATGGGTTGGCAAAGGAGCGATGGTGATAGTGACAGTGTAGTGTGTTACGGAACAGAGAAAGATAATGTACACTTTAAGTGAGAATACTAAAAATCACTACTGTCCCGTAAAGTTCCAGGTTCAAAACAAAAGAGTTTCGTAAAATTACAAGTTAAAGTTTAATGCTCAAACTAACAACAAAACATTCAGGACTCATAAGGATAATGTAATGGCAAAAAACAGGTTAAATATATATAGTTAACTGCAATAGCCTCTATTAACACGAAATTAGCATGAGTAAATTTATCTAAGTCAGCCCTGATAAAATGAAATACCAGATAATACTCAGTGAATGCAAGATATATTATTACAGATACAAAATATTATTAATAAGGACTGACACCCAAAACACATGAATCATAAAAAACCTTACTAGGCCTAAGAATTAACACCTTACGATACATAGTACAAGAAAAAATGCATTAACAGTCATACTAAAATTTCACAGCTGCTAGATGGTTGGAGACTTCCTGAGCACTCACAATAATAACAACTGTACAGGGGAGGACAGAGATGTGAACAAAATGAGGAGTAGATATAAGTGGCAATTAATGTAGAGACTGAGCTCATTATATAGGGGCCGGCAGAGCTTGATACAACTTGTAAGAAGGACGCGCAAATGAAGCCAGAGGGGACAAAGAGTTGACACTCCTGTTCTGAACAACAGAAAGAACGACTTACTCTACTATAAGGGAGGAGGGTGGGAGTGAGGTAGAACACGCTCGTGATCAAACATGCAGCATACTGTTAGTTAGAATTACACAAAGGATGATGAAATCATAGGCTATGTAACACCTCCCCACAAAGAAAAAGAAATTTACAAAGGAAATTTCTTATTATTCTAAAACAATCTGTCTAAAGTCTAGATAAGCAATCTGCAATAACATTTTCTCTCCCCTTGACATGTTGTATGTCTAATGAATACTCCTGAAGAAGTAGACTCCATCTTGTCAATCTCTGATTTTTATATTTAAACTTGCTAAGGAATTTCAGTGGGTTATGATCGGTATAGATGACTATGGGGTCAAAACCAGAACACAAATAAAATGAAAAATGCTGTAAACCCAAAATCAAGGCCAAAAGCTCTTTCTCAATAGTTGAGTAGTTCTTTTGAGGTGGAGTGAACTTCTTACTGTAATAAGATACAGGATGTTCAATACCCTGATCATCCTCTTGCAGCAAAACAGCCCCAGCTCCTGTATCACTTGCATCAACAGCCATCTTAAAAGGCTTAGCAAAATTTGGAGTAGCGAGCACTGGCTGACTTAATAGGATAGCTTTAAGTTTGCTGAAAGAGGATTCACAGTTATCGGTCCAGACAAATTTAACTCCCTTTTTCAGTAGGTCTGTAAGTGGTGATACAAGAATTGAAAAGTTAAGAACAAATCTCCTGTAATAACCTACCATTCCCAAAAATCTTTGTAGCTCTTTCCTACTTTTAGGTCTGGGAAGATCACTTATAACCTGAACCTTAGCTGCTGGTGGTGCAACATGTCCATCACCAATTACATACCCAAGGTACTGAACTTTAGCTTGACCAAACTCACACTTTGATAAATTAGCTACAAGATTAGCCTGAACCAAACGCTCAAGAAATTTACTGACATGGCATAGGTGATCTTTCCAGTTGTCACTGAAGATTAATACATCATCAATATAAACAACACACCCTGCCAAACCCTCTGTTACAACATTCATGAGCTTCTGAAATGTGGCTGGTGCATTCTTCATACCATATGGCATTACAGAACATGCAAAAGTCTTTCTTAGTGTTACAAAACATGAGATCTCCCTAGCACGTTCAGTCATAGGTACTTGCCAGTATCCTTTTAACAAATCAAACTTACTTATGTGCCTAGCCTCTCCGATCTTGTCTATGCAATCTTCCACGCGAGGGAGAGGGTAAGTGTCTGTTTTGGTTATCTGATTAACACGTCTGTAGTCAATGCAAAGCCGCTGTGACCCACCTGGCTTAGGGACTAGAGTGACAGGAGAACTCCACTCGCTCTGACAGGGCTCAATCATCTTGTGGTCCAACAGGTAGCCAAGCTCCTTCTGGATGAGAGGAACTTTCACTGGGTTCACACGGTAAGGAGGCAGTTTAATTGGCTTTGCGTCCCCAACATCGACATCATGCATCCACACAGTGGTTCTTCCTGGAGTGGCACGGAACACTTGCGGGTACTCCTGCAGTAATGCCGAAAACTCCTGCCTTTCCTTGGGAGGTAGATGAGAAAGCTTAGTCTGGAGATCATTCATGATATCAGGATTCTTCCCCAAACTATCACTCAGGCTCATGCTGCATGGGAGAACTTCACTTGCAGACTCGGGTGGAACAGCTACAGTGCAGACTGGGTTATTTTCGTCCTGCCTGTGATATAACTTTAGCATGTTGATGTGACAAAGTTGCTTGTTCTTTCTACGATCTGGTGTGGCGATGACATAGTTGACATCACTGAGTTTCTTCTCCACGAAATAAGGACCACTAAACTTGGCTTGAAGAGGTTGCCCATGCACTGGTAGCAGAATCAAAACCTGATCTCCTGGCTGAAAGTGGCGTAACCTGGACTTCTTATCATACCAAGTCTTCATCTTCTCCTGAGCAGCTCCTAAATTCTCTCTCGCCAGCTGTAAAGCAGTGGACAGCTGTTCTTTGAACTTCATCACATACTCCAGCAGGTTGACGTCATCTTCCTCCGACAGCCAGCATTCCTTGAGCAACTTAAGGGGTCCTCTTACTTCATGGCCAAACAGTAGTTCAAAGGGTGAGAAGCCCAGTGATTCATTTGGAGATTCTCTTGCGGCAAATACAACGAATGGAAGACCTTTATCCCAGTCTTTCTGATGTTCCAAACAGTATTTCTTGAGCATCGATTTGAGTGTTTGATGATATCTCTCCAACGCTCCTTGGGTCTGGGGATGGTAAGCTGAAGACGTGATCTGGGTGATGCCCAACTCTTTCAGAGACTGCTTGAAAACATTTGACATGAAATTACTTCCCCGGTCTGACTGTACCTCCTTGGGCAGACCAAACTTGGTGAAGAACCCCAGCATTTCCTTAACCACGTTCTTTGCTGAGATATTTCTAAGTGGAATGGCTTCAGAATAACGAGTAGCCATATCAATCAGGGTCAACGCATAAGAAAATCCTGAAGAAGTCTTAGGAAGGGGGTCTACAATATCCACCAACACATGGGTGAAAGGCGCCTCAAAAGGAGGAATGGGAACTAGAGGTGCAACCTTTTCGGTCTGATTACACTTCCCCACAACTTGACAGGTGTGACAAGACTTACAATACCAGGAAACATCCGTGAAGATACCTGGCCAGTAGAAGTGTTTCAAAATGCGTGCCACAGTCTTCCTCACTCCAAGGTGTCCTGCCAAACTGGAATCATGAGCCACTCTAATGATATCCTGCCTACAAACACGAGGGATGACAACTTGATGTACAACCTCCCATTCACAGTCGGCTGATGCTGTTGGGAGTCTCCACTTCCTCATAAGTGCTCCTGACTTTATATAATACCAAGTAGAAGCACCGGCTGACTCTTCCTCACTGCAAGCAGAGTTAGCTAGACCTTTCAACTCAGGATCAGCAACCTGCATCTCAACCAACTCTTGACGAGACAAATTATCAACACTACGGGGTACTGCCTCATCTGGTGAGTGGTCCAAATTAGCAAGAAAAGTGTCAACTAGGATAACATCATCATCATCATTATCCTCTAAGTCACCAGTAACTTTAGACTTAGCCCTAGTGACAGCACATGCAGGGAACACATCAGGGACATCACAATCCTGGGCCGCAGCCACTGGCTCACTAGACAACTGAGGAGCTGGACACACTTGACTTCCACCAATATCATTTCCAAGTAAGAAAGTTACACCTGACATTGGGAGTGTCTCAACCAACCCAACCATAACGGAACCATTAACAAAACCAGACTCTAAATTCACTCTGCACAGAGGGACAGAGAAGTAATTATTCCCTACACCTTGTAAGATTACAGTTTCATCAAAGGAATTGTCATTAGAGCCTAGAACACTGGTCAGCATAAGGGATTGGCAAGCACCTGTATCACGATATATTTTAACTGATTTCCTGTTATTACTGTCCAGAGGACTGACAAAACCATCAGACAGGAAATTAGCACATGAACTCTTGAGAGTGTCACCCATGTTACTGCTCAAAAGAGGAGCTTCATCATGAGGATTTAATTTACCTCAAAAAAAGCAGGTTCAGTTAACTCAGTTAAAGAATTCTGGGAACTCTCAAGGGTGGACACTAGACCAATTGACTAAATATTTAAAGACTAGTTTTTGTTCACATCATGCTGTCTCCTGAAACATTTCTCCGTAGTATGACCAAGCTTACTACAATAAGTACATTTACTTTTCTGAAATCTAGAGGTGGAGCAGGTATTTACTTCCTGAGAAACATCATCTTTATTCTCTTTCCTGTTACCTGTACTCTGAGTAGAGGCAACGTACTTACTCTCAGCTTTCCTTTTTTCTTTAGAATATCTCTTGTGAGTGAGAACATATTCATCAACTAAAACTGCAGCATCAGACAAATTATCTATTCTTCTCTCATCAAGATATAGGCTTTCATCTTTTTAAATACACCTTTTGAAGTCCTCCAGCAAAATCATCTTCCTAAATTTGTCAAAATCAGAATCCACATTCTTAGAATTTAACCACTGCTCTAACAGATCTTCTTTGATTTTTGCATACTCAACATGGGATTGCTTATCTTGTTTATAAGTTGTCCTAAATTTTACTCTCTAGGCTTCAGGAACAAGCTCATAGGCCTTAAGAATCAAGCTCTTAACTACATCATAATTATCAGATTGATCCTGAGGCAAAGATGCATAAGTTACTTGAGCTTTACCGGTGAGAACAGTTTGAAGGAGTACTGGCCAATTCTTTTTGGGCCAATTAAAACCTGTAGCTACCCTCTCAAACAACTGAAAATACTTTGTTAAATCAGATTCATTAAAAGGAGGGACAAGTTTAACATTTTTAGCCACATCAAAATCATCAGAGCTAGATGATCCAGTTCCACCTTGTTTCATGCGATACTCATGGTCTGCCTGAATCCTAGCAAGTTCAACTTGTGCCTGAAACTCAGCCTCCTGAATACGAGTCTGAGACTCCGCCTCCTTAGCCTGAGACTCAGCCTCCTTAGCACGAGCTTGAAACTCAGCTTCCTTAACACGAGCCTCCTGCAGAGCTAGCTGTAACATAGCTATTTCAATCTGCATTTGCTCATTTCGAGGAGTTACATTAAACAAGCTTTCATTAATCATGTCAACAATTTGATCTTTAGACTGATGACAGCAAACAGCAATTCCTAATTGTTGAGCAACAAGCTTAAGTTCATTCTTTGTTCTGTTTTCTACATCACACACTGTTCGTACATTTGACAAAAAATCTTTGGCTTCATCAAGAGTAGTAATAGTAGACATCATGAATAAATCAGTCACAAAATATCAAGCAATATCCTTATGATAATATCCTGAATATCCCGGTGAGGTCGCCAAATTTATGTTACGGAACAGAGAAAGATAATGTACACTTTAAGTGAGAATACTAAAAATCACTACTGTCCCGTAAAGTTCCAGGTTCAAAACAAAAGAGTTTCGTAAAATTACAAGTTAAAGTTTAATGCTCAAACTAACAACAAAACATTCAGGACTCATAAGGATAATGTAATGGCAAAAAACAGGTTAAATATATATAGCTAACTGCAATAGCCTCTATTAACACGAAATTAGCATGAGTAAATTTATCTAAGTCAGCCCTGATAAAATAAAATACCAGATAATACTCAGTGAATGCAAGATATATTATTACAGATACAAAATATTATTAATAAGGGCTGACACCCAAAACATATGAATCACAAAAACCTTACTAGGCCTAAGAATTAACACCTTATGCTACATAGTACAAGAAAAAATGCAATAACAGTTATACTCGAGACTTCCTGAGCACTTACAATAATAACAACTGTACAGGGGAGGACAGAGATGTGAACAAAATGAGGAGTAGATCTAAGTGGCAATTAATGTAGAGACTGAGCTCATTATATAGGGGCCGGCAGAGCTTGATACAACTTGTAAGAAGGACGCGCAAATGAAGCCAGAGGAGACAAAGAGTTGACACTCCTGCTCTGAACAACAGAAAGAATGACTTACTCTTCTATAAGGGAGGAGGGTGGAAGTGAGGTAGAACACGCTCGTGATCAAACATGCAGCATACTGTACGTTAGAATTACACAAAGGATGATGAAATCATAGGCTATGTAACAAGTGACAGTGATTTCGTGTGGCTGTGATAGCGATGGAGTGGCTAGGGAGTGATGGTGATAGTGAAGGTTAGTGAGAGTGATTAAGTGTAGTTGTGATAGTGATGAAGTGGCTAGGGGGTGATGGTGAAATGAAGGTGTAATGAGAGTGATTCAATGTGGCTGTGATAGTGATGGAGTGGCTAGGGAGTGATGGTGAATGTGTAGTGAGAATAATTCAGTGTGGCTGTGATAGTGATGGAGTGGCCTGGGAGTGATAGTGAAGATGAAGGTGTAGTGAGAGTGATTCGGTGTGGCTGTGATAATGATGGCATGGCTAAGGAGTGATAGTGAAGGTGTAGTGAGAGTGACTGTGCTTGTGGTAATGATGGAGTAGCTAAGGAGTGATAGTGAAGGTGCAGTGAGTGATTAACTGTGGCTGTGATAGTGATGTAGTGGCTAAGGAGTGATAATGAAGTACTGGTGCCACTCATATCAGGTGTCCATTTAGCCTTTACGGCTTGATAGGTAAAATAAGTACGGGAACATCAAGGGGGGTAACTGTGGTAACCCAAGAGCGGTGGGTCTTCGTCGTGCGTCTACTCCCCAGAGGCTGTCGAAGCGAAGGAGGAGGACAGCATGGGGGCCAAACTACCACAAACCCCCCCATCGGAGAACCTGGGAGTGGCTTTGGTCGCCTGGGCAAGTACCACATCTCCCAACACAACACACACAACAACAGTTTTTTCTACACGGAGAAATGACTCCCCTGCGGTCATACCCATCAACAAATACACCTCCCAGTGATCATCACTACCAAAAGCAGAATCACCACAGCTGGCCACACACACACACACACACACACACACACACACACACACACACACACACACACACACACACACACACACACACACACACACACACACACACACACACACACACACACACACACACACACACACACACACACACACACACACACACACACACACACACACACACACACACACACACACACACACACACACACACACTAACACACACACACACACACTAACACACACACACACACACTAACACACACACACACACACACACACTAACACACACACACACTAACACACACACACACACACACACACACACACACTAACACACACACACACACACACACACACACACACACACACACACACACACTAACACACACACACACACACACACACACACTAACACACACACACACACACACACACTAACACACACACACACACACACACACTAATTATAGGAGAGCCAACTGGGAGGCCTTCACAACTGAAAGAGAACAACAATTTGACACACTAAACAGTACCCATCACAAGTATCAACACTGCGGTGCACACTTTTACTACAATTATGCAAAACGCAGAAAAAAGACACATACCTACAGGCAACAGAAAGAGACACAACCCCAACTTCACACTAGAAACTCAAGGCCTCATCAGTCTACACGACACACTAGGACACCACCCAACACCCCATACACAAGACACTGTACAACAAATACAAGAACTAAACACTCAAATAAACAATAAAATATCAAAGCAGCAAACACCGAATAGGAATAATTATCTCCAAACACTTTATCACAAAACAGACACCAGCAACTCTACAAGACACTAAACAGCATCTCACTGTCCAACAGCGACACTACACAATCACATGCTGCCATCACAACAACAGACACCATACCCTCAAACAAATAAGAAGCAAACACTCTCATCAATCACCTTTCACATGTCAGCCATCTAAACCCCCATCTCGACGACCGAAGTGTCATCCGACACAAGAGAGAGTTCGCCACAGGCCCAGACTTCGCACCTTTCACTTACAACCAGACGAAGCACATCATTAGCAACCTTAAGCACTCATCTGCCTGTAGACCAGACAACATAAACAACATACACCTTAAACACCATGGACCACAAGTCATACAAGCACTGAGCAACATATCAAACTACAGCTACTCACACAACATTAAACGCAACATCTGGAAGCAAGGTACTATCATCACTATCCCCAAACCCAACAAAAGCCGTTACCTTCCTCACACCGCCCCATCACACTCCTCTGCATCCTCTCCAAAGTCACTGAACGACTGGTATTACAAGTAGTAACACCTCACAACCCTCTAGCCCCATCACAACATGGTTTTAGGCCGCTACACTCCACAAACACTCTTCTTCCAGACCTTACACATCAATTCAGCTAGACCACCACACAGAACATTCTTAGTCACACTAGACATTAGCAAAGCTTTTGATGCTGTCAGGTCGGAGTTACTGACCACAAATTGTATCGTCATCTCGCCATAACTCCTGACCGTAACTGTACTTTCTCCACATAAATTTATCGGCATCCCAGAAGTATTGGCAGGAAACATACCCTCCGGACCAGTAGCATAGTCAGGCTTCCCCAAATGGGGAAGCCAAGTGGGGCCAGTCCCTATTTTGAGGGGATTCGCTGCTGAAATTCCAAATAGGGGGAGGGCAGTGGGAGGGCCGTGGGTCTGACTGGAGTGGGGGCGCTCACCATGGCCCCCCCCCCCCCACAGCTAAAGGGCATTGCTTCTAATTTCTGCCCTCAACCCTATTTTCTCAGCGTAACTTTTTCATGACTCGCTCTTCAGTTATTTTATTATGATTCCTTCCTATGCTGCCCATCTCACTGCAGAAAAAACTAATACCTGTAGTTTAAGTAAATATATGAAGGCGATGTGGCAAAAACGGCCCGTGAGCGAGATTCCAGGTAATTGGGCCACCTGACACACTCGACCCACCTTTTTGTGGCCTATGGTGTGATGGCCTGAGGGAGGGAGGATGCCTTGGTGTGTGTGTGTGTGTGTGTGTGTGTGTGTGTGTGTGTGTGTGTGTGTGTGTGTGTGTGTGTGTGTGTGTGTGTGTGTGTGTGTGTGTGTGTGTGAGAGAGAGAGAGAGAGAGAGAGAGGTAGGTTACAAAGCACCCCAGATACACAGACTTTACAGATCATAACTTTTAACTCAAGCGATGAAGTGTGTCCCAATCTTCACTAAAAAATACGATTATTATTACAGTAATGGATTGTACGGTGAAGCTCTCCCCACCCACTTCTCCCTCCGGCATAACAGCCTGCATGAAAAATTGGATGAGAAAGAATTACCTCGAAGAGAGAGAGAGAGAGAGAGAGCGAGAGAGAGAGAGAGAGAGAGAGAGAATACTTCGATTACCTTCGATTACCCGACCTACGTTCTGTTAATTTGATACCTGATTTAGCCTCATTCATCTCTATTAAATTTTTACTACACCCGCGTTCATGAAGAGAGAGAGAGGCTGTGATGTTTTGCCTGTGTGTGTGTGTGTGTGTGTGTGTGTGTGTGTGTGTGTGTGTGTGTGTGTGTGTGTGTGTGTGTGTGTGTGTGTTATCTGATTTCGATCAAACTTAGTGGAAGGGTTGAGAATCAGCCAAGGATTTCACCTCGTGTTTCCAAGGGGGAGGGGGGTTGTATGGGGCTGAAGTCGTCGGGTATGAGGGGAGGTGACTCATTCCCTTCAATAAGATGTTTGTTTTCATCTTAAAGTCGTCAGCATATCACAATTTTCTTTATATTTTGGTAATCAGTTCGCAATGGAAGAGGTGAATGGAGATTATTTTTATCCCCAACACTATGAGAAGCATCGTCACTGTTAATTTGAAATGACGAGATAAAACTAATATATGGAAGAAAACGTCATCGTAATAATGGGTGGAAGGACGAGTGGAGTGAATGGTGGAGACCTGTGTGGATCATGGAGTGGAAAAAAGCTTAATGCTATATTGAAACGTAAAATAACTTGTTTTTAGACAAGTAATGGGCGTCTTTAATGGAAATTTGTCTTAATAGCCTTTTTATGCCTTAGACGACGAGGTGGTTTGGCCATGTGGAGAGGATAGAGAGTGAAAGACTGAAGAGGAGAGGGTATGTGAGTGAGATGGAGGGGGGGAGAAGGAGGGGGAGGCCAAGGATGAGATGGAGGGATGAAGTGGAGAGGTATATGAGAGAAGGGGATGTGAGCTGCTAGCAGGGCAGTGAATGGCGGGGTTCAGGGCGACATGGAGGCGATTTGTTTGTGGCCACCCCTTACGGAATTAAGGCGTTTGGCAATAGGTAGATAGATAGATCCTTCGCCAAGAACGCTTTCCAGAATCTCGTCTATAATGATATATTTAGCCTGTGTTCTTTAAATATTCTGTCTGGTAATAATATCTCAAAATCGACAGTTTATATTAAATAATTTACAAGGGAATATCAGCAAGAAATATCCAGAAAAAAAAGATGTAAGGAAGATGTGTCAGGGAACATCTTTATCATGACAGTAATTATACTCTCAGGCTCCCATGACTTCCCTTCAGCTAAATTTTATTGTTTAACGTTGGATTAAAATGCCAAACTTAACGCGACCACTAGAAAGTAAGTGGACGAGAATATGATAAAATTAGTTGGTGAAACTCTTACCCTGACAACTCCTCCCGTTCATCCAGTCTGTGTATTTAGCCTTATTAACCCCTACACCGCGGGCTTGTTTACCAATGACTTGCGTGTCCCGTGGGGTTATTTGGGCTCCGACAGACTCTCAAAAAATATTTGCCAAAAATCAGTTATTAGTCCTAGAATAATAAAATTAAATATGCTTATGGCACATACCTTCAGCTTTCTCCTGGAATGATTGTTGAGCCTTCGTCGGTTACCGTAGGACTTGTGGAGACCTCTGAAGTTGGGTAATGAAGTCTCCACTTTACACTTCCCGACAACCCGTAATATGATTACCACAGCCAGATACAAACACTATAAACACTATTCTACAATTTTCAAGTAGTTTGGGATCCATACTAAAAAAAAAAAAACACTGTGAAAGCAATGGAAATTACGAGCGCGTCTGATCGTCGCACTTGCGCTAGTTCGCTCTAGGCACTCTGTCATTTATTATTCATAAAACCCCTCACACTTTATATTTCTATTACTATATCACACTTATATATATCTGGAGTCTTTCTCCATAAGTTTCCTTCAGTCGTATTAGTTTATTGTCACTGAAGTCATTCAATTTTTCAGTCAGTAAAATACGTAGAGAGCCACGGATTCACTCTCACTGTTATAACATAAATTATTTGTACTCATATTCTTATATTACTAATTACTTACATTACTATTTACATTTTCTATTCTATTTTCAATATTTACCCTGCTATTTTACTTACACTATGTTATTCACTGTCACTTTCAGTAAGATAAAACTCTAATACACTGTTCAATCATATGAACTGAACATCCATTGCTTTCACCTGCTATTTACACATTATTTACACATTATTTCCAAATAATTCTGCTTCCACACTTGCACTGTTAGAACTGCTTCTGGCTGTGATAATCGAAGAAGCAGGTTACACAGAGGGGAACCTGGCACTCAGCGCACTGCCAAGAGGTGCGTTTATGCTAAGGTGTGCGGCGTGTGGTATGCGCACACACCTGACACCTGCGAATCGCAGCCTTCCTTTTCCCTGTGGCAGGCATTAGCTCAAGTCTGTGCCGATCCATATACTGCCTCTGCTCAAATCGGTCGGGAAGTGTAACTGGATGGCGCCTTGGAGTTGCTGCTTGCACCCTACCATATCTTTCCAGCAGCTGCTGGACACAAGTCCTGGCGAACAACCTCAGGGAGAAGGACTTGGGTGGCTTTACCTTCATCTTGTACAGGATGAAGGCGTTCAGCATCGTCATATCTATGAGATGCAGAAAAACTTTCCTGTACCACCTAGTATTCTTCCTGAGGCAGTCGATCTCACCAATCATCATGTCGGACCTGTCCACCAGCCGCATGTTGATATTATAGTCCAACACAGCATCAGGTTTCATCACAGGTTCGCCTGTCCTACGGTCGACCTTCCCACTGTCTCTCATCTCCCCCTTATGTACGGTGGTGAACATGTGCACGACTCTCTTGTCATGCCACCGTATTGCCAGCATCTTCTCACACTTGCGTAGGTGCACGTCTCCTCGCTGCGAGTTTCCCGCCTCTGGGAATTTGGGGAAGTTGGCACGATTACTTTTCACAGTGCCGCAGGAGCCAATGCCGTGCTCAGAAAGGTATTTGGCAAGTTTCGGTGCTGTATAGTAGTTGTCTGTATACAGCACGTGATTCCCACCAAAATACTTTTCAAGGAGCACTTTCACTACACAGCCTGAGAAGCCAAGGGGGTGAGTTTTATCGAGATCGACAGTGCTGGCTGAATATATGACGAAGTCAAGGATGTACCCCGTCTTACAGTCGCACAGTACAAAGAACTTAATTCCAACGCAATGGCGTTTGCTTGGAATGTACTGAACAAACCGAAGACGTCCTCTGAACAAAACCAAGGATTCATCAATGACAACCTTCTGAAATGGGTGGAAGAATGACATGAACTTATCCTTCATTCTGTTCAGAATCTCCCGGATCTTCCAGAGTGGGTTGGTTTGGGAAGGTACATCATTGTCGGCAAAGTGCAGGTTTCCCATGATGTTCCGGAAGCGATCTCTGGCCATGTACTTATTGAAGGTCGGTGAGGGTGGTAAGGGGTCCATGGACCAGTATTCTTCCAACTCATGCTTCTTGGAGTGTGGCATAAGAAGCATGAGGGCAAAGAACACATACAGCTCCTGCACTCCCAGCATGGTCCATTGTTGCATCTTGGTTGCACCTGTACCACTAGCAGCACGTTGTGATTCGTACCTGTTGGTCTCATCACATATGTGCTGCATGACTTCGTCATCTAGGAAGGCCAAAAGGTAGTCGACACACTCAGCATTTTCGTCCATAGTGAACTCCTGACAAGCTCTCGAAAACCAGGTTTTCGGGGACAAAATCTGACCCTTCCGTCCACGCGAAGGCGTCCAGGATTCCCTGGCGTGGCGGTGGAGGGCGGGTGGTGGTGGTGGTGGTGGAGGTTGGCTGTGAGGGAGGCTTATCTCTGTCAAGGTCACTCTCACTGACCCGAGGTTGCCGTACAGCACTAGCAGCCCTTACCCTACTAGCTACACTACTTTTCACTCTCTTAGATCTGCCTCTACCTCTATGGCCTGCCTTCACTGTTGATGCTGGTGGTGACTCCGACGAAGAAGACTCCGGAGATAACTCAGCCGACGATGATGACGAGATGAGTAAAGCGGGGCTTGGGGAACGGGGAGGTGAATGCACTCGTGACTCATGGCGGGCTGGGTCACGTGGGGGCATTGTTCTGGGGCTAACACGCCGCCTTTTCACTCCCTTCCCAAATTCTTGTCCTTCCTGCACTAAAGGCTCCTTTCCCTTGGAGCTAGACACTAATTCACTTGTAGAAGCACTTGTTGTCGCTGTTTCTGGCGCGATAACCTCACCCGGCTCATCACACGATTCACCCGAATCGTCATGGTCACTGTCCATCATTATCATGGACAATTCTGCAAGTTCTCGTGCCACTGCAGAGTCACTGAGGCCTTTCCTGCTTGTCTCAACACTTTTCTTTGGCGTAGAGGTCACGGGGCCCTTTGCAATGGGCGCAGAAGTGGCAGGAATGGTGGGGCGCGAGTGCGACATGTTGTCTCTACAGTGGAGGACAAGGAACTAAATGCCGTGGCTTATCTGAGAAGGGAAGGGTTGACAATGACACTTTAGGCTGACTGCTGCTAACTTACAGGCTAATTTTTTATAGGTAGAAAATCTCGGCAATAAATAAAGAAATAGGTAGTTCCAGGTGAATGTAAATGTCAATTAGGATTCTTCCTTCCTTTCTGATATATATTTTTATTACAGACATCGATTACAAGGCATAAATCAAAGGGGAAATTACCGTGGTAATGTAGCGAATGAATGCACGTGAGGTTTTGTCAGGTGATAATTAGCCAATTTCTGGAGTATAACACTATCACTTACCTGTTTTTTTTTTGGTAAAAATATAGGGCATAGGGCTTATTTCAATGGATGAAATCTGTGGAAAAAGAAGGGGGAAATTTCCGTAGCGCAGCGCGGCGTGGGAGGTGAGAGGAGAGGGTAATGGAGGGCAGGTAGGGAGGGGAGTCACGAAGGGGGTAAAATAGCTAAAATGTCAACAATGGATGGGAGTACAGATGAGATTTGGAGTGCTGACTAGTGTTGGACATTGGCAGTACTGATAGATGATACAAGCCACCACTTGAGAGCCCGGGATAATTCAAAATAACACAGAATCACAAAAGTGACGCCCCGCGGTATGATCCATTGTAGCCGAGCGTCACGAAAGTGACGCCCCACGGTATGATCCATTGTAGCCGAGCGTCACGAAAGTGACGCCCTGCGGTTAAGGGGTTAAGCATGGGTACATTTGGCTGGCGTTAGTGTTCCTGTACTATTTTTCGGTACCATTTTTTTCTCAACTAGATTATGACATGAAACCCAACCTCTGACCCACATCTGTAGTTCCACCTCTCGTTTAACATCATACTCACCACACAACAGTTTTTGTCACCCTGTTATTTCTTTTTAATGTATCCAACTCGGGTTATACATTAGACAGTTCGTTCCCTGCGGCCAAGCTGTTTTCTACGTGCATTAGTAGGCAAGACACACCTTCATTAAGTCACTGTTTTGGCGCTAAAACCCACCGTTCATACTGGCTGTCTCATTTAGGGCTGATGTGATGGTATTATTATTATTATTATTATTATTATTATTATTATTTGTCTCTTGAGGCTATATCTAAACTCACCAGGTGTAAAATTCTAGTACAGGGTAAAAAAAAATGTGAGGAGGTAACTATTATAAGAAAAACTTTTGGGACTGAAAAATGGAAAAATGGTGTAACACAATTCAAATCCTCATACTGTTTCCTGCACCAGCCTAGGATCGATATCGTGTCTTCTCGGTTCGCAGTCCACTACTCAACCACCGGACCACCATTCCCACCATTTCCTTCCTGCCTTCCTCCTGTCTAAATCGTCACTAAACATAGCAAACCTCCTGCCTGTCTCCTGCCGCCACTCTCCTATCTTCTCCCGTTCACCTTTTTTTTCTTAGTCCTGTCTTCCTTGCGTCACGCTCCTGTCTTTTTCCATTCCTGTCGCCCATCTGCCTTCCTCCTGTCGCCCTGCTGTTTACGTCCTGTCATCCCTCTGTCTAATCCTATACTTTAAACAGTGCGCCTCATTTTCCTACATAGTTCTGTCGTTCTGTTTTAATTCTGTCCACACAAGGATAGAAAAGATGTAGGCTTTTTCACCAGGTGGATCAGTGAAAGGAGAGGAGAACCAAAGGTGGTGAACATTGAAATATCCTAGAATGGAGATTTCAGAGAAAGGAGAAATGGATAGAATGTTTCCATCGTAGAAGTAAAATAGTCGAAGAATTTTTGATAGTCAGTAGAAGTAAGATAGTCGAAGAATTTTTGATAGTCAGTAGAATTACGGGATAAACAGACAGCGCAGATATATTTAATCAGAGAATGACAGGAAAGCCAAAGCCAGAGTGTAGAGAATTCAGAAGAATCGAGTTCAGGACCACTAGAGCAAAATAAGTTGTTACATAGCCTATATATACAGTTATACACAACAGCCACCTTTGGCTTTGAAATGAGTATAGAGAAAGTAGGAGGATACAGAAAAGGATTTGCTGTCAGTTGCCTCAGACAGCTGAGTCTCAGTTAAGAAAAAGAAGGTGAGGTTTATAGGAGGAGAGGTGGTGCTCAACAGAGCGAAAGTTAGAGGAAAGGCCGCGAATGTTGCACAAATGAAGAAGTGAGTCAGACAGTGGATCCCAGCAGCTCGAGTCGTCACCGGGAAAGGGGTGGGTGGAGGGGGCAGTTTTGGTCTCTCCCCCCCCCCCCCCGGGGACTCTGAGGCTATGTATTGAGATGCCATGATTTGTTCTGAATTTTGGAAAAGGAAGTGTAGTGTGTACTGTGCATGTAGTTTGGTGTTGACAGTTAGAGAAACTTGTATTGGAGAGCATACTGGCCTACTCTCTGTGTTAATGGGACACTGAAAAAGTTCAGCTAAGGGGAATGGTCAGGAACTAGTCCCGAGGGCTGATGAAACGGGAGCTCCAGCTCTCCCTGTGATCAGCTTTCCATCCACCTTGGGAGTACTGCCCCGCTCGACTGGTGGTACAGTCTACTTCTCACAGATGATAGTGGTACTTATACTGATGGTCGTGGATGAGGTGGGGGTACTGATGATCCTAATAATGGTGTTGATGATAGAAGGTAATGGTAATGGTAGCAACACTAATGGTGATGGTACTTATATTGATGGTAGTGGATATCATGGGAGTTACAATATTCACCTCTTCTTCAGCTGACACATTTGTTTTATTCTTGCCCCTTTCAGGCTATTTTAGTAAGCATAGGATATAGCCTGTGGAGTCACATGGAGAGAGAGAGGCTGATAAATGAGGACGTAAAGGAGCGTTGTGGTGTGGATGTGGATGTTATAGGAAGCGTTAGGAGCATATGAGAGAGGGGGGTGTGAGCTGGGAGCAGGGCAGCGAAATAGCACGGGGGACAGGGCGACGTGGAGGCGATTTGTTTGTGGCCACCCCGTATGGGATTAAGGCGTCTGGCAATAGATAGATAGAATAGGATATTCTCGAACGTACAAGGTTAAATTATAACCTAAATCAACCTTGTCACTTATAGATATCCTTCCTAAGTTACAAAGGAGTACAAAGGAAAGGAAACAGCAATAGACCTAAGTAAAATTGTCTGGGAAATAAGGAACAAACTCAGACGTCAACGGAATTAATGAGTTTATAATAAGCTAATAATGGTGTTGGCAGTAAGAGTACATGGTGGTAATTACTGTATCATTTATAGCACAGATAACTGAAGCTGGTGGTAGTGGGTATGGTGGGGAGAAACCGTAGCTAATGATAGTACTAATGGCAGTAATAGTGGGTGGTGGTAATTACAGTATCATTTATAGCACTGATAACTGAAGCTGGTGGTAGTGGGTATGATGGAGAGAAACCGTAACTAACGGTAGTATTGATGGCAGTAACAGTGGGTGGTGGTAAATACAATATCATTTATAGCACTGATAACTGAAACTAGTGGTAGTGGGTATGACGGAGAGAACACCGTAGGTAATGATAGTATTATTGGCAGTAACAGTGGGTGGTGGTAATTACTGTATCATTATAGCACTGATAACTGAAACTGGTGGTAGTGGGTATGGTGGGGAGAACACCGTAGGTAATGATAGTATTAATGGCAGTAACAGTGGGTGGTGGTAATTACTGTATCATTATAGCACTGATACTGACGCTGGTGGTAGTCGGTATGGTGGGGAGAACACCATGGGTAATGATAGTGTTGATGGCAGTAACAGTGGGTGGTGGTAATTACTGTATCATTTATAGCACTGATAACTGAAACTGGTGGTAGTGGGTATGGAGGGGAGAACACCGCAGATAATGATAGTGTTGATGGCAGTAACAATAGGCAGTGATAACAGTAGCAACATTGATGACTGTGGTACTTAGATTGGTGATACTGGATGTGGTTGGGGTAACATTATTGCTGATGCTGATAATTGTGTTGATAATGGCAGCAGCAGTATATAGCGGTGGTAGGTCGTTGATAGTAGTGGTTATTAAGGTAAAATATGCTGCTGATGTTGCTGGTTAGTGTTTTTGTTGGCATTTAGAAGGCTTCTTGGTGCCCTTACTGGCGATAAAACTTCATATTACACATTGCTGTTCTCTTACCTGTTACTTCTGTCTTTATAGTATTGGTATGATTTGCATTATTATTATATAGGAAGGCATTGAAGGTGTAACAGGCAAATTAAATCGCTGAGGGAGATGTTTTACGAAGTTTCCTAAGACCCTCTCCCCCCTCCCCCACATAAAAAGACCCATTGGCGTTGATGACGGCAATAAAAGTAAACAGATTCTGGTTATTTTTGCTGATAATAGGGACTGTGATGTAAAACTACAATAATTGCCAGTAAAGCGTTAATTGTGGAGTTTATCAGTTCCAGTAATGACACGCTTCTTTTTTTAACCATCTCGACATGACGCCCCTTTTTTTATATTTGCCCAGACGTGGCTTTTGAACTGAAGATGTTAGGTAAAGCCTTCATTTATCCTCTCGCTACTAAGGTGATTTCTTAAGATGAGCAGGAACAACATTGATATAACACGTCCTCGGACTAAACAGGTTAAACCTTCATTGCTCAGCTGTGGTGCTATAGAAGTGAGGTGCAGATGTTATGATAAGGTTTATATATCTTTTCTACAGAAATGGCAAACTTCTGTTTATTTGACATTTTGAGCACGATAGATAGATAGATATAGACTGATAAATAGATAGGTAAATAGACAGACAGATAGGTAGAGAGATATAGACAGACTGATCGATGAATACATTTATAGGCAGGTTGGTAGATATCTATCTATCTATCTTTCTATCTATCTATAAATGGATAGATAGATACAAGGATATGGACAGATACAGACAGGTAGATAGTTGGATGGATAGATGGAGTTACATTTAATCTCCAATTTTATTTAACCTGATTGACTTTTTGAAAGACGGTGGTTGCATCTACCCTTCAGTAACCCTTTCAGCACAAGAGCTCTCTGAGTGAATAAAATGGCGTGGAGGTAGCGTGGAAAACGTGAAAATACTCTTATTACGGCAGAAGGGTATAAGTGAACACAATACTTTCTCGAGGAGCTTACGATAGTGTGGGAATGGGTGGGGATGGCCGTAGCATCTGTATTCAAGCAGCCACTCCCAACAGAGGCGATTGATGGCTGTGGTTGTTGGTGAATGCTTATTAGGCTGTAATGAGGGGCCAGGGTAGTGACTGGTGGAGATGTCTGAAGCCGATTGTGGCCCCATCGCTGAGTAATTGTGGCTGATATAATAGTGGAATCAGACCCGTGCAGAGAGAGATTCAGATGGAGAGATGGTGTGCAGGGAGATAGGGAGGAACTGGATATGCCACAAGAGGACATGGTAGATTAAAAAGTTTGTATTCTTAGTGGCTTGAGAAACTTCGTTGTACCCCGTCCTTACCGATTTATTCTCGTATTCCACGTCAACATTTTCTTATATATTTTTGCTGCAAATATAACTGATATTAAAACATAAAGAGAATGCAAGAGAAATGTAAGGTTTAACATGCAAGATAAATCACTAAGGATGAGATGCTTGAAGCCTACTGTGCCACCTGTAATACGCTCATAATTCTTACCAACTATACGTGGGTCATTTAGGCAGATAATCAGACTTACTATGTCTAAATCTTCTCCAGAAAATCGATCCCCAAAAGTCCCCATAAGTCCATGTGACATCCAGGTACTCAGCTGTACTGCTGGATGGAGGACAAGGGCGAAACAAACCGGGTCCACTAGTCCAATCGGCCCGAGACTCGTACCTGGGTTGTTCTAGTTACTACCTTGTTAAGGTAAACAAATGCGCCATCACTCCCCAGGTAGACAGAAGACAGCGGAGGAGATGCACAGGAGGGGCCGACCCCGATTAGGTTAAAAAAAAATAAATAAATAAAAAATAAAAGGGGGGGGGGGGGAAGGGATTTGGTGGTTAAGTGGTATGAGAAGTGGCCTATTGTCTGGAAGGCTGCGAGTTCGAGCCCATGCTGAGGCAGGGTATAGTCTAATGATTGAATTTCACATAAATAAATTTTATGATATTCCCTAGCATGTATTCAGTATGGGCGGTGGGTTTTTAGTGCAGAAGTGGTTACATGTGAAGGTGTGGTGGCATATAGAGCTGATGGGCCTGCGAGAACGAGGTATCAGATCTATGGCCAGAGTCTGACACACAAAAAAGACAACTGCCACGATACAAACCCTGATAGAGGATATTTGTGGCAGGCGAGATAGTGTTGGGAATGGTGGCGTTGATGATAGGGGTGTTGATGCTGTGATGTATCGAGCTGGATGATAGCGATGGCTGTGATACTACACGAATATTAATGGTATCAGCGGTAATGGCGATGATAGCAGTGATGATACGAGTGGCAAACATAAAATTGTACACACACACACAGTCGGGAACAAAGGCAAGTCTAATCTTTGCCCTCTTCTCTAGTTCTCACTTTCTTCTGATGGCGTATATTCCTAAACTGGGAGAGATTTGGTGTGATTTTTTGCCCATAGTTTACGCTTTTTATACGATGCATCAGGGAGGAAAATGACGGAGATGCCGTAAGTGTGCAGTAGATGAAGTAGAATAGTAGACGAATTTTTAGTCCTGACTGCATCTCTCATAAAAACACGCAGGCAGTAGAACAAGGCTGATTAATAAGAACAGTTTGGCGCTTAGGGATGAATGGGTAGATGTACTCTGATCCAGTCGCTAATATTCATGATAAGTACGCTAACCTTTCAAAGCGCACCCTCACACCTCTTACGGCAAAAATTGTAATGATATTCTTGTCAGGTGTAGCTAAAGAACACCTGGCAAAGCTCCCAGGGTAGGTGGTCAGGTGTTAACTGTGATTATCGTTTATTTTTGGCAACAGGTGATTTTATTACTCCCCAAACGTTGATTCTCTTGCGATTTAGGTAAGCCTCTGGTGGATTTTCCTGGTATCGCAGGTATTATAACTACGATACCAGTGATAACAGTATTTTCAAGGTTAACTTAACTGCCACCAGGCGAAAATATTTATATTGAAATACTTGTTTGTGAAAGGGTTAGATACAGGATGGGTGGACCTCACTGAGCATGGTTTTGTGTTTGTGTGTGTGTGTGTGTGTGTGTGTGTGTGTGTGTGTGTGTGAGAGAGAGAGAGAGAGAGAGAGAGATCCACTTCTATATTTATCCCATTTTATGCTATTCTCTTCCATCACCAGACGATCTGATGGAAGTTACAGGTGACGAATATTACTAGAAAGAAAACGAAAAAGACTCCATTAATTCCTTTACTATCAAAAGCCTTCCAGACTGAGCAGAATCATCTTTAAGTGAAGTATGTGAACCTTGGCGTCGTTTTAGTGAGGAAGTTTAAACTATGGGTGATTTTCAGAGTTTTATTTTTTATTTTTTTTTTTCATTTCATTACAGCAACAATTATATTATTTTTACTACCTTCAGACGAGATTATTCAGCTTTTGGCATACCTTTATTAATGGGGGAATTAAAAACATTTCCTCATTCCACCATACACTTATATCTATACTCTGCCGTTATCTCTTTTACCTGCTCTGCTTTCCATCTTTAACCTGGTGCCTTCTCACAAACTCATTGAGAGAGAGAGAGAGAGAGAGAGAGAGAAAAACTTACCTTCCGCTTTGCAATCTCATGTTTAATAATACGACCAGACTCAACAAATATCACCCCTTGAGTCCAATAATGCATTTGCTATTTTAATTTAGTTATGACCAGACGACTATATTTGGAGGGACCACCAATAGTGAAAAGGGTTAATGAAGGATTTATCTAACCTCTCCTTATCGAAAATCCCTCCTTATTTGAGTAAAATCCTCTGAAGGTAACGAGGGAAAAAAAATATTCTGGCCAGGATTCTCAAACATATTTACGATCAAATCTGTCGTAACTTACATATGCTCTTAAAGGAAGGACTAGACAAGGGATGATTTTTGCACTCCTTTCCTTGATCGTCCTGCAGAAAGCAAGTTATAGGCTACAGTAATTTTCGCCTCGTAACAAAGGTTTATTGATGAAGTGAGAAGGGGAGACAGAGGAAGATACAGCATCCTCCTTGTCTTTCCTGTAAATCAAAAACTGAGTTAAGATAGGAAACTGATCACATGTGCAAATGTTGGGTGGGGGAAAGAGACAGGTTACAGCTTGATTTCTTTATTTTCACTCATGTTTTGAGCTTCACAGAACCCATCTTCAGAGAGTCGCTGAAAATAAAGAATTCTAGCTCCTACCTGCGTCCCTTTCGCACCCAATATTTCCACCTGGATCATCTACACCTGATCGTATGTGTATTTGTGTATCCGAGTCCTGGGTTCGATCTTACTGCATTAGATTCTCGGTACAATGACCACTCCTCCTCGTTCTTTCCTGGAGTACCGGTATTTTAAAGGGAGTCATGAATCAGTTGTTTTGTATGCAGCATGAATCACTGCTTCAAACGGACCGACTGCTACGGTAAGCTTCTGTTTTATCTAAATATATATTTTCTTCTCGTGAATTTATAAGGCGTCATAAAATATACTCGATACGCGTGGAAAGTGATCGGCGTCTTGTGAAGTGATTTTAATGATTGTCTGTCACTCATCTGTGATAGTGGTTTAGAGACAGCTTCAATAAATTTTCATGGTTATGGACATTGGCGATTCATAAGGACATTGATGGATATTTATTCCCCAAACTTGTCCTCTCGATATGAAGTTCGTGAAATGTACTCACATTTATTAACCTGCTCACTAAAAGGTCTTGTTTTTGTCTTTAATCGTGCTGTCTCTAGGTAAATTTTCCAATGCAAGATAAATGAACAGAAGTGAGGGGTTCAGTAAAAGCTGTATCTGACCATTCCATTTCGAAGTGCCTCTCCTGCTCCGAATAAAAAGAGTTGAAATCTAAAGAAAAGAAATAACATGAATCAATACATTCAAGGTTTTTATTAAACCAGGAAACAAGGAGGTGAAGGTGATTTATTTTTTATATCATTATTGCAAAACATGATGGGAAGATTTAAAAGTTTGACGTGTTTATCACAATCCTACTTACTTACGAGTATGTAGAGTAGAATGCAGTTTAACTGTCTTATGTTTATAACTATTAAAATTTGCCATCATAATTTTCAGACGAACTTATGCCTTTGCAAACTCGCTGCTGATAAGACGCCCGTAATGCTTGATCGTCCTGTGCTTAGCAAGGCCAAGACTGAGTTACCCCTCTGCATTGTACAAAGGGGAAGAAAAGTTTGCCTAATGTTTCACCTCTTTTGCGTCTCTGCGTCCTCTACTGGCTGATAGTCTTAAACTGAGAGAGGCTTGGTATGTGCCTCTGCCCAGAGAGGGTTCCTTGGATATAATGCAAGGGGGAGGAAAGTGACGGACATCCCCTAGTGTAAAGCAGGTTCGGTTGAATACGAAAACCTCATCCTTAACTTACATAGACATATATTATTCCCGGGTGGAGCTACAGACGTGATGGTGGACACGTCGCGTCTCACTCGCTTATATGCAGGTGGAGTGGCCAGTTAAGGAAGGCGAGGCAGGCTGGTAGACAGAGAAGGAAGGGCGCTCTCTCGAGGAAGTAGGACACTCACGTCACAAACATGTCCAAGGAAGCAGGAGACACACATGCGCACAAGAAGGCACACACACACACATACACAAGAAAGAAGCGCACACACCTAAGAAAGAGAGCCAGCGCGCGCACACACACACACACACACACACACACACACACACACACAGTCAGTCAGTCGGTCAACCACACACCCAGATGACATGTGCATATGCGCGTGCGCTCATCAGCATGTACACACACAAGCCACGCGTGTGTGTATATCAGTGCATACATACACATGCGCATACACACATTGCCATGCGCGCACGTCCATGCACAAACATACGCACATTACCATATGTGCACATCGATGAACATGTATACATACACACATTACCATGTGAACACAAACACTACAAAACTCACTCATGGACCTGCACACAAACACACACATGCGCGAACGCGCTCACACACACACACACACACACACACACACACACACACACACACACACACGTAGGGACGCACATAAACATACATGCATTCATATATTCACACCTATACATGAAATATAACTCGCTATTAAAGATACACACATACCTACATCACAGCCATAAATTACCTATGAAATTGGTAACAGTTCATGGGGACCCATTAATGTCTAAAAAAACGAAGTAATTACCCCTTACACATATCAAGAAGTAATTAGGTTATTACCTTGTGGGTAAAATAGACGATTGGCCTTAGGTGAGAGGAAAAAAAAACAGCTGTCAGAAAGTTAAATCTCTCGCTCAACTTTTTGGATTTAAGCACTTAAATCATTGTGGTAAAAACTAGTTTGCTAGACTGAGAGAATTACAAAAGCTGTAGTACTGAGCCATTTACCTGGATTACTTATTTTCCATTATCGAGATTATGTTTGGCCATGTAGAGAGGATGGAGAGCGAGAGACTAACGAGGAGAGTGTATGTGAGTGAGGTGGAGGGGGGAGAGGAAGGGGGAGGCCGAGGATGAGATGGAGGGATGGAGTGGAGAGGTATATGAGAGAGAGGGGGGGGGGGCGAGCTGGGGAGAGGGCATTGAAATGGCGGGGGACTGGGCGACATGGAGGCTATTTGTTTGTGACCACCCCTTACGGAATTAAGACGTCTGAGAATAGATAGATAGGTAGAGTTGATGTAATTTAAGGACCTTATTATTGTAGAAGTTAATAAGACTGTGGGTTTCACTTTAGGTAGAAAAGCTTTACCGTACAATTAAATCGTCTGATGGTAGCAAAAAAAGACAACTTACTGAAAAAGTAAGCACACACACACACACACACACACACACACACACACACACACACACACACACACACACACACACACACACACACACACACACACACACTCCTAACCGATGACAAACATTTAACCAGGAAAAATATTAACATCCTGTATTCCAATCCCTGAAGACGTAACTAATCTACCACATAAATAGTGAAATGGACGTTGAGAAAGTAAGCTCTTATTTAAGCTTCTCTCCTTATACATACCGCATAAAGAGAACATTGAGTACAAATGCACTTGGGGACGATTAAGCAAGGGGAAGGAAAAAGGACGAATCAATTATGTCTTCCATTTCACCCCTTCAATCAGGTGACGTTCTTCTTAACTCGTTCATACCACTTTCAACCCCTTCCATTTACCTTGGGAGGGACTTAGCAGGGGAACAGCTAATGGTGGTCTTCATTAAGCGCTTCAGTACTTCAGGCCTTTTGAAAGCTGAATAAAATCGCGTGTAGGAAGCAAGCGTTACTACTACATCATTATATTGCAAGGGTTAATTTACCTGGCCGGCACGTCGATAGCTACAGGTGGTGACGGCAGGGGATGAGAGAGAAAGGGGGATATTCTCAAGGCTATAGGGCTTCCCTATTAATTCCTCGTTACTGTTTTATTCCTGTATATGAAACGTGAGTATTTCCTCGTATATCAGGTAATGTGTTGGTACTAGAGACAAAATACTGATGTGTTAAAGATAAGTCGCTAAAATAAAGGTGCTAGTGGACCCAAATTGAGGAGGAAGCCAACCTGTGTGTAGGGAAAATGAGTAAACTGTTCTTCTTCACACACCTGCCAGGTCTAATGTATGGAGGCTGGATTATTCCCGGATTTCGCAAATTCATCTTCGTCCAGCATCTTAAATGGTGGTGTTTTTGCATTACACACACGCTCACTCAAGCACACACACGCAACCGCGAGCGCGCGCGCACACACACACACACACACACACACACACACACACACACACACACTCTCTCTCTCTCTCTCTCTCTCTCTCGAAGAGAAAGCAAAAAAATCAGTTCGAGCTTTCGCAATAAATTGGACCCAGCCCTTATGAAGCAACCTAATACGTACCTCCTGACACGGATCGTTGCTACAGCGTGTTCTACCTATATATGAAAGTCCCATGCATAGAGCCACTCCATCTTCATCCATTTTTGTCGAAGGTGGTGGTTAGGGAGGGGAAGAGAGGGAGGCTGGGTGTGTGATTTAGCATCTTAACACTCTTGAAACACCTATGACTCATCCCCAGACCAATATAATCGTCAGGCGTTAAATGGAAGGAAGTAGCTGCTGGAGAGGGACGCTTTCATGTTATGACACAGATATAACCAGGTCGACTGACTGCTTATACAAATATCCCATAACTACTTCCGTTTCCCCCAGAAAGGAGGATGGTGAGCTCCAGAAGATCAGCTAAAGTCTACAATCAACCAGGTTCACGTTTCAGATGAACCTACTACTACCCTACTACTGCTACTATTAGTACTGATTCACCTGGTGAACAAGTCAACACTTTTTCTATCCTTAATGACCTAGAGCAGCTTGTACAGCACCCTATCCGTATCCCTGACCGCCTTGGAGAGAGCTCCAACATACTTGACCTCTTCCTTACAACTAATCTTTCTGCTTACACTGTTAATCTTTTCTCTCTGTTTGGCTTCTCCGATCACAACTTGATCACCTTAACCTGTCCTATCGCTCCGGTACGGTTTGTGGACGCTCCAAAGAAACGTCGTCTGTTGCACTTTGGAGCTGCGGACTAGGAGGCTCTCAGGCAGTACTCCTTTGATTTTCCCTGGAATGATTATTGCTTCTATGGCCGGGAGCCATCTGAGTGTGCCTTGCGCATTACGGAGGTTATTCTCTCGGGCATGGAAGCATACATTCCTTTCTCATATCCATTGACTAACGCAAGAAGGCCTTGGTTTAATCACGCTTGTTCTAATGCTGTCCGCATCAAGCGGAGGGCCTATTAAAGGTACCGGAGCCAACCCACCCCTGAATCACATCTTTTATACGTTTCTGCCTGGAATCGTGCTAAGTCTGTTCTTCGCTCTGCTAAAAATAATTTCATCCGTACTGAATGCTCTCAAGTCTCCAACTCGAATTCTTCCAGCCCCTTCCGGCACCTTGCCAAAAACTTATCTAACAACTTTACCTCACCATCCTTCCCTCCTCTTTTCTACTCCGATGGCTCTGTAGCTATTTCTTCTGTTGATAAAGCAGATCTCTTTGCTCAGACTTTCTCCTCCAATTCTACCTTAGACGAGGGTGGTGCTGTTCCCCTCTGACTTCCTCATGGCTGACATTAAAATATCTTCAGCTGATGTATTTTCTGCCATCAAAGGCCTCAATACTAACAAGGTATATGGGCCTGATGGATTCCCTCCTGTTGTTCTCAAGAACTGTGCTTCTGTGCTTACACTCTGCCTAGGTAAACTCTTTCGCCTTTGTCTATCAACTTGTACCTTTCCTTCTTGCTGGAAGTTTGCTCTCACTCAGCCAGTCCCAAAGAAGGGTGACCATTCCCAACCCTCTAACTATCGTCCAATTGCTTTAACATCCTGTATCTCAAAAGTTTTTGAGACAATTCTTAGTAGAAAAAATTTAAAGCATCTTTCCTATCACAACCTTCTTTCTGATCGGCAGTATGGGTTCCGTCAGGGACTCTCCACTGGCGATCTTCTCACCTACCTTTCAGACTCCTGGTCATCCTCCTTTCGGGACTTTGGCAAAGCTTTGCCATTGCACTTGACATCTCAAAGGCTTTCGATCGAGTCTGGCATAAATTTTTAATTTCCAAACTGCACTCTTACGGTTTCTATCCTTCTATCTGTGCCTTCATCTCTAGCATCCTTTCTGGTCGTTCTATAGCCGCTGTTGTAGATGTCCATCGTTCTTCTCCTTGATCTATCAACAGTGGTGTACCTCAGGGGTCTGCCCTATCAACAACTCTCTTTCCTTTATTCATCAATGACCTTCGAAGCTGTACATCTAACCCCATCCTCTCATTCGCTGATGACTCCACCCTTCACTGGACTTTGAAATCGGTCATGTGAATCCTCAGCAGCCGACTTTGCTGACAGTGGTCTCTGGGCAAATTAAGTCATTACTGCCGACTGGTGGGGAATGACCGGCCTGATTTTCAAAGTTGTTGGGGAGAGAAGCAAGTAAAACAACAGGATGCTTGCTGCTGATTATACAGTTGGCTTCAGTAGCCCCATAATAGTTTCGAAGCAGTATTGAAGCCGAAAGGGATCTTGCCATTCGAATCAACAACAGTTACTTGGAATAACATCTCCCTTTATCAGTTTGGGATCTCAGATAATGGCTGCCTGTCTTGTCTGATGCTGCATCACGTAAGAGATCCTCGACAACAGGACCTCGGTAATGACCTGCCCACCCACGATATACCACCTTCCCTCACATATTCAGGCAGCTTATCTTGTCATCTTATTCTCAGTCTCTCTCATCTCCTTCTAACCAGCTCGTCATGACAGTATCGTTAACCTCTTCAGTGGCATGTCTTATTTCTCGTTTTGTACTAACACAGACGATTTTTCTCAGTTAAGGAGTGGCTTATTAGAAACAGCCTTCACTGACCCTCTTCGCTACAAGACATCATTTCAGAGATGAATAAAATCGCCTGGAAGTAACAAGAAAATAATAGAAAATGTCACTGGCTTGAAGGTGTTAGGGATTTTTGACTTTGATTGTACAATATCAATCTCCCCTTAGGGCCTTAGAGACAAAACAAAAATTGAGGCCTGGACCGCATGGGGACTCATTCCTTTAAAATCAAATATGAAAGTTTTTTCAGGGGGCAAAATTTAGCCTGCTATTCCTCTGCTTCTACATCACACTTTGAGCATGTCCGTCACAGTCCTCCCTGACGCAACATAAAAGAAAATCACATAGAGTAATATACCAAACCGTTCACAGATTATTACCATGTGCCCGCAGATAAAATCTGAAGTAAAGAGGTGAAATATTAGGCGAAGTTAGAGGCAGGGGAACATACCAAGCTTCTACCAGCTTAAGAAATCCAGCTGATGAAAGAAAAAAGAAGGGGTGAAATATTAGGCAATGTGATGGCTAGGGAAACATAAGCCTTTCTCAGATTAAGAATATTATCCATCTGACGAAGTTAGAGGAGGTGAAATACAGGGTGGCACATAAATATAATGCTTCGTTTACACTGTGTCTGGTGATTTCTCGTGTTTTGTGAGGACGGATGGCTGTTTATTCATCATCTACCCTACACCATTCATTCAGTATACTCCCACTGCCATAGCTACGCCCACACCAGCTGATTGAGAGATAAGGTACTACCACGTGCGTTTTTGGTGGAGCTCTTTCCGGCCTGCCCTGTAGTAAGCGAACTTATGTCCACACCTGTACAACAACCATGGTGGGAAAGATATAAAGGAGGCCCAGTCCGCTCCAAGCCAGGTCCGAGCCAGGTCTTCCCTAATTGACTGCAAAGTATATAACGCTGGCCGTATTGAATCGCTTTTTTGTGGCAGGGATGATTAGGGCCCTGTTCTTCCTAATCATACACATCTGACAATCGTACATCTGGGCCGGTTTATGGAGAGGGCGGCTTGATTGCCTCCAAGGTGGTCGTCTGCCATTTTAGGTTGTACGAATCTTTTTATAAATTTCCTTTTCTTTTTTCTTTTTTATTCTCATTTACTTCTACCACACCCACTGAACCTCAGAAATTGTGTAGGCCAGATTATGCGCCAGTATCTGTCTGTCTATCTGTTGATCTCTGTCACTTAGCCGTTCTGTCTGTCTCTCTGTTTTCCTGTTTATCAATAAGCATAAATGTCTGCTCGTCTCCGTACCTGTGTATCTGTCCATGTATCTATCTATCTATCTGTCTATCTATCAATCTATGTCTGTCCATCACACATCCAGACCGGTTAATGGAGATCTCTGGTTGATTCCACGCCTTTTTTTTTCATTGTTTATTTTTCATTCCTATCTTCCTACCCAATTCACCATTAGAAAGTGTTCAGACTAGACTGTATACCGGTATCTGCCACCCCCCCTCTCTCTCTCAATCTATCCATCTAATAAGTTCACCTTTCCTTTCCTTTTCTTCACTCGTAATAAAACGGTGGCTATTTAGAAACGATCCATAGCATTTTACTTTCAATATAATGAGATTTCAGGGGATATGGAGTCTTGAGCGATTGATAGGAGGGCAAGAACTAATGACAGGAGGACGATAAAGAGATAAGAAACCAGTGGTGTACCTGAGGGGAGCGAGGGGGGGGGCTGTTTGAAACTGCCCCCCGGGCCCCCAATTGAGGGGGGCCCCCAAAAGCCTTAAAAATTTATAAGCTTTTTTGTTAATATTTAAAAATATATATATTTATCATCCCCACAATCCCGGCTGAGATATTAGATAAGTTTTGAGAATTAGGGGGCCTAGGTTCCTTGCGGGGGCCCCCTGCAGGAGGGGGACCCCGCAAAGAACCTAGCCCCCCGGGCCGCCAAATCTCTAGGTACGCCCCTGTAAGAAACTGCCCCTAACATTTATTGAGAATTGGTAGCACTCTGTACTATACACGGCGAGGGATGATGGGCAGAGTGCTATCAGGTTTTATAAACAAACGATGGATGATGCGGTATATAGTACTGTGTTGAGTCCACTTGTCGTTGAATGTATTTTTTCGTAATACACACACACACACACACACACACACACACACACACACACACACACACACACACACACACACACACACACACACACACACACACACACACACACACACATCTGTTCATGAAGAGGGTCCCACTCTGGCTGAAAACGCTACATTCTTCCCCTACCCCTAGCCCCCCCGAAAGAAAGAAAAAAATGGGCATTGTTCTCCTTCCATACCTATTTTCTTTACTGCGGAGCCCATCCCTTTACTGAAACCTATTTTTTTCTTCTACTTCCTCAGTTTACCAGATTTATACCCACTGTTCCTGTATATTTGTTCCATTGTTTTATGAAGGTTTATCATATATCTGTCCCACGTCTTAAACCTTCCCCATCCATGCACTCCATACATCACTTCAAATCATATCGCGAAGGTGTGAAGAAGCCCCTAATTTCTGATAGATATTTGTTGGAACTAGTGATGAGGGTAATGTGTGTTTGTCTTTACCTAACTGCTGAATGAACTTTGTGAAGTCTTATTTTTTTATCTTTGTTTTACGCATCCAACAATAGGCATAGACTGACAGTAGTCCTGCTAAGCGCTTTATATAGTGTCACACTCTGCAAGTCGCCGCTCAGGCAAGGTGGACTTTCTGAATGTATTAGCAAAGGTATTTTTCTTGAAACTTAAATACGATTTGTGGAAATTAGTGAAGTAATTTAGCCCACCGAAATTCATAATTCTAAAATGTTGTCAACCGAAACTCGCGTCCTTCCTTACCGTAGCTCACTTTTCTACCACAGTACCACCACCTTCTCTTGGACTAATTAGATCTCACCTTCACAACTGTTCCACAAATCACCGTCAGAACCTGGAGAGAGAATCTGAGGCTTCCATACACCTTTGGGAACTCTCTTTTATGAAACTGACTGTCACTTTTAACTTCTGTTCCATATCCCACATTCTCTTTCAGCACATGCCAGCACCGTATAGTTGCTTCTCAGTGTTGTTCCATCACATTAGGTAACTGTTCCTTCTCACAATCCCACCGACACATGAAGTTAGTTTTGGTTTCTACCCATTCTTTCTTAGCACATTCAAACACCGTATAAATGCTCTCCAGTGTTTTTTCACTGTCGGTCACTGCTGCCTCTCGCCATCCCTCGTACAGTCGATGTTACTGAATCCCATCTCCATAGCATCCTCTCTCCGTCCCTCTGACCATCAACCCCCCACGTAAATCGAATGCAAAACAAGGTAGGTCCCTCTGCCCAATTCTTAACCCTTAGACAGCGAGGGGCCACTCCAAGGCTTTGTAAAATCATCTAGCGAAGAAGAATGGAAGAGTTAAGATTTCCCCCACCCATACAGGATGTGAAAAGCCTTGAATTCTAGCTTTCGCCAGACGAATTTACTTTAGCTTATGAGTGGCTCTTTCTCATGTAAGGATTATGATACCTCGGTTCTTTCCCAGTATCGTCCGTACATTAACATCCTTCGATTTTGTCTATGCTGCCGCCAGACTATTCTCTTCAGCTTAAAAATGACCTATAGCCATTTAAGGATTATAAACACTTAAAACTCCAGATAAACGCTTATCGTGGTAGGCCTGAACACCTTCCATTCGTACTCATGTAGAATCCAATCGTACACTACCATCCTTTATTATTCTCGGTACTGCCACACCTTTATGTCACCCCGGTTGTCATCTGAGAATTTCAGATACTCGTAAATGTGGTTTTAAAATCGGGCTAAACGTGTCATGATGGGTTCCAATCCTTTACAGCCCCATCCTGACACCATCCACTTATCCACTACTACCCCTCCATAAGTCCAGGCATAAGAAAACTGCTACATTTTCGCTAATGTCAGTGTGTTATTCGTGTGAAACAATCTTTACGTAGAGAAATATTTACATTACCAGTAGATTCCGGCAGTAAATACGTGCTACCTTAGGCACAAATACTTTCTCCTTTTCTTTTTTTTCATTTTCCTTCCAGCATCCCTCTCACAGTTGGTCATTCTATTATAGAATGCACATGAGAAACAATGTATTCTCATAAATTCAAATGATTCCACTCAGACGCGTGTCATTATATGCTTGCACACCTTCCATCCCCACCCTAGCACCATGTACTTACACACTACCGTCTCTACGTTTTACTGTCGCTAATGCCGCATTATTATATCCGGATTACGTGTAATGTGTCACCGAGGATTGAAATACATCCTGATAACAGCAAAAGGCATGTCATGGACTGAACACCATCCTATCGTACCCTGCTATCCTTCACACTACCATCCTTCCATTCTCACCGGCTTCGGTGTATTCTTGGCATCGACGAAATGGTTCACTTGATAGAGTCCCTTTGCATCCACAGGGTTAAAAATACCATCAGATTCTACTTAAACTTGTGTTATTATAGGCTTGAACACCCATCTGTACCCCAGCAGCAGTTACCTGCGCAGCCACCGCCCTTTATTATTCCAGCAAATATTCTAGGCACAGGCGAATCTGTTATGCCTGAGAGAATCTACATATTCAGAGTTAAAAATATACCCGGTATAGCTTTGACACCTTCCCTCCACACCTCCTAAGATCTGACACCTTCCCTCCACACCTCCTAAGATCTGACACCTTCCTTTCCCACTTCCTAAGCTCCTTTGTATTCCTCTGTACACCTTCCCTCCCCACTTCCCAAGCTCTGACACCTTCCCTCCCCACTTCCTAAGATCTGACACCTTCCCACTCCACCTAAGTTCTGACACCTTCCCTCCCCACCTCCTAAGCTCTGACACCTTCCCTGCCCACCTCCTAAGATCTGACACCTTCTCTCCCCACCTCCTAGGCTCTGACACCTTCCCTCCCCACCTCCTTAGCTCTGACACCTACCCTTCCCACCTCCAAAGCTCTGACACCTTTCCATCTCACTTCCTAAGCTCTGACACCTTCCCTTCTCACCTCCTAAGCTCTGACACCTTCCCATCTCACCTCCTAAGCTCTGACACCTTCCCATCTCACCTCCTAAGCTCTGACACCTTCCCTTCCCACCTCCAAAGCTCTGACACCTTCCCATCTCACCCCCTAAGCTCTGACACCTTCCCTTCTCACCTCATAAGCTCTGACACCTTTCCATCTCACTTCCTAAGCTCTGACACCTTCCCATCTCGCCTCCTAATCTCTGACACCATCCCTTCCCACCTTCTGAGCTTTGACACCTCTTCTTACCTCCATAGCTCTGACACCTTCCCTCCCAACCTCCTAAGCTCTGACACTTTTCCCACCTCCTAAGCTCTGCACCTTCCCTCCCCACTCCATAGCTCTGACACCTTCCCTCCCCACCTCCTAAGCTCTGACACTTTCCTTCTCCCACCTCCTAAGCTCTGACACCTTCCTTCCCCACCTCATAAGCTCTGACACCTTCCCTTCTCACCTCCTAAGCTCTGACACCTTCCCTCCCCACCTCCTAAGCTCTGACGCATTCCTTTACCCACCACCTAAGCTCTGACACCTTCCCTCCCCACCTCCACAGGTCTGACACCTTCCCTCCCCACTTCCATAGCTCTGACACCTTCCCTCCCCACCTCCATAGCTCTGACAGCTTCCCTCTCCATTTCCATAGCTCTGACACCTTCCCTCCCCACCTCCATAGCTCTGATACCTTCCCTCCCCACCTCCATAGCTCTGACACCTTCCCTCCCCACCTCCATAGCTCTGACACCTTCCCTCCCCACCTCCATAGCTCTGACACCTTCCCTCCCCACCTCCATAGCTCTGACACCTTCCCCTCCACCTCAGCAGCTATCACCCATACACGACCTCTCATTCATTAGTCCAGGTAAATATTCTAGCCACTGACAGATTTGTTTGCCTGAGATAATCCTTACACATAGTTAAAAATAAACCAGGATTTAAGCTAAACCCCCGTCATGATAGATTTGAACATCTATTTCCACTCTAACATCATACCTCGTACACCACCGTCCTTCCCTAATTCCAGGCAAATTATTCTGAGCACTAACGATTTTTTTCCATCTTAGAGAAACCCTACGCATCCAGAGGGTTCAGAATACATCCAGGAACCAGCTAAACCCGTGTCATGATAGGCTTGAACACCTCCTGTCTCTACCCCTGGAGAATCCCTTGTACATTACCGTTCCTGAATTATTCCAGGCACGGAACAAGTGAGGCCCAGCTGGCCATGCGTGCGGGCTGGAGGTGTGCGTACAGATGGCTCCCTCATCCTTGTTTACGAGGAACATGCGCAGAAACTATATGCACGAGGATGGATGCCAGGTTCCATATTTATAAACCTGGCTTACGCATACATGGGTTAAAAGATACACTGTTCTTCATTCAGTTACATTAGTTTTCACACCCTAACTCCTCTGCTAAATGACAAGTAACGTGAAATCTGTAGATCTGTAATATTGTAAACTGTAAGGGAAATGTGCTTATCTTACAAATTAGCTGAGATTCTTGATAAATATCGCCACAAGAGGAGGAAAACGAGAAAGAGCTTGGGAGAGGAAGATGGGTATGGGGAGAGGAGGTGGGAAGGAGGGGGGGAGGAAGGGAAATAGAAAGGAAGGACCGAGGGAGAAGAGAAGGGGGAAGGGGTTGAATTGGGAAATAAGAGGGTTGGAGGAGGTGGAAGGGAGGGACTGAGAGTGGGGGAGGGGAGGGAGGGAAGGAAAGGGTGAGGGAGGAGTGAGGGCAATGAGCAGGTGAAACAGGAGGAGTAAAGGGAAGAGGAAGGGGAAGAGAACAAGGAAGAGCAGAAAGAAAAGGAGGGGGGAGAGGAAAGCTGTGAGTGGAAAAGCAGAAGTTATGACGGAGTGGGGAGGGAGAGAGAGAGAGAGAGAGAGAGAGAGAGAGAGAGAGAGAGAGAGAAATATCCATAGCCAAAATCATCTTACGAAAGGGCTTTGCTTTTTTCTACTGTATGTTGACTCCACATTGCTTAGTCAGAATACACCCTTACACAGACTGGTATGATGGTGTAGTGGTTAGCACACCCCCAGTCGGAGTGACGGGGCTGCAGTGCGCGTGGCTTTGAACCCCCAAGAGGTGACTGGGGACTCCTGCTTCATGTAATGCCATCAGGGGCTCGGGTCTGTCATCCACCCTTATATGTTCAAGCCTTCACTTACTATACTTCAGAGGGGGTAATTTGGGTAGGGGTTTTCCTGCTCTCTCTCTCTCTCTCTCTCTCTCTCAGAGAAAACTCCCCCCATTCACTACGACAGGTCTGTTATATAAACGAAACCGACTGGTGTTGGCAAGCATAATAAAAAGTTATCGTTCAAAAAAAAGTATATATATATATATATATATATATATATATATATATATATTTTATGCGAGGAAGAAGGAACCAAAGGCCATGAGCCTGCAGTAACAGTTCCCTCCAAGAGAAAAACAGAATACAATAGAGAGCCAAATTCAAGATCCGATCATTTTGAGATGCCTGGACACACTGCGTTTGAAAGACTGGAGATCATAGGCAGCAGGAAATACAGACAGAGGGAGACAGTTCCAGAGCTGACCTGTTGCATAAATGAAAGACTGGGAGTAACGGTTAACCCTTGCATTAGAGAGCTAGACAGAAAAAGGATGAGAGTTTGCTGCCAGACGGGTGCTACGCGCCCGTCGTAGAGGTGGAGGAATGCAAGCAGACAGTTCAGAGGAGCAGTGACCATTAAAGTAGCGATAGAAAAGAGATAAAGATGCAACAGTGCGGCGAAGAGACAGAGGTTGAAGGGAGTCAGTAAGAGGAGGAGAGTTAATGAGACGAAAAGCCTTTGACTCCACCCTATTGAGAAGAGCTGTATGAGGGGAGCCTCCCCACACGTGAGAGTTGTACTCCACACAGGGGCGGATAAAACCCCTGTATAGAGTCAACAATTGCGTAGGGGTAAAGAAAGAGCGGAGTCGGCTTAGCACACCCAATCTCTTGGAAGCAGATTTTACAAGAGATGTAATATGATCTTTCCAAGATAAGTCCCAAGTAAATGAAACCCCAAGCATGTTCAAGGATGATGCAGGATTAAGCTGAATATTATTAAACATTAGTGGGTATACCTGTGGAAGATTTTGTCGGGTTGAAAGGTGTAAGAACTGAGTCTTAGCTGCATTAAAGACAACCATATTATTTTTACCCCAGTCAGAGATACGAGCCAAGTCAGACATTAGGTGTGCCATAGCCTCATCCCTTGTTTGTTGAAGTAACTGTTGAGATGGGCGTTGCGGGAACCGAATGGAAAGGTGAAGGGTGGAGTCATCAGCGTATGAGTGGATAGGGTTAGATGTACAGCTTAGAAGATCATTGATGAATAAAAGGAAGAGAGTTGGTGATAGGACAGAGCCCTGAGGAACACCATTGTTGATAGATCTAGGAGAAGAACGATGGCCGTCTAAACAGCAGCTATAGAACGACCAGAAAGGAAGCTAGCGATGAAGGCACAGATAGAAGGATAGAAACCGTAGGAGGGCAGTTTGGAAATTAAAGATTTATGCCAGACTCGATCGAAAGCCTTTGAGATGTCAAGTGCAATGGCAAAGCTTTCGCCAAAGTCCCGAAATGAGGATGACCAGGAGTCTGAAAGGTAGGTGAGAAGATCGCCAGTGGAGCGTCCCTGACGGAACCCATACTGACGATCGGAAAGAAGGTTGTGATAGGAAAGATGCCTTAAAATTTTTCTATTAAGAATTGACTCAAAAACTTTTGAAATACAGGACGTTAAAGCAATTGGACGATAGTTGGAGGGTTGGGAGTGGTCACCCTTCTTTGGGACTGGCTGAATGAGAGCAAACTTCCAGCAAGAAGGAAAGGTACAGATAGATAGATAGATAGATAGATAGATAGTTTATTGACCACAGCAATTACAGAGTTTGTTTTACAAAAATCATATAGTATACAAAATCATTTGAACAAAGTATAAATTAAGTAATTTTCTTACAAAAAAAAAAAAAAAATTGCAGTCCAATATAAGTATCATATTCTAAGATAATCATAAATATAAGTATCACTAGCATTTGGCTTCTTCTATTCTTATGTGTACACAATTATCCCTTATTTATGCACATAAAATCATGATAATACAAGTTGACAGACAAAGACGAAAGAGTTTGCCTAGGCAGGGTGTAAGCACAGAAGCACAGTTCTTGAGAACAACAGGAGGGACCCCATCAGGCCCATATGCCTTGTTAGTACTGAGGCCAGTGATGGCAGAAAATACATCAACTGAAGAAATTTTAATGTCAGCCATGAGGAAGTCAGAGGGGGGAAGTGATGGAGGAACAGCACCGGAATCGTCTAAGGTAGAATTGGAGGAGAAAGTCTGTGCAAAGAGATCTGCTTTATCAGTAGAAGAAATAGCTACAGAACCATCAGAGTAGAAAAGAGGAGGGAAGGATGATGAGGTAAAGTTGTTAGAAAGATTTTTGGCAAGATGCCAGAAGGAGCGGGAAGAATTCGAGTTGGAGAGTTGAGAGCATTTAGTATGGATGAAATTATTTTTAGTAGAGCGAAGAACAGACTTAGCACGATTCCGGGCAAAAACGTAAAGATGATGTGATTCAGGGGTGGGTTGGTTCCGGTACCTTTTGTAGGCCCTCTCCTTGTTGCGGACAGCATTAGAACAAGCGTGATTAAACCAAGGCTTTCTTGCGTTAGTCAAAGGATATGAGAAAGAATGTATGCTTCCATGCCCGAGAGAATAACCTCCGTAATGCACAAGGCACACTCAGATGGCTCACGGCCATGGAAGCAATAATCATTCCAGGGAAAATCAAAGAAGTACTGCCTGAGGGCCTCCCAGTCTGCGGCTCCAAAATGCCACAGACGACGCTTCCCTGGAGGGTCCACAGGCTGTACCGGAGTGATAGGACAGGTTAAGGTAATAAGGTTGTGATTGGAGGAGCCCAACGGAGAGAAAAAATTAACAGAGTAAGCAGAAGGATTAGTTGTGAGGAAGAGGTCAAGTATGTTGGAGCTCTCTCCAAGGCGGTCAGGGATACGGGTAGGGTGCTGTACAAGCTGCTCTAGGTCATTAAGGATAGAAAAGATGTAGGCTTGTTCACCAGGTGGATCCGTGAAAGGAGAGGAGAGCCAAAGGTGGTGGTGAACATTGAAATCTCCAAGAATGGAGATTTCAGAGAAAGGAGAAATGGATAGAATGTGTTCCATCGTAGAAGTAAGATAGTCGAAGAATTTTTGATAGTCAGTAGAATTAGGGGATAAGTAAACAGCACAGATATATTTAGTCAGAGAATGACAGGAAAGCCGAAGCCAGAGTGTGGAGAATTCAGAAGAATCAAGTTCAGGAACATGAGAGCAAGATAAGTCGTTGCGTATATATACACAACAGCCACCTTTGGCTTAGAAATGAGTATAGAGAAAGTAGGAGGATACAGAAAAGGGTTTGCTGTCAGTTGCCTCAGACAGCTGAGTCTCCGTTAGAAAAAGAAGGTGAGGTTTAGAGGAGGAGAGGTGGTGCTCAACAGAGCGAAAGTTAGAGGAAAGGCCGCGAATGTTGCAGAAATGAAGAAGAAGAGAGTCAGACAGTGGTTCCAGGCACCTTGAGTCGTCACCGGGAGAGGGGCAGATGGTGGGGGCATTTATGGTCCCCCCCCCTGGGGACTCCGAGGCTTGATAAAACGACGCCATTTTGGGTAAATTTTGAATAGAAAGTGTAGTGTGTACTGTGCATGTAGTTTGGTGAAGATAGTTAGAGAAATTTGTACTGGAGAGCATGCTGGCCTACTCTCTGTGTAACTGAGTTGGTAAAATCTTAGGTTGGTAGCAAGAATACACTAAAAATTCAGTTCTTACTGAAAGAATTGAGAATGCAGTTATTAGATTATGCAGCGAAACATGAGCATAAATGAAGGATTGTGAACTTAAAATACTACCGTAATAGTGGGTTGATTTCAGAGTTCCCTTGTTGTTGTTGGTTAGCCTGTCTGTCTGTTCGATTAAACCCGTCGACAGCAGGAAAAAAAATGCTTGCGTGAGGCTGTCATTCTGGTACAGTACAGCACATACACCCTGCAGTGACTTGGCGCCCCCTTGTGGTAGACAGCGCTTCACCATGGTCTGATCAGGGCGAGGCGCAGGGATATATGAGGCTTGGTTCCCGGATGGACGCCGCAGTCGCGTGACCCACGGTACGCAGTGCCACCACGTATATGCCCCTCGTCAGCGCCTTTGACTTCAGTGAACTGCAAATGGAAAAAGTATACTTACATAATGAATTTTTATGCAACAGTTTCTACTCGACATGAAACCTGTTCTACATATTGAAATCGTGTTTATTGTGAAGGTGAAGCCAGGAATCCAAAGGCTTAAATGATGAGTGTATTGCTGTTTGATCCACTTCACTGGCCATTCTGTTCATAGTTCTCCCACGTTCGTACTTTCTGTGTCCTTGTTTCTGGATCCTACCTCACCCCATCCTTAGGTGAGAAGTAGAAGTCAAGATGTTGATGAATATCTTTAATGTGAAATATAACACTCACGACCCTACTTAGATCCTGAAAAATGTCCAGGTTTGGCCTGAACTGTTATATCTACACAAAAAAACAGACTTCAGTATGTAAGAAAAATAATCCATGCTACTGGTAAATTATGGCAGCTTTCCACTACTGTCTCTCGCTTTTACACAGCAGACAAAGCAAACAATAGGTCGTATTCTCCTTGCTTTAGGAGGCTCTTTAATATCTCTTCCTAGAAAATATTTATTACACATATTTTACTGTCAGACTTTCTTAATTATTTTCTTGTGCAAGCCACGTCTATCTATCTATCTATTGCCAGACGCCATAATCCCGTAAGGGGTGGCCATTTGACTTTGAGTTACCTGTTTTTACGGGGAGGGGCACTAACCCTCCACCAAACCCACTTGCTGACACGTAGGGATTACGTATGGTTTGGTTATATGGGTGCCACCCAGCGTTGTAAATGGTTTCTTGGCTTACAGGAAACCATTTGGCTTGTCATTCAATGTAAAGCCACTTGTAAAGAAAAGAAAAGCAATAGGAAGTGACAGGAAAGATGGGAGAAATAGGAAGAGAGGAGGGCAGGCACAGAAAAAGAATGAGAGAGGCTAAGAAAGAAAGAGGCAGCACTACATCAAGTGAATGGATGATGGTCGCCAATGAAGATTAATGTGTAGAAGATCTGGACAGAATAAGTGACCTTAAATGAGTCAGTTATTGAATATACAGAATTATTTCACGGAGACGAATGCAAAAGAAAAAATAAGGCTTACCATTCTCCCCATTTTCAATGTAGATAGTATATCAATAACATAACCAAAAACTTTGATTACCATCATCGTTGTCGTCGTCGTTAATCACTAACGCTTCAACACGAGGACGCCATTATTTTCTTTTCGCTGTTGTCAGGCGGTTTTATGTAGATAAACAGAGGCGCCAAGCAGTGCAGGGGTAAATGAAGGCCATAACTAACCCCTCTAGATCGAAAAGTTTATCCAAAGCTGAATAAAACTGCTCCTTAGTTGCTGGAAAATAATACAAATACGTCTCCTTGCATCAGGAGTTAAATGGCACGCCATAAATACAAGTTGTTTAGCATGAGAACTTAGTTATGCATATTACAGTGTTTTGGGTAATGTTATTTTTTTTTATATAGTGGTTAAAGGAATTGTTATGCTGCTTTTATGTTACTTGTCAAACACACCTTTGTGTTATTAATAAAGATAATGTACCGTGGTGGGAGTGAGGGAGGTTGGGATTCGGTAGTTTTACGAGATTTTTTTTCTTCTTGGTGACCCCCCTTATTGTCCTTTGACCGGAAGTTAGAAAAAAAATAAAATTTTTTGTCTAAATGAATTCCTTTAACATTTCCCGGAATATTTCGAGAAGTTTATTTTATACAATTTCCTTTGCATTATATAAGATGTGTTAAACTAAATATGCAGAGCGCTATCAGCCTTCCAAGTAATTCCAACAATTTTTTTTTTTTTTTTTTCAGAGATAGATTTGCTACAAGAATTTCAAGTGTTCACAGATAATTTGCTTTTCAAAACTGCGTGCCTTTCTCTTTCCGCTTTAACGTTTAACCATACGGACAAAGATATATGCCAAAGACAAAGCACATTTACACTGAGGTCGGGATCAGACATATTCTAACGCAAACCTTTCGATCGTGTAAGTCAGGCGAAAAGCTGGAAGAACACCCTGTAGTCATGTTGTAGGGGAGTGTGAGAAGCAGAATGACCAGAATATGAAAGAGTGAAGCTGAGTGTTTTTTATTTGGTTGTTATCCCAACCCACTCGATCAGATTATTTGCGTTAGAATTCAACCGCAGCCTCAGTGTGAACCTTCTCATACAATTACAAAATTTTCCAGTATTTTCTTGTCTGCGGCAACGGAAGGTGTTACATGAAAATGCATTATTTTCACGTGGTAACAGTATTTACAAAACAAAAGAGTATGAAAAAAAAAAATTATTTACGTCGCTCGAGAAAGAATGAGAAATATGGAAGGCAGGAGAGAATGATGGTTGAGGATTATGGGCAAACTTTTACCCGTGCTACTACCCATATCCCTCCAGCATTATTTGGTCCGCCCACAAAGCCACACAGCATAAAAGGTTTTGTTGATGGCGTGCATGTGTTTGTGTGTGTGTGTGGGGGGGAGGAAACCGGTTCTACCACCTCATATTTTTTAATCTTGAATATTAACTGCGACTCAGAGCAAGATTAGATTACACCTGAACTGGACTGCAAAAGAACCCTGTGATGGCTTGTATTGTGAAGAGCCCCGGACTCCCCCTTACCCTTGCTTCTGAGGCAGGCCACGTATTCATACACTTTCTTGACTATAAGATGTATAAGAGTATTTGTACCATCATTTTCACTCATACAGCTACAAAAAACGTACCAACTAAATAGAATGGGCATTAGTGTAAAAAGTAAAACAAAGCATAATGATTCTGGTAATGCTTCACTTCCACAATGACTTGCTTATCGTCAAAATTGCCAGAGCTCCTTTACGAATACTTCAGGTGTTGTGTAATCAGAGGTGTTCATTGTTGCAGCATCACAATGTCCATCGAGCTGGTATCACGGCATTGATACACCTTCTTTATCATTATAGCGCTTTTTATCTCTGTTTCCTTCTCTTACCGTTGTGTCTTTCATCAATAGCCTGCAGATTAAGGCTGGTAACTGCCAATGATCTTACGTTACGTTGTGGGTGTTGGGTATTGGTAATTGTGCAGTCTCTCTCTCTCTCTCTCTCTCTCTCTCTCTCTCTCTCTCTCTCTCTCTCTCTCTCGAATTCAGGGTATACAAACAAGTCAGACTCTTCATACCCATTATGGTGAAAATCAGTAACTATATACATGCAAGAAAATGCTAAAATAACCATTAGGACAATCAAATATTTTATCGGCAAAAATTTCACCTTTGTTGGTCTTACAATTAATTTCTCGCTGGCAGTATTTATCACAAAGTACAAGACTAATACTGAAATATCACAGAAACAGTTGAAAGTATTACCTGGTATTTATTTCTTATTTTAATGTCATGAAAATTTTTTAAGTAATCTTACGAAACATTTAATTCCTGCACGATGCGGAGTCGTCATAGTACTGAAGGGGTTAACAGTGACTGTTTTACCCTTTCATTATTTCTTTTCTCCCTGACCTGAATGTTGCCTGGAACACTGATAGATAGGTGGATGGGTGGGTAGATGATAGATCGATAGATAGATACAGACAGATAAATCTAGTAAAGACAAAGGTAACTGATGAGCCTAAAGACCTGCTGGGTGTCAATAAAGTTGCCTTAAATCGTCTTGCGGGAGAAAAACCCTTTTGCTTCAGTCTTGACTAGGCTGTATAAAGTGGTGTGGCGGTGCAAGAATATAAGGTATGACGCTATCATGTGGAATAAATGGGGCTTTTACAATGTCCTGGACACGAAGTTGCTACAAAACTGAAGGAATTTACCAGGTTTAGAGCTGATGATATTATAGAAATGACTAATCAGTGACAGGATACATTGAGAGGTATCAGTCCCTTCATTCGGGAAGTTTTCTGTGAAGCTGTTGAAGACATTTTGGCTGTAGCAATAATAAAACACATCATACTAAAGCGGTTTGTTAAGGTTAATTCAAATATGAAATATGAATGAAAATGGTACTTAAAGGCGAACAACAAATTTATCATTCCTTCACTACTGTATTTTTAAACGGTGAAATCGTCATCGTTTTAAGAAATATCACCACCACCACCATCGCTGTCACCACCACTGGCATCACAAGTATCATCAGTTTGCCATCACAACGACCACCATCACCATCAAATTCATCATCATCACCTTTCCCACTAACACACGTGGCGTAAAGGATACAAATATAGGAACAACAAAGCACTAAAGGAAGTGAACAAGGAATCACAAGGCAAAAATATAACCAGTGTTGATGTGGCTGAACCTGCTTTAGGGGAGACTTTTGGAACTGGCTGGGTTAGTATATGTATAGTATTCATTGTCCCTTTCTCTCAGATCTAAGTTTATGGATACGTCATCGCAGTGAAGGAAATGAAATGCTGAAACTCTCACTTACCATGACTTGGGTCAGACACAAACCTACAACTTGTGTTATTTGGTTACTTTTTTTTTTTTTTTTTTTTTTTTAATTCCATGTCACCACCTTGTTAATAAAGGTATCACTACTCTCAGTGAACCAGTAACCTCTCTTCCCTGCTGTACCCTTTCATGCACTTCATCCTCTACACGTCCGTCCTTACTCATTACACTACCTATATTTTTAAAGGCAGTCACATTCCCCATTACCTGACCATCCAACCTGATTATGCACTCCCTGACTTCATTTGTCTGAAAACAACAACAACAACAACTCTTCGTTTCATTCAGTAATCGATTTCATTTCTTACCCACACAAACGAGAAAAGGATTATAAACAAAAGTGGAAATGATGTACGGTATGTGGGTGGGAGGGGAAATGTGATTACTATAACGTAGTTCTTGCACTTTAAGTTGAATGAGATTGTCGTCCATTTGCAGCTTATTTCACGTAGCTCGGAGGCAGAAAAAACACTAGACCTCTTCATCCTTTCCCATTGCACTTTTTAACTAGTATCGTTTCTAGTGTCAATTTGTTGTTACAACTCAGTATTTAAAAAGGACTGGTGACAAATATCGGACAAGTTAGGGTAAAACTGAGTGTTGTTGATGAGTATGGCTGAAGAGCATGAAGGTCGGTGAAGGTGTTGTGGTTGGCAGAGCGAGTGCCAAGAACAGTGAGGTGGCAGGCAGGTTGTTAACCTTTTCATTCCCATGACACATTTTTCCCTGTGTTAAACCTACTGTAGTTGTGAAGGATTTAAATAAGGCAGTGTGTGATTAATCAGCCTCGAAAAGTCGCCCTTAAGTCCAATAAAATGATCTAGTATTATTTAAAAAAAAAATAATGGTGTAGTAAACCAAAGGCGGGACTGAAGGCTGGTGGAGGAATACAGGTGTAGAGTGCAAGGTCAGAGAGGGGGGGTGGTGGCAGGTGTGGGCGAGGCGGGGTTACTTTATGGCTGAAGAGAGAGAACACTGACCCGTGGCGGAGGTCAGAATGATATACTGTATATATGTGTGTGTGTGTGTGTGTGTGTGTGTGTGTGTGTGCGGTCACTATACCGGCATGCAAAGAGAACCGCACCATTTACACACATGTACGCATGTGGACATGGCTTAATCTGTATTAGTCATTTCTTTCACACACAATGTAACAGCAGATTGGTTTCTAATTTATCATACAGAACAATTTGACTAAAGGCTGCAGTCCATCCATAACTGATTAGCCGAAGGTGATTTAGTGTATAATAACATAAAGCCAGTAACAGGGCACACGAACCATATATTTCAACATACCTGAGCATCGTGAGGTGTGGTAACGCTGAATGCATTACAAGTCGCTCCCGTGAGCTTAAGGGGTTTCTGACACCACCTCCTTAGCGATTTAGGTACTGGAGCTTATTATTTGTGTCCTTTTGATTTTATACAAATTGCACAGATACACAGAAGAGAATATTAATGTGTCACCTGCAGAAACAACAGTTAAGGAAAATGTGCTCGGGAGCTTCCTGAACTTTCGAGAATACGACCCTATATTACTTACACAAAATTTGAAAGAAGAAAACTGCACAAGTATATAAAGAAAGACTGAATTTATTACTTCTTTATAAAGACAGTTGAGGTGTTTGATGGTGAGAAAAAAAAAAACGAGTTCCCTAAAATGAAAAATCCATTTCCCTTTCACCATATGGCCTGGTAATTGTTGTATAGGCAACGTAAGATTTACGGTGCCATAACTTGCCGCATGCAAATTATTCCCACCTATACCACGGTCAAGTTGAAGTGAAGGACGCGTTGTGTGGCTGGAAAGTGAATTATGAGGTGAGAGAGGGACAGCAGATAACACTGTATGAGTTTGGTTAACAATGACATTATCTGCCTAAGTCTTTTGCCTCGTGTTCTCCTTCACTTCTTCTATTCCCTTCATTCCTCGTTGGCAGTTGGCAGTAAGGAGAACACTTTGATTTTACTCCCATCGACTGTACCAGACACATTAAGCCAGTCCATTATTTCCCACGACCCACAGTTGTTTATTTATAGCCAGGTCTCCATTTGTGCCGCTGGGTGCATAGGGACAATGGAGAAACAAACTGTATCCACCAGTCTTACCGGTCTGACGATTTGCAGTAAAAGTTAAAGGTAAAAGTTGAAGGCAACCCTGGCAGCAGGAGAGGCGTGAACTGACCCAGTACACGCGATCGTAAACAAAGGCATAAATGAGGCCCAACCCAAAGTGAACGCTGAGGTAATGATGTTGTTGGCGCCCTGTAATAATTTTGTACCGCAGTAACAAGCCTCACCATTTATTAGTACTTTGACTTACCAAAAGGAAGTTTAATATGCAAAAAGATATGAAGAATATCACTTTTCATATGTGTTCGTCTCTAGATGTAGACTAGATGATCCGTTCCCTAACATCCAGGAGTTATCGCCATCCATTGCCTCCAGATCCACTTTACTCCATACCTTACCCGAAGATCCACTCACCATTATCCCCGACCCCTATCCCCATCACCTACCACTTACCTACCTCATAGCCCTCTTTCATCACATTACTCAGTTCCTCTCTCTCTCTCTCTCTCTCTCTCTCTCTCTCTCTCTCTCTCTCTCTCTCTCGGTGGCGTTATATTAATTTCTGCATTATATTCAGCTTAGATAAAACCACCGTAGCAACTTGTTCAATAAATATATCGATTAACGTTGTGTGCAGAATTACACTCGTGTTACGTTACTGCCGCTAACACCAGACGATTTAATTCAGGTGAACAGAACCCGCTGTAGAGAAACATTTAACACGGAACTGATATTCTACACGGTGCCTTCATTATCATACGGTAGAGGTTACCATAAACACAACAGTCACAATGTGGATTATATTTATGTACTTTTCCTTTGTGGGCCGGCGAGCTTTATCTAATTATGGTTAGTTTATTGCAGCATAGAGGCCTTATCCAGCTGACATCTAGTGATTTACGTAGTGATGGATCGAGATAATATGTTGCTTGGCCAATTTCTGAAGAGTGTGGGGGCACTGTGAGAAAGAAGAGGAAAGAAGAGAGTACGGAAGAAGAGAGGAGGAAGGACGAGAGCCAAAAAGAGGTGGATGATAAAGAGGTAGTAGAGTGAAGGGAAGAATAAAACTGACAGGAACGACGACATAAGAATAGAAGAGAAGGAGATACGAGAGTGAAGAGAAGAATAAAACTAATAGGAAGGAGATAAGGAGGGACGGGAGAAGATGGAGAAGGAGGACAGAAGAACGTAAAAAAGCAAGGTGGAGAAGAGGGAGGTCGGATGAGATGGTGGTAAGACGCAGGAGGAGGGAAGAGGGAAAGGGGTAGGAACAGGAGGAGGGAATACTTGTAGTGTTTCTGCCACACTGTTGCCCATCTTGCATAGGAACTTAATATGGGCCAGTTGTCCAACCTGTGACATGGCCACAAACAGTTTAAGCATACCTTCATTCGAGCAGCCCCAGCACGTGACTGATGTGGTATTGCACGTATATATAATTCGTTTTTAAAGACTCCAACATGCTTGCATGCGTCTACCTTGGTCCCCGCCGCGCGATCTCTGGCAGCTTCCCTGTTCAGTCTCTTATCCCTGAGGTCACGCTTAATGACTTCATCCAAAGTCTTTCTCGGTCTGCCTCTCGCAGCCCTATCCCTAACGTTAACACCTCACTTTCTGCACCCAGTTATCATCCTCCATCCTCTCCACTTGTCCAAAACCATCTCAATCTACCTCTCCTCATCACAGCACCAATACACTCCAGTCCCATCCCACCTCTCAATGGCCCGGCCTGCACTATAGGTGCAGGGAATCTTTGAACGAACGAACGAACCTCTCAACTCTTCCATCGTAAACCCAGCCCCCCCTAGGCGTCGCACTGAGGGACGCACTGCACATCTAGCTAATCATTTCAGTACGTGTGAGCTTGTTAATATCCTCTTTCTTTACTGCCCAGGCCTCACTATCATACAGCATCACATTCCTAAAACATGCCGCATACAAAGATCCCTTAGCACGGAGGAAGAGCCCTTTCTATGTCAGGAGGGGTAACAGCTCCCTGAACTTCTTCCAACCACTCCTCACTATAGCTGCAGAGCTAGGTCCAGCCCCACCACCAGCACATAACATGTGTCCCAAATAACAAAAGTATTCCCCACAGTCAAGAGATTCACCAGCTTGATCAATCCTTTCATTCCTGACAATCTCCACATGCTGTCCCTGAGACACCCCATGCATGAAATCAGTATTATTTCACAGTCTACCGCTAATACAACTACCTCTTATGCACCTATATATCGCAAACACTGCATAAGATGGAACTACCTCCCACGCCCTTGTGGCAAATCGCACATGGCCACTCTCTTCTTTGACAGCACTGCCACCATCCCTAACTACTTCCCACGCCCTTGTGGCAAATCGCACATGGCCACTCTCTTCTTTGACAGCACTGCCACCATCCCCAGACACCATCACTTTTATTTTATATGCATTACTCTCTAGCCCTTGTGTCCCATACCAACTCTCCAGCTACTAAATCTTTCCTCCACCTCCCTTTCATTCTCTGCAATCAACACCAAATCATTAGCACACAACATCTCCCACTTCAGTCCATTTCTGAAGCCACGTATGAGGGCTCAAGACTGACCCTTGATGTGCACCAACCTTCACGAAAAAACTCTTCACTCAAATCTCCATTCACCCTTAGCTGAGTGTGAGCACCCACATACATAGCCATAACCACCCTAACCAGCCACTTCTCTATCTCAAGCTTTCTCATTGCCCATTTCACCACCTTTCTATGGACTCTGTCAAAGGCCCTCCAAATTAACAAAAGCAAAGTACAGATCTTTTTTCTTTTTTCTATATAGATTTCCTGAAGCTGTCAAACAAAGAATATAGCATCATTGGCCCTTTTGCCTGGCATAAACCCAAACTGCATCTCATTAATATTCACTCTTTCTCTAAGTATACCCTCTAGAACTCTCCTCGTTATCCTCCATTACCTTCATTATCTGGTCCCAAAGCTTTATGCCTCTTTCCAGGGCATCACCCTTCCTCTTGTACACATTTACAATTACGCTCTTCAGCTTGTCATCTGTAATTACACACTCATATATAATCGTGTTTATGAAGTCAGTGACTTATCCCACTCTTATCTCCTGAGGTTTTCAACCTTTTAACAGTCAACTCAGACACGCCTGCTGCCTTCCCCACCTGCATCTTGCCTATTGCTCTGCTCTCAGTAGCAGCATCAATCACGAGCCAAGGGCCAAACACTGGATCTACTGGCCCCAAACCCTTCCTGTCCTAGTCGAACTCCTCATTCAACAACCGGTTGGAATGCTCTCTCCAGCCGTCTTTAATATCCCCACTGTTCGCCACTACCTTTTCTTCATCATTTTTCACACACTGCTCACCTATGATGCCCATGTTTTCCCTCTCCATCTGATCTGCCACCTTACATATCATATTCTTCCTTTCCATACTAATTAGCTAATCAGTAAAAGTCTCTGAGACTCAGACTTTGCCGTGTAAACCTCTTTCTATTCCTATGCTTGGCAGTCAAGTATTCCTCTTAGTTACCACCCTTTTTCCAACCCTGGAAAAAACTTTTCTCCTTCACTGCAGCTTCTACACCCTCATCCCACCACCAAGTTACTCTGTGTCTTGGGGACTCCCTTGTCCATCCACACACTGAATCAGTAACTCTCAAGAGGTTGTTCTTGAAAGCACTGTACTGTTCATGAACACTTCTGTCAATGGCACTTTGTTCAGCCGCCAGTCTAGTCATCTCGCTATGGAAGACATCCCTTACTGCATTGTTTTTCAACTTCCATTTTTTCCTCCTAGGTGCTTCTTAAGCACCATGGGACATATCAATAGCTTGTGTTGCTGCACACACTCCTCGCTCCCTATAACTTTAACATCTCTCACTAGCCTCCTATCAGCCCTCCTGACCAGGAAATATTCTATCTGGCTGCTATTTCCCCTAGGCTCATATGTAATCAACCTACTTTCTTCCTGAAATGTATGTTGCACACAATCATGTTCAATGCCTCCCCAAACTTAAGTATATTTTCACCTTCCCCGTACTATGTGCACGTCCCCCATGTACTCTTTCATATCCTTGAGCTGCTTCACCTACAAGACCATTCAAGTCCCCTTACAAAAGTATAATCTCATCATCCCCCATACCACATACTACATGTGTAAGTCATCCCAGAATCTATCCTTCTCTACTTCATCCAAGCCTGTCTGTGGAGCATATGCTGATGGAAGTTAAAACATTATCTCATGGGGCAAAATTTTTCACTAGTATTATCCTTTCACCTCCCTCATTACATTCATAACATAATATTCCACTCATTTCTACATATCTATTTATTATGTTTTATATATGTTGTATGTGTTATATATATATATATATATATATATATATATAGTAGAGAGAGAGAGAGCAGAGAACAAAACACAGAATATACATATACCAAGAGTCTTTGTGATGTATAGGTAGACTAGCTCCTGGGTTATAACTAATCATGCTAAAGGGTATGGATCTCCCGTGCCTGCCACACCTTCTGAGCTATGAAAAAATAGGAGGGGACAAAAGAAAAGAAACATTATTGGTATAAAAAAGCGCATGGAAAATTGTATCGAAGAGAGAAAATGATACCCGGTATATCATGAATTATCCTTTTAATCCATTATTCTGTATATCGTTTGTCTAAAACTATAACAAATAATTTTATATTTTTTGCTTTGACCAAACTAAAATTGCTAAAGCCGGATGCATTAGTTAATATTAAACTCAAACGTGCATATGTATCAAAAGATAATACTTACCGGTGTCTCAAGAATGTTTTCTTGCCTTAATGTCCTTTCATTTTTCATATAAGCTGATTTATGTAATCTCTTTGTCTCTCTGAGTTTCACATCTGGATGGTTGTGGATGATTTACTGGTCTCGTTTTACCATTGCCTCTGAAGATCTCTTGCATTATTTTCTTTACACCAGTTGTGTGAGTGCTTTATATCCAAGACTTCTCCAGTTGTCTTTACAGGGACGCTCACCTTTATGCACACAAAGCCAACTGACACAAACGCTTATCACAGGTATGCATAATCAAATCCCACCATATTTCTAACACGTTGCTACCAGCCTGGACAGATATGCATTCAGTGCTTAGTTGGACCCAACCAGTGTTGTCTCATCCAGTGCCACTATGCCTCATGTACTCACTGTGTCCTAAATATATGACCACTTTATGCTTTCACTTATTCTTTACAGACCACAGCACCTTGTTCAAGTGTCGGTGGAAGTGGTGACTGTAACAAATGTTCCTCTGAGTCGTGTTGTAAGAAACATTACTGACCATGTGTTTTGATCAGTAGTGTCCTGATATTTTTAAATGAAGGAATCATACAGGCATAAAGAAACAGGGTTTAACCTGACGCATGCCAGCTATTTTTAACCCTATGGGTCGCCTCTGTGACAGCTATTTTTTGACCATTTTTAAATTGGCTAAAATGATAGAGTTTGATGTGAAAACAACGAATTTCACCATTAAAATGCTCACCGAAGCTCAGAAATGGGTTTATTGAATCCTCCATACTCATATACAGGTATACCCGCTCTCCCACGCTCACCACGTAGTGAGAGAAAGCTGTTTTCTATGTAAGGTATACTCAAGTATTTATGCTGGGAAGCTATAGTAATGTTCAGTACACTTTTCTGATTACTTATTTCAACATCTATCACAATTTGCGTGTCTTTCTCACTGTGAATGCATTATCTTACACTTACTTGAAGATAGGCACAACCTGACTTCATTATGTACAGTCCTGACACTTACAAGAAGGTATTTACAACTTGACTTCATTATATAGTCATTACACTTACAAAAAAATATTTACAAATTACATTTACGTGAAAATATTTACAAAATGCCTTCCCTATGTACAGCACTGGGTGAGGCACACAGGCAGAGTGAGGCAGAGCATGCGTGAGAGGGGGAGCGAGTGAGTGTATGGCCTTGACAGCCTGGGGGATGATAGAGGAACCGTTTTAAAATGTCTCTGGCCGCAGAATTATGTCAGACCGTTTTAAGATGGCACTGGCACACGGCGGGTTAATTATAAGGATGTACATTTTCATTCCTAAGCCCTCTTCGGGTATGTGATGAGGATCCAGGTTTAATTGAAACTTTTACATCCTCACAATAAATAGTTTCAGTAAGTGGGTATAATTCTTGCATTACAGGTCATGTTCGTTCTTGCACCGAGTACAGTCCATATGTATTGCATGGTTTTTCTCATTTTCTGAGACTCTATATTCAGAAAACTGTGAAGTCTGGGGGGGGGAACAACCATCCACTCACTCGGTGGAGCATTGACAAATTATAAGTATTCAAAGGATTTTCCTTCTAAGTCTGAGAATATCTTTTTAATTGTAAATTTCATCACATGAGTATATTGTTCTTCGAAGAGCGGAATGTAGTTGTTGTAAATGTTGTGACTCTGGGTTCATTTGAATGTGAAACTGGTGGACTGTAAGCTGAACTTGCTCTTCTCCTGCAGTCCGCCATTCTTGCACTACGGGGTCAGGGAGAGAGTTGAGGGAGGTTTGTATAACCGGGCAGTGGTGCCCCCCGGGTTATAGTGTGCCACCGCGTGAAGCTGTTCTTCTCCATCACCATCAGAGTAGTGCAAGGATTAATGAAGACCATGATATACGTATACAAAGAAGTAAGATTTTTCCAAGCGGAATAACAACAAGATCAAAATAAAGACGTCATCGTACTGAAAAGGTTACTGAGTGACCGAATGTAAAGTATGGTTACGGAAGTGTTAAAAAAAAAAAAAAAATCAAAAGTCTTTGTCCTGTGAATCGGAATGTGTAGCCAAAACACAGTCTGCGTTTGCCTGCTCTTTGTGTGGGGTGTATATGAACCGTGTGGATGATGGCAGTGTAAGTGTTGGTGTGTGCTGTGAGGTGTGGCGTGTACATGCAGTATGTGGATGATGGCAATGTAAGTGTTGGTGTTTGCTGTGAAGTGTGGGGTGTACATGTAGTGTGTGGATGATGGTAGTGTAAGTGTTGGTGTGTGCTGTGAGGTGTGGGGTGTACATATAATGTGTGGATGATGGTAGTGTAAGTGTTGGTGTGTGCTGTGAGGTGTGGGGTGTACATGTAGTGTGTGGATGATGGTAGTGTAAGTGTTGGTGTGTGCTGTGAGGTGTGGGGTGTACATATAATGTGTGGATGATGGTAGTGTAAGTGTTGGTGTGTGCTGTGAGGTGTGGGGCGTACATGTAGTGTGTGGATGATGGCAGTGTAAGTGTTGGTGTGTGCTGTGAAGTGTGGGGTGTACATGTAGTGTGTGGATGATGGTAGTGTAAGTGTTGGTGTGTGCTGTGAGGTGTGGGGTGTACATATAATGTGTGGATGATGGTAGTGTAAGTGTTGGTGTGTGCTGTGAGGTGTGGGGCGTACATGTAGTGTGTGGATGATGGCAGTGTAAGTGTTGGTGTGTGCTGTGAGGTGAGGGGTGTACATGTGGTGTGTGGATGATGGCAATTGGGGTGTACATGTACTGTGTTGATGATGACAGTGTAAGTGTTGGTGTGAGGTGTGGAGTGTACATGCTGGCTCACTATTGCTGGAATATTCATGTTCATATGTATGATATGGTTTGGCCGAGAAATATTTTTATATTTTTCCCTTGCGTAATCACCAGCAGACTAAGACAGTACACTTCTGATGAAATCTATCTTCCATATTCCTCCACTTTGACCTATTGGCCTCATACCTACCCCTTCCTTTCCCATTCCTGCCATCCCCCTCCTTCCCACACCTTTTCCATCCCATTTCCCTCATCCCCACACCTTCTCATCCAACCCATTCCACTCCTCACACATTCCCTTCCCATCCCCCTCATTCCCACCGCTTCCCTTACCTTCCCTGCTGTTCCCCTCCTTCCCACATCCTCTTTTCCATTCCATTCCCCTCATCCTCACACCTTCCCTTCCCTTCCCTCCCATTCCCCTCATTCCCACCACTACCCTTCCCTTCCTTTTCCTTCCCTCCCCTTCCATCTCATTCCCCATCATCCCCAACCCTCCCGTTCCCTTCCCTTCCCTCCCAGCCCCCTTCATCTCCACCCTTCACTTTCCTTCCCTTCCCTCGCATTTCCCTCACCCTACCCCTTAAGGGGGCTGTAGGAAGGGAAGAGGAGGGGGTGAGAGGTAAGGGTGGGGATGAGGGGAAGGGGTGGGGGTGAAGGGAATGTGAGGGAAGTGGAGGGGTGGGGAAGAGGGGAATGGGAGGGAAGGGAAGGGAACGGATTAGGATGAGGGGAATTAGATGGATAGGAATAGGTGGGGATGAGGGGAATGTGAGGGAAGAGAAAGGGTGGGATGAGAGGGAAGAGAAGGGAAAGGATAGGGATGAGGGGAAAGGGAAGGAAGGGAAGGGAAGAGGTGGGGATGAGGGGAATGGGAGGGAAGGGAAGAGAATGGGAGGGGATGAGGAGAATTGGAAGGAAGGAATTGGGGTAAGGATGAGGGGATTGAGAGGGAAGAGAAGGAAATGAGCAGAATGGGGCAGAAGGGAAGAGAAGGGGTGGGGATGAGAGGAAAGGGGCGGGAGGGAAGGGAAGGGAAGGGAAGGGATGGGATGGGATGGGAATGAGGAGAATACAAGGAAATAGAAGGGTGGGGATAATGGAAATGGGAGGGAAGGGAAGGGAAGTGTTGGGACTGAAGGGAATGGATGAAAAGGGAAGAGAAGGGAAGGGGTTGGAAAGAGAGAGAGGGATGGAAGAAGTTAGGATGAGGGGAATGGAAGGGAAAGGAACAGAAGGGAAGGAGTGGGGACGAGGGGAATAGGAGGGAAGGGAAGGTAGGGGTGGAATGGAGGAAATGGGAGAGAATGTAAGGGGTGGGGATGAAGGGAATGGGAGGGAATGTAAGGGGTGGGGATGAGGGGAATGGGAGGGAAGGGAAGGGGTGGGGATGAGGGGAATGGGAGGGAAGGGAAGGGAAAGGAGGGGTGGAATGGAGGAAATGGGAGGGAAAGGAAGGGGTGGGGATGAGGGGAATGGGAGAGAAGGGAAGGGTTGGTGATGAGGGAAGGAAGGGAAGGGCAGGGTTGGGGATGAGGGTAATGGGAGGGAAGGCAGGGTTGGGGCTAAGGGAATGGGGTTAGCACCAAGCCAGCACCTTGGACAGACCGTTACATCTCACCAGAAATCCGCTACCCTGGTGCTGGCCAGAACTGCCAAACCTACGATGATGAAGCACGAGCGATGCCACTGAGTTACTCTGGCCTCTGATGACGCAAGTGGCAGAGAAGGGAAGGGGGAGGATGAAGTGAATGGCAGGGAAGGGAAGGGGTGAGGATGAAGGGACTGGGAGGGAAGGGAAGGGGGAGGATTACACAGGATTACACAGGAAAGCAAACAGCAACAGACCTTATGGTCCTTTCGAGGCTGCTTGTTAGAGAAAACTATGACTACAAGATCTAACGCTACATGCTGAAGGATAAGGATAGTAAAGCAAGAAGGCTCCCTCCACCACCAAACCCTCCAGGAAAAAGTGAGAAAAACCACCATGCAGCATGGAAAAACTGACATGGAAATTTTATAGGAAACACTGGAAAGGAAAAGTCACATTCTATAATACTTTATCTATAAGCTACACAATAGAGTAACCTGAAAGAGAAAGTAAACAAATAAAATAATAGTTACGGCATGACATTATAAACCGGTTACATTGAGTTAATGGGAAGTCTGTGGACATAACGTGGAAGCACTGCACAGTGTGGGAATGGCAGGGAAGGGCAGGGCTGAGGATGAAGGGAATGGCAGGGATGAGGATGAAAGGAATGGGAGGGAAGGGAAGGGATGAGGATGAAGGGAATGGGAGGGAAGGGAAATGGTGAGGATGAAGGGAATGGGAGGGAAGGGAAAGGGTGAGGATGAAGGGAATGGGAGGGAAGGGAAAGGGTGAGGATGAAGGGAATGGGAGGGAAGGGAAGGGGTGAGGATGAAGGGAATGGGAGGGAAGGGAAGGATGAGGATGAAGGGAATGGGAGGGAAGGGAAAGGGTGAGGATGAAGGGAATGGGAGGGAAGGGAAAGGGTGAGGATGAAGGGAATGGGAGGGAAGGGAAGGGTGAGGAAGAAGGGAATGGGAGGGAAGGGAAAGGGTGAGGATGAAGGGACTGGGAGAGAAGGGAAGGGCTGAGGATGAAGGGAATGGGAGGGAAGGGAAAGGGTGAGGATGAAGGGAATGGGAGGGAAGGGAAGGGTGAGGAAGAAGGGAATGGGAGGGAAGGGAAAGGGTGAGGATGAAGGGACTGGGAGAGAAGGGAAGGGCTGAGGATGAAGGGAATGGGAGGGAAGGGAAGGGCTGAGGATGAAGGGAATGGGAGGGAGGGGAAGGGAAGGGCTGAGGATTAAGGGAATGGGAGGGAGGGGAAGGGAAGGGATACGGATGAGAGGACTGGCTTCCCCTTCCCCCGATCCTCATCCTTCCTTCCCCTTCCTTTCATCCTCAATCTTCCTTCCCCTTCCCCTCTGTCTCATCCGTTCTTTCCCTTCCCCTCATCTACATCCTCCTCCTAATCCTTCATTCCCTTTTCACTCATCCTCATCCTTTATTTCCCTTCCCCTCATCCTCATCCTCCCCTTTCCCCTCATTCTCCATATCCTTCCCCTCCCCTTCCCCTCATCATCCACATCCTTCCCCTTCCCTTCATCCTCATCCTTCCACTCATCTCCATCACTATCCTTCCCCTCATCCTTATCTTTTCCCCTTCCCCTCATTCTCATCCTTCCCCTCATCCTTATCCTTCCCCTTTCCCTTCCCCTCATGCTCATCAATCTCCTTCCCCTCATTTACATCCTTCCCCTTCCCTCATCTTCATCCTTATCCTTTCCCCTTTCCCTTCCCCTCATCCCCATCCTTGTCCTTCCCCTCATCCTCATCTTTCTCTTACCCTTCATCCTCATCTTTATCCTTACATTTCCCGTTATCCTCATGCTTATCCTTTCCCCTCCCCTCATCCTCATCCTCCGAGGAAAGGAAAGGAGTGGATGAGGGGAATGGGAGGGAAAGAAGGGGATGAGGATGAGGGGAATGGGAGGGAAGTGATGAGGATGAGGGGAATGGGAGGAACTAAACCATGATAGATCATTATAGCTCCGCTAGGTGACGGGAGAGCGCTACCTCTCCCAGCAGGGCAGCTACCCGGGCGGGGCACGAACTCTCGACCCTTTGGTCTCGAGTCAGGCGCTCTACCACTGAGCCACACTGCCCCGTGGGAGGAAGGGAATGGGTGGGGATGAGGAGAAGGGAAGGGAAGGGAAGGGATGGGGTGGGGATGACGGGAACGGGAGGGAAGAGAAAGGATAAGGATGAGGAGAATGTGAGGGAAGGGAAAGGGAAGGGATGAGGGGAATGAGAGGGAGGGGAAGGGGTCATGAGGGAAATGGGAAGGATGGGAATTGAAGGGGTGAGGATGAGGGGAGTGGGAGGGCAGGAAATTAGAGAAAAATGGATTAGGGGAATGGGAGGGAAGGGAAAGGATGTGGATGAGGGAGCTGGGAGGGGAGGGAAGGGAAGGGATTGGGATGAGAGGACTGGGCAGGAAGAGAAGGGAGGGATGAGGATGAAAGTACGGGCTTCCCCTTCCCCTGATCCTCATCCTTCCTTCTCCTTCCCCTCATCCTAAATCGTTCCTCCCCTTCCCCTCAGTCTCATCCTTCCTTCCCCTTCACCTCGTCTTCATCTTCATCCTCAGCCTTCATTCCATTTCCCCTCATCCTCAGCCCTTCTTCCCCTTCCCAACATCTTCATCCTTCCCTCTCCTTCCTCTCATCTTCATCCTTCCCCTTTTCCTCATCCTCCCCCTCCCCTCATCCTCCCCCTTCCCCTTCCCCATATCCTTCCCCATCCCCTCATCCTTCACCTTCTTTTCCTCCTCATCCTTCCCCTTCCCATCATTCTCTCCATGTCCTCCTCATCCTCATCCTTATTCTTCCTCTTTCCCTTCATCTCATTTACATCCTTTCCCTTCCCATCATCGTCATCCTTATTCTTCCCCTTTCCCTGCATCTCATTTTCATCCTTTCCCTTGCCCTCATCCTCATCCTTGTCCTTCCCCTTCCCCTCATCCTCATCCTTCCCCTACCCTTCATCCTCATCTTTATCCTTACATTTCCCCTTATCCTCATGCTTATCCTTTCCCTTCCCATCATCTTCATCCTCCGAGGAAAGGAAAGGGGTGGATGAGGGGAATGGGAGGGAAAGGAGGGGATGAGAATAAAGGGAATGGGAATGAATGGGTGAGGATGAGGGGAATGGGAGAGAATGGACGAGGATGAGGGGAATGGGAAGAAAAGGAAGGGGTGAGTATGAGGGGAATGGGAGGGAAAGGAAGGGATGGGATTGAGGGGAAGGAAAGGGAAGGGAAGGGAAGGGAAGCGAATGGTTGCCAATGAGGGGAATGGGAGGGGAGGGATTAGAGGGGTAGGGATGCGGGGAATGAAAGGGAAGGGAAGGGTGGGGATGAAGGGAATGGGATGGAAGGGAAGGGAGGAGATGATGAGGGGAATAGGAGGGAAAGGAAGGGAGTGGATGAGGATGAGGGGAATGGGAGAGAAAGGAAGGGGAGACAGGGAATGAGGATGAAAGGAATGAAAATGAGGAAAAGGGGAGGGCATGAGGGGAATGGGATGGAAGAAAAGGGGTGGGATGAGGGGAATGGGAGGGAAGGGAAGAGAATGGTTGCCAATGAGGGGAATGAGAGGGAATGGAGGGGATGGGGATGAGAGGAATCGGAGGGAAAGGAAGGAAAGGGAAGGGGTGGGTTGGGGATGAGGGGAATGGGAGGGAAGGGAAGGGAAGGGAAAGAGTGGGAATGAGAGGAATAGGAGGAAAGGGAAGGGATGGGGTTGGGATTAGGGGAATGAGAGGTAAGGGAATAAAAGGGATGAGGATGAGGGAAATGGGAGGGAACGGAAAGGGAGGAGTGGGGAAAAGGGGAATAGAAGGGAAGGGAAGGGGTGGGCTGGGGATGAGGGGAAGGGGTGGAGTAAGGATGAGGGGAATGGAAGGGAAGGGAAGGGAAGGTAAAGGGTGGGGATGAGGGAAATGGGTGGGAAGGAAAAGGAAGGGGTGAGGACGAGGGGAATGGGTGGGAAGGGAAAGGATGGGGTGGAGACGAGGGGATAGGAGAGAAGTGAAGAGGATGAGGGAAATGGGAAGGAAGGGAAGAGATGGAAAGGGGTGAGGATTAGTGGAATGAGAGGGAAGGGAAAGGAAGAGAGTGGGAAAAAAAGGGAGCTGAAGGGAAGGAAAGAGAAGGGATAGGGATGAGGAGAATAGAAGGAAAGGGAAGGGGTGAGGATGAAGGGACTGGGAGGGAGGGGAAGTGAGGAGTTGAGGATGAGGACAATGGGAGGGAAGGGAATGGAAAAGATGCGGATGAAGGGATTGGGAGGAAAGGGAAGGGAAGGGAAGGGAATGGAATGGAATGGATGAGGATGATAGGACTGGCTTCCGCTTCCAGCGTTCCTCATCCTTCCTTCCCCTCATCCTCAATCTTTCTTCCCCTTCCCCCTCCCCTCATTTTTATCCTTATCCTCATCCTTCTTTCCCCTTTTCTTTCCCCTCATCATCATCATCATCTTCCTTCCTTCCCCTTTCTCTAATCCTCATCTTTCCCGTCATCATTCCCCGTTCCTTCATCCTCATCCTCATCTTTCCTCTCATCCTCATCCTCCTCCTCCCTCTCATCATTATCATCCTTCCCCTTCTCATCCTTCCTTCCCTTTATCCTCATCCATCCCCTTCCCGTCATCTTCATCCTTATCCCTTCCCTCATCTTCATCCTTCTCCTTCCCCTTATTCTCATCCTAGACCTTTCCCTCAACCTTATCCTTCCTTTTTCCCTCCCCCTCTCTCTCATCCTTTCCCTTCCCCTCATCCTTATCCATGTCCTTCTTCCCCTCATCCTCATCCTTCCCCTATCCTTCCTCCTCGTCTTTATCCTTACATTTCCACTTAACCTCATGCTTATCCTTTCCCTTCCCCTCATCCTCATCCTCCGAGGAAAGAAAAGGGGTGGATGAGGGGAATGGGAGTGAAGGGATGAGAATGAGGGGAATGGGAAGGAAAGGACGGGATGGGACTGAGGGAAATGATAGGGAAGGGAAGGAGTAGGGATGAAGGGAGTTGAAGGGAAGGGAAGGGAGGGGATAATGATAAGGGGAATAGGAGGGAATGGAAAGGAAGTGATGAGGATGAGGGGATTGGGAGGGGAAGGAAAAGGTGTTGATGAGGGGAATGGGAGGGAATGGAAGGGATGGGGATGAGAGGAATCGGATGGAAGGGGAGGAAAGGGAAGGGGTGGGTTGGGAATGAGGGGAATGGGAGGGAAGGGAAGGGAAGGGAAGGGGTGGAGATGAGAGGAATAGGAGGAAAGGGAAGGGATGGGGTTGGGATTAGGGGAATGAAAGGGAAGGGAAGAAAAGGGATGGGGATGAGAGAAATGGGAGGGAACGGAAAGGGAGGAGTGGGGAAAAGGGGAATAGAAGGGAAGGGAAGGGGTGGGGTAAGGATGAGGGGAATGGGAGGGAAGGGAAGGTAAGGGATGAGGATGAGGGAATGGGAGGGAAGGGAAGGGATGAGGATGGGGGAATGGGAGGGGAGGGAAGGGAAGGGATGAGGCAATGGGAGGGAAGGGATGAGGATGAGGGGAATGGGAGGGAAGGGAAGGGAAGGGATGAGGATGAGGGGAATGGGAGGGAAGGGAAGGGAAGGGATGAGGATGGGGGAATGGGAGGGAAGGGAAGGGAAGGGATGAGGATGGGGGAATGGGAGGGAAGGGAAGGGATGAGGATGAGGGAATGGGAGGGAAGGGAAGGGATGAGGATGGAAGAATGGGAGGGAAGGGAAGGGAAGGGATGAAGATGGGGGAATGGGAGGGAAAGGAAGGGAAGGGATGAGGATGGGGGAATGGGAGGGAAGGGAAGGGAAGGGATGAGGATGGGGGAATGGGAGGGAAGGGAAGGGATGAGGATGGAAGAATGGGAGGGAAGGGAAGGGAAGGGATGAGGATGGGGGAATGGGAGGGAAGGGAAGGGATGAGGATGGGGGAATGGGAGGGAAGGGAAGGGCAGGGATGAGGATGGGGGAATGGGAGGGAAGGGAAGGGAAGGGATGAGGATGGGGGAATGGGAGGGAAGGGAAGGGAAGGGATGAGGATGGGGGAATGGGAGGGAAGGGAAGGGAAGGGATAAGGATGGGGGAATGGGAAGGATAAGGGTAAGGGAAATGCTGGAGATAGAGAGGCCATCTTGAACTATTTCTAGACAATTTGGAATATCCAAACCTGTTATCATTCTTCATTACTACAACATTTATACTGCCTGTGAACTGATTATCTTTTATCAACCTTTATACTACAAGGACCACTGATAAGTTAATTAAATCGCTTAGCCATAGCAAGAATAAGAAATAGTTCAGATTTCTCACGTTCTGAAATGCTTACTGGAGACTTTTTAACTGTGACACGACGAGAGCCACACGTTTGCAATAAATATATAGGATTTTCGGTTGTAGGAATGACATAGTTAATATTACTATCATTAGAGAGTTAATGGAGACTATTTTTATCCCTTAGACGACAAGAGGTTATTACTAAGGTGAATGAAATATTTTGGTGATTGCAAAATACTGGTAATATTGTGATAGTTAATATTACTATCATTACAGGGTTAATGGGGCTAACCTACCAAACCCTAGACTGCAAGAGGTTACTACTAAGCTGAATAAAATCGTCTGGAGATTGCAGAACATTGTACTTATGCTTTCTTCCGTAATTAACTAGAACGAGTTTACTACCAATATTACTTCCTTCCTTCCTTAGAGTAGTAGAAATAATCGTGACAGTTGTTGTAGCGATAATGATGATGATGATGATGATGATGAAGACTTTTGCAGTAATGGTGATTATAATGAAAAAGATAGTTGTGGTAGTGGTGACATCTATGATAGTGGTAATGGTGATTTGTATGATAGTGGTAGTGGTGACTTGTATGATAGTGGTAGTGGTGACTTGAATGATAGTGGTAGTTGTGACTTCTATGATAGTGGTAGTGGGAGACTTCTATGAGTGTGGTAGTGGTGACTTCTATAATAGTGGTAGTGGTGACTTCTATGATAGTGGTAGTGGTGACTTCTGTGATAGCGGTGGTGGTGACTTCTGTGATAGTGGTAGTGGTGATTTCATGACTGTGCTAGATGTCGTATTGATGATTATGATGATAATGGTAGTTGTGGTAGTTATAATAATGATGACAGTACATGTATTGCTGGTAGACTATGGTAGCTGTGGTAGTAATGTGCTGATGTTAGTGATTGTTGTGGCAGTGATTATTATGATGGTAGTAAACGTGGTAATGGTGATTCTGATGATGATAGTAATGACAGGAGAGGCATTTATGATGACAGTTGTGGTTTGTGATAGGCAGGGGGCACTCAGCACTGAGTGGCAAATCAAATAGTTTCTTTAATGCAGGAAACCATTTGCTATAAACCATTTAATTATTCAATGCCATCACCAGTAACCAGGTACTTAAGATTAACCCATGGCCCCGCTGGAAATGCACTATGGTCCCCAGGGGGCCATGGCCCCGCTGGAAATGCACTATGGTCCCCAGGGGGCCATGAACCCGCTGGATATGCACTATGGTCCCCCGGGGGCCATGGCCCAGCTGGAAATGCTCTATGATCCCCAGGGGGCAATGGCCTCACTGGAAATGCACTATGGTCCCCAGAGGGCCATGGCCTCGCTGAAAATGCACTATGGTCCAGGGGGCCATGGCCCCGCTGGAAATGCATTATGGTCCCCAGGGGGCCATGGCCCCGCTGGAAATGCATTACGGTCCCCAGGGGGTCATGGCCCCGCTGGAAATGCACTATGGTCCCCAGGGGGCCATGGCCCCCAGTTTGGGAACCACTGCGTTAGGTCATTAATGTGTCTGGAGGCAACAAGAATAGATTTAAGAATGATCTCATTTAACTGAAGGGTAAATAGACGATTTTTTGAACAAACAGTCAAAGGTTAAGGTCACAAGGAAAGGTAAGTGGTCAAGATCATTAGGCTAAAGTCAACTCAAAAGAGCTTTGATCTTATTTGAACCAATGTTGGTGGAAGGGTTACGGGTTAGGCAAGAATGAAGTAATTCAATACTGAGAGTAATCTGTCCAAGGTGAAGGTCACAGGCCAGAGTCAAACATTCAGTCCTGGCCAGTTAATGGGCGCAGGTGTTGCACTCTCTGGGTGCTCCTCCTTGTTTATGTAAGTGATGCAATGGGGAGTGAGTGCAGCTGTGTATAGCATGTGGGATGATGTAAAGATCTCTGGGAGGATATCAAGTGTTACCATAGGGGCAAGTGTGTATGTGGGTGGGGGGGTATTGCCTGTTTTTTTTTTTTTTTTTTTTTTGCTGGAGTGTCGCTTTCGTCAGGGAGATTAAAACCATTTAAGTTCCGAGTAGAGTGCTGGCATGATGCAGAGGGACAGGTATCTTTGACTGATCGACTGTCCGGTGGATAACTTTGAGGTGGATCAGGCCAGCAGATATACTGCTGTCCAGGGGGTCTGCTGGCTGCTGATTTTTTGCAGGGGAAGGTATGCTGTGGGAGGCTGAAATATCATGAAACCAAACTGGGCAATGTTAGTATGAATACCATGGTCTCATGGGCTGTCTGATGGATGACTGAAATAAGTCTGGGCAGGAAGGTTTTCTGTGCGGTTTTGTACTTGACGTTTCCCGTGGGCATTAGATGAGGCCCAGGTAAACTGCTGATGCCAATTTCCATTAGCTAATTTTTGGACCACAGACTTGTAAAACCGGACAGTTAAATTATGCATGTTTATATTACTTTGATCTTCACGGGGTAAGACTGTTCCTGGCTGCTGCAGTGAAGTGAGGGAAAACTTCAGTGACCGTAGGCAAAAGTGTGTTAAGGGACTTGTTTGTTATTTGTTTTTCCACGTGGGAAGAATGATTCATGCTGTCGCTTGATTTCTCTGCATCATGGGTCTTGTGGAAGATCAAATGAATATTTTTTAAAGAGAAAATCATATCATCAAACTGTTCCCTGCCTCAGCCTGGGATGAGTCTCGCGTCTTTTCTATTAGCAGTGTTATCAGTCCACAGTTGCATCACTTTACCAACACCTGCCACAGTAATACTTTATATACAGTGGGAAGCGTTAACCTTATCCACATATATGTTTGGGGTCATTACCTTGCATCGTGCTGAGAATGTTTCACTACGAGACACATTATCATTCAGGAACCGCCGCTACGAGCGACTCACCACAAGGGCCTCCAAACCTGACTCTTCTTGAGGTTACGGACTTACTATATTCTCTCCAGTGACACACACATTAGAGGCTTATGATTACACACACACACACACACACACACACACACACACACACACACACACACACACACACACACACACACACACACACACACACACACACACACACACACACACACTCTCTCTCTCTCTCTCTCTCTCTCTCTCTCTCTCTCTCTCTCTCTCTCTCTCTCCTGACAAGAAATTTTATGTTAACCCCTTAATAAAATACTCAGTTAATTGCCACAACCAGATGATTCAGAGCCACGACCCAACCAAGCAAGATGAATGATGTATATTGTGTTGTGTATGATGTAGTAATCCCTTCAGGACAAATACGTCTTGTATATATTTTACTACAGATACCACCAGACGCTTTTATTCAGCTAGTAAGAGGCGTGTGATGGTGATGAGGTTGGAAGGAAACTCCTCTAACCATTGGTACAAAAAGTCTTTCCTTAACATCTTCAATCCATGACTCCATAATGTGATCATGCCGCCTCCCGACGATTATATTCACGTTATGGGAAAGACTTAGACCTGGAGGGGTTATCATAGCCTTGATTAACCCCTTCACTACTACGCAACCTTCCCAAACTAAATAAAACCGTCAGCAGGTAATAAGAATAAAGTTGTAAAAATATGTCATGGAATTAAGGAGGGCAAAATAATCGACTGGTAACTTGTTTTTTACTTAGTTTTTTCTTCGTTCAGTAAAGTATTAGTATTAGTGTCGCCAAAATATTACGTTAATCTTCTAAATAACAAGATATATTTGTCAGGTACCGGTACTAGATACTAAAACTGCTGAGTTAGACATCGCTGCAACACTCACCCAGCCATCGTCCTTCCATCTATGCTTCTGGGATAGTGACGATCAGCTGCTGTCCCGGATGTAATCACAGCAGACAATATGGTGACGAGCAGCTCTTTTCCGGGATGTAAACACTGCAGACAGTACTCGTATGGTGACGATCAGCTGTATTCACGGGTATAAACACTGCAGGCAGAATACTGGTGATGGTCAGCTGTTATCTCGGATGTAAATAATGTAGGAGGCAATATGGCGATGATCCTTTACGAGCTGGTAACTCCATCTTCCCTGTTAACGATCAAAGTGCATCGAATCAATGTGTGAGATGTTTAATTACGGCTACTTCACCTACTGATTCACTCCCTTCTCACTGTTGTAGGGAAGCTGAGGAGAAATGGTGGACGGGATTGTATTTGTTCAAGGTGCTTTGAATCAATATGCGAACCAACTCGATACAGTTGCTTCACTTACTAAGCCCCTCCCTCGCCCAGAGTTCCAGATACCCATGCCAGTGAATGTTGTTGGAAGCTTAAGTGAAGTGGTTAGTGGTTTTAAATTCTCAGACAATAATGGAAAATGTACGAATCAAACACTTAACATTTCTCTGATATGAAACTAAATATTGAGGGAGAATGCGACAGAGAGAGGGAATGAAGACGAAGGAAAGTGGCAAAAAGGAAAAGAGGAAAAGTACTGACGAAAAATTTACGGGGAGAGCTAAAAGAACGAGGCCATTTTTGTTTGGAAATTCTAGCCAGGAAACAAGCGATGTTAAAGTCTCGAACAGTAATAGAAAAAGTTTTGGAAATCCATGACACGTTTCCCGAACTTAAAACTAATACACAGTTAGTAGGGGGGAAAAAAAAGTGGGAGGGAAGACAGAAAGGAGTGAAAAGACAAGCGAGTGAATTTAAAATACGGAATAGAGGCAAATGAGGGAAGAAATAAGAAAGGAAAGAAGTTTAAATAAAATGCTAGAATCGGGAATGATACTAAAACAAATACAGCACTTCACAGTGAATCAGGATGAGAGAGGCCCACAATAAAGTAAAAATGAGGAAAAAATTGTGACTCCAGTGACATGGAAAACATCACAGCAGTGGACTGGCCACCGGTGTCTTGGTAAGTGAGCTGTTGGAATATTTCGTCGTAAGAGCACTAGTGTATTCGTTTTTTTCTCCATTTATTTATTTATTTCTTAAATTTCAAATTACTGGAAAGAAAGTATTTATGAAAAACCAGATTTAGGTGACAAAAACATTGCTTTTGAGGCGAAAACAATACTGCTTCACTATTAATATTACCTACTAAAATGCTGATTTTTTTTCTCTCTCGCAATATTAATTTTTCTGCTGGAGGAAAAAGTGTTACTTTATTATTTCTCTCATTCATTTTTTTTTCTTTGCGGTGATGTGTGTAAAGCTGATTTAATTTTATCCATGTGAATAATAGAAAAAATTTCAGTGTTTGAACGGTAGCCTACGTGGAAAAATAATGACCATTTTGGGTTATCAGAAATATTTGCCTTGACGTAGGTCATGGGAAAGACATGTGACGAGGACTGTATAATATCGTTAGCATTGAAGCCTATAGAATAGACATATGCCAAGGCAAATAGGAAAGGATTAAGTGTTATGCTGTCACATATGCATGATGCTAGAAAGTGAATATTGCTTTTGCTCTTACTTCCTCTTTAACCCTTTGTTGTTAACTATCCCTCCACGTTGCTTGCACTGACATGACGTCACCTTCTTCAGCCTACTCACTCCTACTTCAAACCTTCCATTGTGAGACACCCAGTGTACGGAGGATATTAGTTACTCTTTTGGGTATTCATACCTCACATTCAACATACAAGATCAGTGAGAACCTACAAGTCCGTGCCTACTGATGGGAGACCCAGTTTTAGTGTACGGTAGTTTATGCTTGATATCAGTTACTGCTTAAATCTTATTGGCTATACGTAATTGCAGTACTTTTATATTTTTCATGTTTTAGGCATTGTAGATATTTGAGGAAAGGGCAGTTTTGTTTTGCTGCATAATACAGTATTAGCAGTATAATGATTTTTATTATGTCTAAGTGAAGAGGAATTAACCTTTACTGTTGCTGCCTCAGAAGTGTTAGTTTCCTATGTAAAGATGTAAAACTATCAATACTTTTTATGATCCATTGCCCACGTTACTTACATTATCACAGGACAGGAAATAGGTAGGCCGTGCTGTTTATCAGTTCGGGTTTTAACATCATCAAGAGTACTGAACACTGCATATACCCTGTGTTGCCAGTCTGAATCTTTCCTTCTTTCTTCCAACCATTGGTGGGTTGCAGTCCAAAAATGTTTGAGAACCACTGCTCTAAGCCAATATAGACAGTGAGTGAGGAAGCTACAAGTCAGAGGCGCATGTCAGAGTAAGGCAAGAGGTTAAGTCTGAGGCAAGACATGCTAATTGAAAACACACACAAACGTTGCAAACAAGGATAAAAGCAGAGAGACGGGAAGGATACACCAGGACAAATAAGTGCTAAAAGCAAAGAACGATTAAGGTGTACAGATGGAACCAGATGTAAAATTGGGCTCAGTAGATGGTGTTACGAAGAAACAAGTTACTATCCTTGGTAGATACACAAGTGATAATCAGTTGTCACTATCCTTGGTAGATACACAAGTGATAATCAGTTGTCACTACCCTTGGTAGATACACAAGTGATAATCAGTTGTCACTATCCTTGGTAGGTACATAAGTGATAATCAGTTGTCACTATCCTTGGTAGATACACAAGTGATAATCAGTTGTCACTATCCTTGGTAGATACACAAGTGATAATCAGTTGTCACTATCCTTGGTAGGTACATAAGTGATAACCAGAAACACCATGAACCTGAGTAGGTAATTTTTACCTAATTCCCCCCAATTTTTTTTTCACTTCCAGTCTCCCTAAATTTGAATTTAATGGCAAATGTGTTGCAAGAATATGGAGAAAAATCATCATTGCGCAGCGGTAAAGAAGTTGTTCTGGACTGTGATTCAGGTACAGTGACAGAGAAACCCGTACTGTATCTGTTGTCATATCCTACATAATGGGACATCCACTACACCATGAAATAATATTACTGTACTTTAACATTAGTGTCATCACTATGTTTTGTTGCTTTTCATCATACCTGTTGGTTTTGTTTTGATGTTACAGTATATTATTGAGGTAGTAATGGGCCTCTTAATTATTCATCGCAACTTCTTTCCTTCCTTCCTTAGATTACCTCCAGATCGATTTACTACATCAGCACTTGCAAGCTCAATCAATCGTATGTCAGGGCCAGAGGGAAATGTACAACTTCGGCATTAGAACAGTTGCTGCGCGTGGATATTACGTTCTGTGTGATCCTTGTTATTTCAATACGTCGCCTCTCTACAGTCGCTCCTTTATCCACTGTCCTGTCTTTATATTTTTAATGTCATAATGATGAGCCTAATTTTTCCTACCATTTACCCCACACATTTCACAACTTCACCAGGCTACCACCACTTCAACTTACTCACTATTTTTTTTTTTCTTTTTCATTTCAAGGTCCGCGTGATTTTTTTTTCTTTTTTTTCATTTCAGTCTCCGTGTAATTTTTTTTTTTTTTTTTTTTTCTAAAATCTCACCTTCCCCGTTTTCAGAGTTCCTGCAAATCGGCTTGTATATTCACTTTATATTTTATCTCCATATGGTGTTGTTTTTGTTTTTCTAGTTTCAGTGAGTTTTTTAATGGCAAAATAAACTCTTGATAATTTTTCGTCAATTCCTCGAACTTTTTACATCCCGATTTATTTGTTCAGTATTTTCTTTGGTTACTCTCCTTCCTTTCCCAATCTTCCTTTCAGTACTCGGTGTCTTAGTTTCCACCAACACTTCTAACTAAATCTCCCTTTTCCTCCTTGTCCACATTTTCCTCTTTGTTATAGTGCTCTATACTTTGTATCTGAATACTGTACTTTCATGTTCTCGCTCTTCCATTTATTCATAACCACAGTTTTTATGATAACCAATGTCATAAAAAGGGCTTCATAATCTTTTTCCTCATTATCTCCCCTCGTTCCTTCATGAGACTTCCCTCGTCTTGATATATTAGTTCTGTATATTTTAGACACTTTTTCCTTCTTTCATTTCCTTTTTTTCTTAGTCACAGTTTCGTTGCAACACAAAAACTCACTGATAAGCTTTCCCTGTCTTTCATTTTGTTTCATGGCTTCTTTTCTTGATAAATTATGGTGGTACTTTTTAGTGTGTTTTTTTTCTGTTTTCTCCTTTTTCTTACCAACAATTGTTTTCATACCACGTAAAAGAACTTTATTTATTTATTTATTTTGTCTTTAACATCTTCACCTACCGCTTCCTTCTTTGTTATCAAAATTTCTTTTATGTCACAAATAACGCATTTGGCAGATTCTCATATTTCCAGCTCCCCCCCCCCTCTTTCTATCTCTTTCAGGCTAACTCCAATTTGATTAACTTACTCCATAGTGCTTATTTGTATAATTTTCCCTTCTTCAGTCTCCGTTATATTCAGCCAGTTTCTTTCGTATCGGAATAACTTGTTCATCAATCTCACCTGTACAGTTCCTCCTCATCCCTTTCTCTTTAGATTAGAATTTTAGTGGTGAATAACTTGATATTTTCACATCCCACTTTATTGTAATTTTAGTGGTGAATAACTTGATATTTTCACTCCCCACTTTATTGTAATTTTAGTGGTGAATAACTTGATATTTTCACTCCCCACTTTATTGTAATTTTAGTGGTGAATAACTTAATATTTTCACTCCCCACTTTATTTTAATTTTAGTGGTGAATAACTTAATATTTTCACTCCCCACTTTATTTTAATTTTAGTGGTGAATAACTTAATATTTTCACTCCCCACTTTATTTTAGTTTTTGTGGTGAATAACTTGATATTTTCACTCCCCACTTTATTTTAAGCCAGTTTTCTTTACTACACTAAGGAGCTTTACAATATCGCTTTCGTCTAATTACTTCGTTCCTCACACGCACTCTGGCATTTTAATGCATTCACTCGGAACTTTTTTTCAAACATTGTTTGTTAGTTTCACTCTCTCTGTCACAGTATCATTTTTACCACAGTAAAAATAAGTTTGAAAGTCCATTTTTCACCTCCCCGAACCATTATCTTCCTCCCTTCGTATCAGTCCAGTTCCTGTTAATCAACGACCTTCCATTCCATTAACATTATCATCTATTTACTTTTTATTCTGCCTCTGTTCACCCCAGCATCTTCCCACAGCTTCGTCTTACTCCTTCATGCTTCCCCCCCCCCTCCCAGATTCCTCTCCACTACCACCCACCCACCTGCCTTTCACCTTTCATCCATCTTCCAGACCGTCATCTCCATAATCTTTTTTCCTTTCTTTTTAGGTGTACTTTTTGTAAGTCGCATTTCAGTTTCTTCTGAGACGGTGCATTACAATTTTTTTCCAACCCAAGTTCCTTTAATTTTATCTTAAAGGTGGAAATATCACCTTCTTTTCCAGCCTTATATATTTCTCAACTATTTTTTCTTTATCTCACTTATATTTTCTACTTGGTGGTATTATTATTTGTAGCCCCTCCTCTCCTCTCATCCTTCCCCCTCCTCCCCTCTACTCTTCCCTCCCTCCTTCCTCTCTTCTTCCCTCCCTCTTTCCTCTCTTCTTCCCCCTCCTTCCTCTCTTCTTCCCTCCCTCCTTCCTCTCTTCTTCCCTCCCTCCTTCCTCTCTTCTTCCCTCCCTCCTTCCTCTCTTCTTCCCTCCCTCCTTCCTCTCTTCTTCCCTCACTCCTTCCTCTCTTCTTCCCTCCCTCCTTCCTCTCTTCTTCCCCCCCTCCTTCCTCTCTTCTTCCCTCCCTCCTTCCTCTCTTCTTCCCTCCCTCCTTCCTCTCTTCTTCCCTCCCTCCTTCCTCTCTTCTTCCCTCCCTCCTTCCTCTCTTCTTCCCTCCCTCCTTCCTCTCTTCTTCCCCCTCCTCTCCTCTCTTCCCCGCTCCTCTTCTCTCTTCTCTTCCCCCTCCTCTATTAACAATATTTTCTTTCTTCCCTCTTGGTTTTATTCTCTCTCTCTCTCTCTCTCTCTCTCTCTCTCTCTCTGTTTATTTTGCTCCTCAAACGTTTTGTTACTAAAAATTCTTTGTTTCTTTTTTATTTTAATGCTCAGTCTTCCATCTTTATATTTAATTCCTTTTTTTCTAATAATTATCACATTTTTCTCCCTACATGATCGTCCGTTAATAATATTTTTTCACATTATAATTACTGTAATCTTCCTTTTCTGTTTTCTTTTTTTCTAATTTTTCACGTTTAGTCATCATTCTTTTTACCACCTAATTCTTACGGTAATAAACATTCTGTGTTTTTCTAATGATCTTTCTGCAAACTTCTTCTGTTTTCCTTGCGATTCTTGCGTTCTTTCCTGTAACTCTTCTCCACTTATCCCCCTTCATTTGCCTTTACAGTTTTCTTACTACATTTCCGCCAGGATTCGTTTTTTCCTCGCCTTCGCCCTTTTTCTCCTTCCCACTCCTCTCTCTACATCTCCTCCCATCGTGGTCTCTCCCCCTTCCCCTCCCCTGTATCTTTCCCTACCTCTTTCCCTCCCCACCCACCCTCTTACAAATCCCTCCCTTATCCAGCCTTCCTCTCACTGCTCTCCCTCACCCTACCTCCCTTTCTACTCTGTCTCACCTGCCTTCATCCCCCTCTTTCTACATTTCCCATCTCGCTTTCTTCCTCCTCTCTTCCACTTCTTCCCTCCTCCTCTTTTCCACTTACTCCTTCCTCAGCCCCCTCCCCCACGCTCCTTCCCCTCCCTCTCACCTGTCTTCCCTCTCTCTCTTCCCCCAACAGAGCCGTCCAATGACATTCGTTAGCCAGATAGGGAGTCGAGGTCAGGGCTTGTTGCACGTGACCTCCTCCATCCCTCCGCCACTACCAGTACCCATCCCTAGACCCTTCACTACTATCCCTACTACTTATCGCCCCTCAACATTATACCCTCTACCTCTATGCCACGCTTACGGATCCTTCTCCTCCCTATCGTCCCTTTCTAGGCCTCCTCCCTTCATCCTCTTCCCCCATATTCTTTTCCACCCTCCCCTCTGCTCTCAACCCCTTCTTCCTACCCTTCCACCCTACTTTCTCCCCTGTTCCGTCCCCTTCCCCTTCCTCAGACCCTATTCCCTACCCCTACCCCTTCACCCATCCCAGCCTCCCTCGACTATGTTGCTCCCCTCCCCATATCCCTTACTCCATCCCAAATACCCTGACACATGTGCCTTACACCTTCACTGCCCCCTTACTTTACACCTTCACTGCCCCCTTACCTTACCCATCTTCAGACCCCTTTCCCTCTCAATTCCTCCTCTGTACACTCTCCTCCTCCCCTTACCATTTCTCCTTAGAACCTGTTACTCTTTATTCACCTTCCATAATCTCCCGCCCTAACCTCATAGCTACTGTAAGTACCCACGACTCATCTGCCCCTATTCCCTTCCCCCTCTTCGACACCTACCTATACTTCAGAACCCCTCCCCAGACCCCCCTCCACCCCGTCCCTAATCTCCTTCCCTCGTGAACCGGTCTTTTCATTTTTTTCCCTTGTATCCTTCCATCCCTAGTAAGTAATTACATGCTCTCGCCACTATTTTCCCCTTCCTTATGTTACATATATCAAATTTATTATAATTCTGTGCGGGCGTGTGCGCCTGTGTGTTCCCACTTTTGGTGGGTGGCGGGCAAAACTGTTTGAGAACCACTGTTTTACACCAAGATAAACAGTGAGCGAGGAAGCTACACGTCAGGAGATGCCCAAGTCAAAATAAGGCAAGAGTTGAGGCCCGAGGCAAGACATGCTAATCCAACACACACACACACACACACACACACACACACACACACACACACACACACACACACACACACACACACACACACACACACACACACACACACACACACACACACACACACACACACACACACACACACACACACACACACACACACACACACACACACACACACACACACACACACACACACACACACACACACACACACACACACACACACACACACACACACACACACACACACACACACACACACACACACACACACACACACACACACACACACACACACACACACACACACACACACACACACACACACACACACACACACACACACACACACACACACACACACACACACACACACACACACACACACACACACACACACACACACACACACACACACACACACACACACACACACACACACACACACACACACACACACACACACACACACACACACACACACACACACACACGGATAAACGCAGAGAGCCGGGAAGGATGCACCAGGGCAAACAAGTGCTAAAAGTAAGCAAAGATCAAGGTGTACAGATGAAAACCAGATGTACGGTTGGGCTTGGTAGTTGCTGGTACTTGCCAGTGAGTTATTAGACTTTATAGATGCATGAGGAATAACTTTTAGCACCATCAACCTTAGAATGTCATTTTCACCTGATGTTTGCTCCCCCCAGACAATTTCATTTAGTTCACATGTCCCTGAATTTGAATATTATCGTACGTAAGAAGAATACAAAGGAAACCCGTCATCACAGTGCAGTGGTTATGGTAATTTATCGGATTACAACTCAGATACACAGTAACTTGGAGAAGCCTTTGCTGTACCTGTTATTATGTCCTACATAATGGGGCAACCACTATGCTATGGACATCTGTGACTTCAGCTGTACAGTCATCTATATATTGCTTCTCTGTGCACGTGTTGGTTTTATTCTGATGTTACTGTATCGGCAATAATGGCCCTCATAATTACTCATCCCTGCTTCATTCCTTCATTCATCAGACTCCCTTCAAAATTTATTATTATACGATGACGCGGGAAGCAAGAGGGGGTGTTGTGTTTTGATCGGTGTGCGGGCATCTCTACACGTAATACCAGTTTCTTTCCGAACTCAGTGGAAGGACTGAGGTTCAGCCAATGATTTTTTTTTTTAACGATAGAGCAAAGGTGAAAGTCAGTTGCCTGGGTAAATTTGACCAAGCAAAATAAATTTAAGCAATTTTTTCCAAAATAAAGCAATGCTTGGGGGAAGAATTGGTGATAATTTTGAAAATAATCAGAGGTTAAAGTCTCAGGCCAGGTCATATTTTGACTCATATGTCTTCCATTTGGATTAAATTTGGTGGTTGAATTGAGAATCCCTCAAGAGGTTGGCCTGTTGTTCTCTTAGAACAGTACGTCAAAGGGTAAGGTCACATTGTTATGCCAACTTAAACAGTTTTTTAACCGACTTTGGCAAAACTTTGTGACAGGGTTGAGGTGAAGGAAATAATCAAGAGAATTTATTGTGAGAACACTCAGTCAGATGTCAAGGTCGCTGAGCAAAAACAACTCTTTGTTCTGAACGGATTAGAACCAAATTTCGTGGAAGAGTTAAGGGTCGGGCAAGAATGAAGGAAACTTTTGAGAGCAATCAGTTGAAGGTCAAGGTCACAAGGCAAAGTAAGAATTCGGCCCTTAGAACAGTTGCTATGGTGGGGTATTGGGTTCTGTGCTCCATTTGTTTCTGTAATTCGTCTCTGTACAATCTTCTTTATCCACTCTCCTGTCTATTCCTTTTAATGCCACAGTAATGAGCCTGATAATTTTTCCCAACCTTATCCCACCATCATTTTTTCGACTCCGCCAGATTATCACCATTTCGATACACTAGTTTTTTCTGTGTTTTTTTTTTTTTTCTTTTTGTTACGTTTTATTTTTGTCATAAGTGTTTTTTTCCGCCATGCGAGACATAATTATATCTTATTTCTCACTCTTTCTTCGTGATTTCGAAATAAGCTCATATATCTATCTATTGCCAGACCCCTCAATCCCGTAAGGGGTGGCCACAAACAAATCGCCTCCATGTCACCTTGTCCCCCGCCATCCCACTGCACTGCTCCCAGCTCACACACACCCTCTCTCATATACCTCTCCATTCCATCCCTCCAACTCATCCTGGGCCTTCCCCTCCCTCTCTCCCCCTCCACCTCACTCACATACACTCTCCTCATCAGTCTCTCACTCTGCATCCTCTCCACATGGCCAAACCACCTCAGTGTGTTTCTCCTAACGCTTCTTATCACATCCACGTCCACACCACAACGCTCCTTCACTTCCTCATTTGTCAGTCTGTCTCTCCATGTGACTCCACATGCTTCTCTGAAAAAAATTCATTTCCACTGCTCTCACTCTTGACTTCTGTCCCTCCAACAAGGTCCAAGCTTTACTTCCATACGTTAGATTTGGAATCACAATGCTGTCATGTACTGTAACTTTTTCACATCCATGCTCACTTCCCTGTTTCTTATCACTGTTTTCAAGGAACCAGCAACCTTTCTTCCTCGTTGTACCCTTTCAAGCACTTCACTCTTTAAACTTCCATCCCTGTTCATCACACTACCCAAGTACTTAAATGCACTCACATTTTCCATTTCCTCCTCATCCCACCTCACTGTACATTCACTGAATTCACTTCTCTCGAAGACCATAATTTCACTCTTCCCTACATTCACCTTTAGATTCCGTTTCTTACACACTCTCCCAGACTCATCCACCAAGCTTTGCAGCTCCCCTTCGACTTCATATAAGCATATAGTATTATCTGCAAACAACAGTACAGGGAGTTTCCACACACTGCCCTCTCTTACTAGGGCTGCAACAACATCTACTGCCCTACCTTGTATCTCTTTTATTACCCATCCATATACAGATTGAACAACCATGGAGACATGACACATCCTTGTTTCAATCCAACCTTCAAATAGAAACATTCACTCAGTTCAGTATTTACATGCACTGCAGCCTTAGCACCCTCATACTGTACATACTCCTCTCTGCCTTCAACAACTTCCCATCTACTCCATAAATTCTTGATACTTTCCACGATCCTTGTCTATCCACTCTGTCATATGCTTTCTCCAAATCTCTTTCCCCTCTCTAGAAACTTTTCCACTCAAGATTTAAGAATGAATATCTGACCTACACAACCTCTTCCCTTCTTAAAACCTCCCTGTTCATCTCCAGCTAATTCCTCTGTTATTTCCCTAACTCTCTCAATAAGTATCCTACCATATACTTTTCCTATTACACGAAGAAGACAAATGCCCCTGTGATTACCACACATTTCTTTTTCCCTTTTTCCTTTGTACAAGGGAATAATTATACCTGACTTCCAATCCTCCGGGACTCTACCTTCCTCCCAGGCCAATCTGCAGATCTTCCACATCCATTCTACTACTATCTCTCCCCATGCTTCAGCATTTCACCACACACTCCATCAATTCCTGGGGCTTTCTCCGTTTTGACTTTCTTCATTGCTTCCACACTTCCATCCTACTGATTTCTTCCTCTCTTCTCACATCCCTCCTTCTCCCAGCCATTCCCCAGCCACTTATACTTGCATTACTTTCATTCTCTATGTTCAATAATTCCTTAAAGTGTTCTCTCCATCTGCTCACCTTTTCTCCCTTCTCCACTAGTAGACTACCATTTTTATCTTTCACTCCCCAGCTAACTTCTTTGGTACCCTGTCTAACTCTCTTGACCACTTTCCAAAACATTTTCTTACATTCCCTCCACTTTACACTCAAGTTCCTTCCAAATTCCTTATCCACTCTCTTCTTACTCTATCTTACTAATCTTTTCACCTCTCTCTTCCTGTCTACATGTAACTCTCTCTTCCGTTTTTCAACTTCTTCCACGCCCCTGTTTCTCATCCACTCATTATATGCATTCTTCTTTTGTGCCACAGCCTCTCTCGCCTCTTCATTCCACCATGCTGTTCCCTGCACCCCCTTTCGTCTTCTCCTCACCCCACACACCATCTCACATGCTGCACAGATTTCTTCTGTGAATATCTTGCACACACCTTCCACGTCCCCCATCTGCTCCAATCCATATTTACCCAATCGCTCCTCCACTTCCTTCATATATACATTCTTTTCATTTATCTCCATATTTTTGTTCCTCATCCTGCCCTTGGGTGGGAAAGGAGGTCCGGATGATGATTTTTTTTTTTTTTTTTTTTTTTTTTAGCCGCATTTGTTTTTTAGTGCCAAAATAACACGCTGGATAAATTTTCTCGTCTATTGGTCTAACCCCTTCCACCTTGATTTGTTAGTTCAGTACTTTCTTTGGATACTTCCCTGGTTTTGCAATTTCCCTCTTCTGTACTCAGTGTCATAATTTCTTCGGATGTCACAATAGCACTTTTTAATCATTAATTTTCCTACCAGTCCCTGTTTTCCTCCGTGGAATATTTGCTGTGTAATTCTTACCTGCATACATTCCTGTTTCCTCTCATCCTTGTATTCAAGGTCACAATTTTCAGTAGTAAACTGCACAACAAAACGGGCTTTATAATCTCTCACTCACGTTTCCTCTCTAATCCCCCCTCCCCTTCCTTCATGAGAAATCCTCCATTTTGATATTTTAGTTTATATCTTTTCCCACATTTATGCTTTTCGCTTTTTACACTCCCTTTTATTCTCAAGTCAGTTTCATAACACCACAAAATAGGGCTTGATAATCTTGCCCTTTTCCCGCCTCACTTCCTTCTTTCGTTGATAAATTACGGTGGTACGTTTTATTTGCAACGTTTTTTTTTTCTTTGCAGTTCTCTTTCGTAGTCACAATTTCTTCCATACGACATCAATGGGTTTGATATTTTCTGTTTTCAAATTCCACCCACTGCTTCCTTCCTCCACCCTTTTCTACTTTTAAGTTGTCCAAAAATTGCCCTTGTACCTTGAATGCTGAGTAGTAGGAATAGATTAACAGTAGAACTTGATGCTAGTCACGAAGGAGCGCTATGAGAGTGTAGAGCCACAGCATTGTTATTACTGTCATTTGGGCAACTTAAAATAAGTGCAACAGAACAAAAATGTGTGCCAAGTTAAGGAAAGAGGAGTACAGTTACATACTTTTTTATATGTTGTTGCCTATCCTCCACTTTTCCTTTTATTCTCAGTCAGTGTTTTAATACCACAAATAACGCACTGGACAGATTCTACCTTTTCCAGCTCCCCCACCCTCTCCTTTCCTTTTCTGGCTGTGTTTACTTTGACAAATTAGCTCATTGGTGTTTCTTTGTATACTGGTACTCTTTTCCCTTTTACTTTCCCTTTTATTTTCAGTCAGTTTCTTTCATGTTTCATTTTCAGTCAGTTTCTTTCATGTGCTTGACAATTTCTGCTTATGTAATTCCTCCTCATCCCTTTCTCTTTAGCTCAGTATTTTCTTATAATTCATATTTTCATTCAATCCTTTAATTTGCGTCACAGTTTTCTCAACTTCATTAAGGAGCTTTACAGTCCCTCCCTTCCCACCAGACTATCCCCACCCTTCCTCAGGTTAGTTGCATCTTGAAGTATTAGTTCGCAACATTTTCTTTGTACATTATTTGTCAGCTTCACTCCTTTTGTCACGGTATCATTTTTACTAGAGTATTATGTTCGAAAGTCTTTATTTTTCACCTCCCCCCACCATAACCTTCCTCCCTTCGTATCAGTCCAGTTCCTGTTAATCAGCGACTTTCCATTCCATTACTATTATCATCTATTTACTTTTGTTTCTGCCTCTGTTCACCCCAGCATCTTCCCACAGCTTCGTCTTACTCCTTCATGCTTCCCCCCCCCCTCCCAGATTCCTCTCCACTACCACCCACCCACCTGCCTTTCACCTTTCATCCATCTTCCAGACCGTCATCTCCATAATCTTTTTTCTTTTCTTTTTAGGTGTACTTTTTGTAAGTCGCATTTCAGTTTCTTCTGAGACGGTGCATTACAATTTTTTTCCAACCCAAGTTCCTTTAATTTTATCTTAAAGGTGGAAATATCACCTTCTTTTCCAGCCTTATATATTTCTCAACTATTTTTTCTTTATCTCACTTATATTTTCTACTTGGTGGTATTATTATTTGTAGCCCCTCCTCTCCTCTCATCCTTCCCCCTCCTCCCCTCTACTCTTCCCTCCCTCCTTCCTCTCTTCTTCCCTCCCTCCTTCCTTTCTTCTTCCCTCCCTCCTTCCTCTCTTCTTCCCTCTCTCCTTCCTCTCTTCTTCCCTCCCTCCTTCCTCTCTTCTTCCCTCCCTCCTTCCTCTCTTCTTCCCTCCCTCCTTCCTCTCTTCTTCCCTCTCTCCTTCCTCTCTTCTTCCCCCTCCTTCCTTTCTTCTTCCCTCCCTCCTTCCTCTCTTCTTCCTTCCCTCCTTCCTCTCTTCTTCCCTCCCTCCTTCCTCTCTTCTTCCCTCTCTCCTTCCTCTCTTCTTCCCCCTCCTTCCTCTCTTCTTCCCTCCCTCCTTCCTCTCTTCTTCCCCCTCCTCTCCTCTCTTCCCCGCTCCTCTTCTCTCTTCTTTTCCCCCTCCTTTATTAACAATATTTTCTTTCTTCCCTCTTGGTTTTATTCTCTCTCTCTCTCTCTCTCTCTCTCTCTCTCAGTTTATTTTGCTCCTCAAACGTTTTGTTACTAAAAATTCTTTGTTTCTTTTTTATTTTAATGCTCAGTCTTCCATCTTTATATTTAATTCTTTTTTTTCTAATAATTATCACATTTTTCTCCCTACATGATCGTCCGTTAATAATTTTTTTTCACATTATAATTACTGTAATCTTCCTTTTCTGTTTTCTTTTTTTCTAATTTTTCACGTTTAGTCATCATTCTTTTTACCACCTAATTCTTACGGTAATAAACATTCTGTGTTTTTCTAATGATCTTTCTGCAAACTTCTTCTGTTTTCCTTGCGATTCTTGCGTTCTTTCCTGTAACTCTTCTCCACTTATCCCCCTTCATTTGCCTTTACAGTTTTTTACTACATTTCCGCCAGGATTCGTTTTTTCCTCGCCTTCGCCCTTTTTCTCCTTCCCACTCCTCTCTCTACATCTCCTCCCATCGTGGTCTCTCCCCCTTCCCCTCCCCTGTATCTTTCCCTACCTCTTTCCCTCCCCACCCACCCTCTTACAAATCCCTCCCTCATCCAGCCTTCCTCCCACTGCTCTCCCTCACCCTACCTCCCTTTCTACTCTGTCTCACCTGCCTTCATCCCCCTCTTTCTACATTTCCCATCTCGCTTTCTTCCTCCTCTCTTCCACTTCCTCCCTCCTCCTCTCTTCCACTTCCTCCCTCCTCCTCTCTTCCACTTCCTCCTTCCTCAGCCCCTCCCCCACGTTCCTTCCTCACCCTCTCACCTGTCTTCCCTCTCTCTCTTCCCCCAGCAGAGCCGTCCAATGACATTCGTTAGCCAGATAGGGAGTCGAGGTCAGGGCTTGTTGCACGTGAGCTCCTCCATCCCTCCCCCACTACCAGTACCCATCCCTAGACCCTTCACTACTATCCCTACTACTTATCGCCCCTCAACCTTATACCGTCTACCTCTATGCCACGCTTACGGATCCTTCTCCTCCCCATAGTCCCTTTCTAGGCCTCCTCCCTTCATCCTCTTCCCCCATATTCTTTTCCACCCTCCCCTCTGCTCTCAACCCCTTCTTCCTACCCTTCCACCCTACTTTCTCCCCTGTTCCGTCCCCTTCCCCTTCCTCAGACCCTATTCCCTACCCCTATCCCCACACCCATCCCAGCCTTCCTCGACTATGTTGCTCCCCTCCCCATATCCCTTACTCCATCCCAAATACCCTGACACATATGCCTTACACCTTCACTGCCCCCTTACCTTATCCATCTTCAGACCCCTTTCCCTCTCAATCCCTCCTCTGTACCCTCTCCTCCTCCCCTTACCTTTTCTCCTTAGAACCTGTTACTCTTTATTCACCTTCCATAGTCTCCCGCCCTAACCTCATAGCTACTGTAGTACCCACCACTCCTCTGCCCCTATTCCCTTCCCCCTCTTCGACACCTACCTATACTTCAGAACCCCTCCCCAGACCCCCCTCCACCCCGTCCCTAATCTCCTTCCCTCGTGAACCGGTCTTTTCATTTTTTTCCCTTGTATCCTTCCATCCCTAGTAAGTAATTACATGCTCTCGCCACTATTTTCCCCCTTCCTTATGTTACATATATCAAATTTATTATAATTCTGTGCGGGCGTGTGCGCCTGTGTGTTCCCACTTTTGGTGGGTGGCGGGCAAAAATGTTTGAGAACCACTGTTTTACACCAAGATAAACAGTGAGCGAGGAAGCTACACGTCAGGAGATGCCCAAGTCAAAATAAGGCAAGAGTTGAGGTCCGAGGCAAGACATGCTAATCGAACACACACACACACACACACACACACACACACACACACACACACACACACACACACACACACACACACACACACACACACACACACACACACACACACACACACACACACACACACACACACACACACACACACACACACACACACACACACACACACACACACACACACACACACACACACACACACACACACACACACACACACACACACACACACACACACACACACACACACACACACACACACACACACACACACACACACACACACACACACACACACACACACACACACACACACACACACACACACACACACACACACACACACACACACACACACACACACACACACACACACACACACACACACACACACACACACACACACACACACACACACACACACACACACACACACACACACACACACACACACACACACACACACACACACACACACACACACTCTCTCTCTCTCTCTGAGAGCCGGGAAGGATACACCAGGGCAAACAAGTGCTAAAAGTAAGCAAAGATCAAGGTGTACAGATGAAAACCAGATGTACGGTTGGGCTCGGTAGTTGCTGGTACTTGCCAGTGAGTTATTAGACTTTATAGATACCTGAGGAATAGTGTGATAAATTTTGGCACCATGAACCTGAGAACGTCAATTTTTCCTGATGTTTCCTTCCCCCAGACGATTGTATTGAGGTCCTATGGCCCAAAATTGGAGAATTGTCCATGTGTATATGCAAGAAAAATACAAAGGAAACACGTCACAGCGTAGTGGTTAAGATGGTGTCTCGGATTATCATTCAGATAGACAGTGACAGAGAAACCTGTCCTGTACCTTTTGTCATAGGCCTATCCTACACAATGGAACAAGCACTATACCACTAACTGTATATGACCAGCTGTACTCTCATCTAGATATTGTATTACTTTTCAGTGTATCTATTTTTTTCTGATATTACGGTATATTTTTGCGGCAATAATGAGTCTCTTAATTACTCATCTCTACTTCTTTCCTTCCTTCCTTCCTCAGACTCCTTTAAACTAGATTTGTTACACCAGCCCTCGCCAAGCAAGGTGTTATGTTTTGATCGGTGTGCACGTGTGTCTAAACAAAATATCAAAATATTTATCCCATTTTCACTAACTCGGTGGAAGGATTGAAGTTCAGTCAAAGAATAAGTTTTTTTTTTTTTTTTCTTTTGAATAATACATCAGTGGTAAAGGTTAGAAGGTCAGGTGAAAGTTTCATCCAGCAAAATTATCTTAAGCAGTTTCTTCCAACGTACGAGTATACCAGATCTGGGGGAAGAGCTGCGGGTAAGGTATGAAGGAAGTGTTTTAGGAAAATGTATGCAAAACCATTACACCAGATTCCTAAGAAATAATAACGTCAGTCAATTCGTTGCGGAGTCCTAAATCAAACTTTCTTCTGTGACGTTTCTTCTGCATATTGAAAATAAGCAAGATGTTGCGTCGTTATGTGTCAGTCTTGGCGGTTTGCTTACGTTGGGCCCATGAAAAGCGATGTGTTTTTGTTTCTTGGTGGTGTATCATGGCCATAGGCGGTATGCTAATGTTGTTGCTCGTGCATTAGAGTTTTTACTCAACCAGTCAGAGGGGTCTGTCGTATGTATTCATACTTAAAATTAGTGAAGATGGACTCCCGACGACAAAGGATAAGATTGGAAATTGGTCTTTTGCGGTCGAAAGACGGCTCTAGATGAGGCTAAGTGGCGGTTGGGTAGGTAAATGCATAAAATGGCTTGAAATTCATTCTTTTCTGTTTATTTTCACTAGTAAGAAAAATAAAAAAGTTAGGGTCAATCTTTACAAATACTTAACACAACAATAACTTGCTTACTTTTCATATGCGGAAGAAACGTCACAGAAGAAAGTCGACTTAGAACCGTGCAACGAATTGATTCACGTTATAAGTTTTTTATGAATTCGGTGTTATGGTTTTGTAACCATTTACGGTATTTTAATTTTGAAAATAATCAAAGATCAAGATCACAGGCCAGATCAAATTTTGACCCATATGTTTGTGATTTTGCTCTTAAAGGATGGATTGAGAATCCCACAAGAGGTTGACCTATTGTTAATTTATAACTACGTCAAAGGGTAAGGTCACGTTGCAATGCCAACTTAAATTTCTTTTATATGATTTAGGTAAAAGTTTGTGGAAGGATTCAGATTAAGACAAGGGTAAAGAGATTAAATTGTGAGAACACTAAGTCATAGGTGAAGGTCACGGGGAAAGGTCAAATATCAAGGTCACAGAGCAAAGTCATCTGATTGTTTTTCACAGGCTTCGTGGAAGGGTTCATGGTTAGGCAAGAATGAAGGAAACGATTCTGAGAGCAATCAGTCGAAGGTCAAGGTCACAAGGCAAAGTAAGAATTCGACCCTTAGAACAGTTGCTGTGGTGGGGTGTTGGGCTCTGTGCTCCATCTGTTTCTGTAATTTGTCTCTGTACAATCTCTTATCCACTCTCCTGTCCATTCCTTTAATGCCACAGTAATGAACCTCAAAATTTTTCCCTACTTTTTCCCACCATCATTTTTTCGACTCCACCAGATTATCACTATCTCGATGTACAGTCTCCAGCAAAAATCGAGCGACCCGCTTGACGAGCAGGTTGGTATATGTGGCACCGCCTCACCCCCAGTTTCACCCCCCCTCCCTCGTTCGCATTCATTCGTCTACCCTCCACCCTCCCCACATCCAAGGGCAAGAGAGTAAGGCCTACTCGCATTGTCTCAACCACTCTTCCGTCACCCATTTGTCTTGGGAAATAATGGTTTTGTTATGATAATGAATAAAAACACATTACACTGTGTTTTACTCCATAGTATAGTTATTTATACACCACGATCTGAACGCAGGGTGATATAGTAATATAATCGTACGATAATGAGGTCTGTAATCATACAATTTATCATTTTGGCGGTAGAATCCAGTCAGTGTGTAACATTAAACAGTCGGAAGCTGTAAATAGATGTTTGTAGTGGTCGGTGGTGTGTGTGTGTGGGGGGGGGAGCTGGCTGACACACATTGTGGTGGGGGCATGGGGATCTTTATTATCACCATGAAGTGTACATTACAATATTGCCCACTGCGCCATATAATAATGATATTTATAGTTTAACGATACGGCAAAAAAGCTTTTAATGATCAGTACACAGTAAGACCTTATTTTCTAAATGTTACTCAGTCAGATATGCAATGCAATAGCGGATTATAATACATTACAGTAGTTTGAACGTAGCATTTAACTTTGCAGGGTAAGTCAGGCTAAAACACCAGTATACCACATGTTATTGTAAGGCAACTGGAACAGGGCAATAGCAAAGGTGGTGGGTGGTCCTACTCGGTGTTGACAGGGTTACCTTATCACTCTCTCAGTTACTCACAACATTCCATTATCATATAAATCCAATCTCTGATCCCACTGTTCCATATCGTTTTATAATGTGTTCTTAAATATACCGGTAGTAAGATAGTCTTCCTTATTAAATATCTGCGTAACCAAAACCGTTTGTCCATTTTAACATCCTTCCCTCTCTGAGGCAGCTGACGTTTCGGCTGATGAGTTAATGGGAAAAACCATGGCCACACAGAGATAGAGGAAAGTAGTAACAGACATGGGACACAAGTTGAAGAGCAAATAATCATAAGGTTAACCTGACCGCTACGTCTATTACGTTGCTATAAGTAACACTGACCAGTGTGAACTGTAACTCATCAAACCTTTGTTGAAAACGTTCTCGCTGAAAACGAATAAACTGAATTATCTGTTGTATGGCGCGATAATGCTGATTAGCGTAAGTTGCAATAAAGACAAGTTTGTTTGGTTACTATGCAGATCATCCATTCGGCCAATTTAGTTACTGGTTACCTTTTTCAAAATACGTTGTGCTATAAACGTGTGAATCGCAAATTACACCCTATTGCAGTTATAACTATATAAGGCAAGGTTATATTCCTGATATTGTTATCAGGTGGTGGCGGGTCTCTTGCTGGAGTGAGTGGCAGTAAGTGGCTGAGGCAAGGGGTGGAGGGGGTTGGTTGTATGCAGCGCCGGATTAACCCTGCTGTGGCTTGGTAGGCAATGCAGACGGTTGCCCTGCAACATATAGATCTCTTTTTTTCCGTTATTTCTAATGAAATGTTGCCATGACCTGTAATGGCCTTTTTTGATGGCCTGGTGGGTGATGGCACTTATCTGGACGCCCAAAGCATATATTTATGCCACTCTGGAAGTCTGGATGGCCTGTGACAGGCGGTGGCCTGGCAGGCAGTTGCCCATTATGCCTATACCTGGTAATCCGGCCCTGGTTGTATGGTGTGTGCGGGGTCAGCACACCACGCGGCTCACTCTACTGTTGGCTGTCCTGTGTATGAAATGGACCTTGATACTTATAATACTGTCAGCAGCAATGAATGGCATCTAAATATTGACTGACCTTTGGTAATGCCAGCAACCATTTCATGACCTCGGCTTGACTAGCTTAGGCGGTTTAACCACCAGACAAACTGTCATCCAGTCCCTGTTGCCCAACGGTATCCGATATCATGTATTAAGACATCAGTAACCAAGATAATACTGATCATGTGCTGTACTTATCAGCAACACTTTGCTATTATCACACATGGGGTATTAATAGTAACTAATGGTAATGACCTATAACAGAGTTTGTAAAGTAACAGTGATTATGTCGAGTAAGGGAAGGAGCACACCACCGACCACTACAAACATCTGTCTATAGCTTCCGACTGTTTAATGTTACACACTGACTGGATACAACCGTCAAAATGATAAATTGTATGATTACAGACCTCACTAGCATACGAATATATTACTATACCACCCTGCGTTCAGATCGTGGTGTGAAAATAACTGTACTAAACACTATGTAATGTGTTTTTATTCGTCATCATAACAAAACCATTATTTCCCAAGACAAATGGATGACGGATGAGTGGTTGAGACAATGCGAGTAGGCCATACTCTCTTGCCCTTGGATGTGGGGAGGGTGGAGGGTAGACGAATGAACGGGAACGAGGAAGGGGGCGGGAGGGGTTGAAACTAGGGGTGCGGCGGTGCCACATATACCAACCTGCTCGTCAAGCCGGTCGCTCGATTTTTGTTGGAGACTGTACTAGCTGTTTTTCTGGATTTTTTTTTTCTTTTTCTTTTTTTTTCTGGATCAGTGTTTTTTTCCGCCTTTAAAGGCATGATTATTTCTTATACCTCACTCCTCGTGTTCTCAGATTCCCTCGAAATCAGCTCATATATTCACTTTTTAATGTCTGCATATTTTTTCTTTTTTATTGTCTTTTTTTTTTTTTGTCAAAATAACACGTTTGATGAAATTTTCTCGTCTATTAGTCGAACTCCTTCCACCTTGGTTTGTTATATAGTTCAGTACAGTACTTACTTTGGATACTCTCCTGGCTTTGCAATTTTCCTTTTCTGTACTCGTCATAATTTCTTTGGATGTCACAGGAACACTTTTTAACCTTCCTTTTCCTCCCAGTCCCTGTTTTCCTCCGCGTTATATTTGCCCTGTACTTCTTATCTGCATACACTCCTGTTTCCTCTCTTCCTTGTATTCACAGTCACAAAATTCCCTATTAAGCTGCACAACAAGACGGGCTTTATAATCTCTCATTTTTCCTCTCTAATTCCAGTCCTACCTTCAAAAGAAATCTTCCATTTTGATATATTAGTTTATAATGATCTATTCCCACATTTTGCTTTTCTCGTTTTACCCTCCCCTTTATACTCGTCAGTTTCATTACACCACAAGAACTGACTTGCTGATCTTGCCTTTTTCCCTCCTTACCCTCTTCTTTCGTTGATAAATTACAATGGTACTTTTTATTGACAATATTTTTTTTCTATGCAATTCTCTTTCGTAGTCACAACTTCTTCCATACCACATCAATGGACTTGATATTTTCTGTTTTCCAAATCCACTTACTGCTTCCTTCCTCTACCCTTTTCTACTTTTAAGTTGTTCACAAATTGCTCTTGTACTTTGAATGCTGAGTACTAGGAATAGATAAACAGTAAAACTTGATGCTGATCACAAAGAAGCGCTATGAAAGTGTAGAGCCTCACCAATGTTATTACTGTCAATGGACAACTTATTTAATAAGATGCAACAGAACAAAAATGTGGGCGAAGTTAAGGAAAGAAGAGTACAGTTACGTAATTTTTTATATGCTGTTGCCTCTCCTCCACTTTCCCTTTTATTCTCAGACAGTGTTTTAATACCACAAATAACGTATTGGACATATTCTGCCTTTTCCAGCTCCCTCACCCCCTCCTCTCCTTTTCTGGCTCTGTTTATCTTGACCAATTAGCTCACTAGTGTTTCTTTGTGTACTGGTACTTTTTTCCCTTTTACTCTCCCTTTTGTTTTCAGTCAGTGTCTCTCATGTTTCATGAACGTGTTTGACAATTTCAACCAATATAATTTCTCCTCATCCCTTTCTCTGTAGCTTAGTATTTTCTTAAACTTCATACTTTCACTCTGGCCTTTTTTTTTTTTACGTCACAGTTTTCATAACTACACTAAGAAGCTTTACAGTCTCTCCCTTTCCGCCTAACTATCCCCACCCTTCCTCAGGCTAGTTGCATCTTGATGTATTAGCTCGCAACTTTTTTTTTTTTTTTTCGTTCATTATTTGTCAGTTTCATTCCCTCTGTCACAATTTCATTTTTACTACAGTATTATGTTTGAAAGTCTTAATTTTTCACCTCTCCCAACCATAATCTTCCTCCTTTCGTATCAGTCCGGTTCCTGTTAAACAAAGACACTCCTTTCCTTTTATATTTTCTCTTTACTTACTCTTCCCCCCTCCCCCCCGCTGTTCACCTCAGCATCTTCCCACAACTTCGTCTTACTCCATCATGCCTCCTGCCCCCCAGCTTCCTCTCCTCCACCGCCACCCACCCACCTTCCTTTCACCTTTCATCCATCTTCCAGACCTTCATCTCCATATTTTTTTCTTTCTTTTTAGGTTTACTTATTTTCACTCGTTTTCCAGTTTCATCTGAGACGGTGCATTACTATCCCTTTTCAACCCAAGTTCGTTAAATTTCATCTTAAGGGTGAAAATATATCCTGCTTCTCCAGTCGTATATATTTCTCTACTAATTTTTCTTTATCTCACTTTTATTTTCTACATGGTATTATTATTGTTTTTTAAGACCCTTCTCTCCTCTCTTCTTCCCCCCCTCCTCTCCTTTCATCTTCTCCCTTCTCTCCTCCCTTCTTCCCCCCATCTTCAACTGCAGTCCATCCTCATTCCCTCCATCTCCAACTTGCTCTCCATCTCAAACCGCTTTCACCTAAATTTCCTTCTCGTACTTCATATTCATCCACGTGGTAGCGTTGTGGTCCCATTTCCTCACATCTCTTTCCATTTACAACTTGCCTTACATTTTCTTGCTGCTTCTTGCTTAATCTATTCCTTTTTCAGTATTTGGTTTGTCATATTCACTGTTATAGCGGAACTTCAACTTCTCATCACTTTTCGACTCGCTCTTCACACTTCTCGTCTTTATCTTCCCTTCCATCATCTTCCCACACTTTATGTCTGAGTCGTTCTTTTCTGTTTGCTGCCGTGAAATGTTATCCCTTATGGGTATTTTCTTTCACGTTTGTGCCACCTTCATTGATGGTTTGGTAGGGATTTTCTGGGGTAATCTACGCTTTTCCTCTTTTCTATCACATCTTCTCTTCCATTCCTTCTCTTTCTCCTTCTCTTCCTCAAGCTACTGCTCCTTCTCTGCGTCTTTCCCTTCCAGTTCCTTTTCCTCTCCTCCTTCTCCTCCTCCTCCCATAACATGTTATTTTTTCCTCCTATCAGATTGTCACGTTTGTCGCCGCTCCCATCTCCTCTTCCGACATTTTTTAAAGTTCTCCCCTTAAGGTTTTTGTCGGCAATATTTTCTTTAATTTCTTCATGTTTTTGTGCTCTCTCTCTCTCTCTCTCTCTCTCGTTTCAAAATTTTAGTTTCACCTTTTCCTCCTTGTTTTCCCTTCGCCATTGGTACTTTTTACATACCACGGTTTTATTACTTTCCGTTTTAGTCAGTCAGTCCCTGAGCCTCGTTCGTGTCCAATCCTTCCCCTTCACCGCTTCTCTTATATCATCTTATATTAATACATCTTATCCTATTATTGTTTTCTTGGATTCATTTTTAAAGTTTTCATACTGTTTTCCATGCCTTATTGTCCGTGCCATTTACCGTCTTTCTTTTTTGTTATTGGACCATAAAGTTCATATCTCTTCCTCAGTCTTCTTCTTCCATTACAAAACTTTCCGTTATGATTTTTTCTTTCGTTCTTTTTCCTTATGTTCTTCACTTTCTCATTTTTTTTCCTCTCGTCATTATCACAAATTTTTCTTCGTAAGTGCTCTTCCATTAATTGCATTTTTTTTTTTTTTCGGTTTTCATTGCTTTAATTATTTTTTCCCGTCAGTTCTTGCTTACCTTCCATTCATCTCAGCAGTATCGTCATTCATTTTGTTACCTAATTCTGACGGTAATAAACATCCTCCTCCACTATTTTTAATTGCCTTTTTGCAAACTTCTTGTGTTTTTCTTTATTGCGGTTCATGCCTTCTTTCTTGTGGCGCATCTTCACTCACCCCTTCATTATGTCTTTACACTTTTCTTAATATAATTTCCTGATGTTTCCATCATCATACTTTCTCCTTTCCACATCTCTCTCTGCCTTTCCCACTGCTCCTCCTCTCATGCCCGCCTTCTCTTCCTCCTCCCTTCACTCTTCTGCCCCCTCCATTCCACACCCTTCTCCTCTCCCTGTTACCTCCGTCCCTCCCTCCCTCACACTTCTCTCTATCGTCCTGCTTCCCTCTCACCTCTCTCCATACCCTTCTCTCTCCATTTTCCTTATCATTCTCCTCCTTTTCTCTACCTCACCACTTTACCCCTTGCCTCCCTTTCCTCATTCTTTCCACAGCCCTCTACCCATCCTACCTCCCTCCCCTCTCTCCCTTTCGCCTCTCTTTCTTCTCCCTCTCACTTTTCTTCCCTTTTCCTCTCACCTCTCTTCCCTCTTCATCTCACCTCTCTTCCCTCTTCCTCTCGCCTCTCTTCCCCAGCAGAGCCATCCAGTGGCATTCCTCAGCCATATTAGGAATCGAAGTCAGGGCTTGTTGTGCGTGATCTCCCCCACCCCTCCCCCACTACCATTCCCCACCACTCTTCCCCTTATCCCCTCCTCACACTTCTATTCCCTAGCCCTTCATTACCAGCAAAGAACCGTTCTCTGCCTTGTGTCCCCTTCTTAGGCCCCTCCCTTGATCCTTTACTCCGTATTTTCCTCTCCTTCTCTGTTCTCACTTCTTGGCTCTATTTCTTTTACCTTCACTCTCTCCCTTCTATCTTTCCCTCCTTCCCTGGACTCTCTTACTTATCCATACTCCTTTTCCATCCCGGACTTCCTTGACTATACCCTTCTCTTCCCATTATCCCTTACCTCATACCTTACTCCTTTCTCAGATCCTTCATGTTCACTTCCCCTTCCGTCTCACGTATACCTATCCCATACCCCTTCTCCAGACCCCCACTTCCCCTCTCAGTTTCCACACACTCCCATCTCCTTCACCTCCTCCCTTTCACCTCATTTCCCGCTCTACCCAGTCTTCAAACCCTCTTCCCAGCTTTCCCCCTCCTCTGCTCTCTCGTTTCTGCCTCATCCCAAGAACTCCTCCACTCCTCTACCTTACCTCCTTCCCCTCCCACTCTATCTTACCCTCTTTCCTCTCCCCTACACCTACCCAGTCACCAGAACCCCTCCTTGCATCCCCTCCACCCCCTCCCAAAGCCCCTTCTCCCGTGATTACTCGTTTCATTTCTTTTCCCTCGCAACCATCCTTCCCATCTGAGTAATTTTGTCTCTTGCCACTGTTTTTCACCTTTCCTCTCTCTCTCTCTCTCTCTTTTCCTCCGTTCCTTCATCCTTTTGACTCTATTTTCTCACTTTTCCTCTGTTCCTCCTTCCTTCTGACTCTCTCTCTCTCTCTCTCTCTCTCTCTCTCTCTTACTTTTCCTCCGTTCCTCCTTCCTTCTGACTCTCTCTCTTTTCCCGCTTTTCCTCCGTTCCTCTTTCAGTGACTTCGCTTTATAAATCCATCCTTTTCTTCTTCCTCTTTTCCTTCATTTCTTCCCCTCCATCCTTTTCTTCCTTTCTCCATCAACTCTTCATTTTAGCGACTCATTTTATAGCACCGGTAATTATTAATGTAGGACATGTGGAGAGAATGAAGAAAGAAAGGCTAAGAGGGTGTAGGCTATGTAGGTGAAGTGGAGGGAAGGAGAGGGAGGGGGAGACCGAGGATGAGGTGAAGGGATGGAGTCGAGAGGTATATGAGGGAGGGGGGGAGTGAGTTGGGGGGAGGGCAGTCAACTGGTGGGTGACAGAGCGACTTGAGGCGTTTTGTCTGCGGCCACCCTTTGAGGGATTAGAGAGAGAGAGATAGAATAACTTGGCCCATAAAGTAACGTGTCTTAATCGAGAAGGGAGTCCACTTTAAGCCGAAATAATTACATTTTACTATAAACATAATTTTAATGTTCAGGTATAATTCTTTTTCTCTTTAGATTTTCATTTTTTTTTTTTTTTACTTCCCACCCCAGTCTTTCACAGTTTCTCTCTCTCTCTCTCTCTCTCTCTCTCTCTCTCTCTCTCTCTCTCTCTCTCTAACCATCCCAGTCATACACGTTTTCGTCCTTCTTTCCACTCATGTTTTTTTTCCATTTCATTTTCCTTTCTCACAACCTTATTTCCTTCATACTTTTCGCCTTTCCTTCCACGTTCCGTCTCTCTAATCTCTCTCTCACTTTCCCCTTACCCTTTTTCCCCTTTTCCCTCCCTCTCGCTTTCCCCCTCACGCTGGCCAGAAAGAGTGAGTGGGTAGGCGTCGGGTCAGCCTGAATGAAGCAACCTAGACCGTGGAGCAGCATGAACAAGGGTGAAAGTATGTATTAGTGTGAGATGTAGCAGTGTGAGATGTAGCAGTGAATGTATTAGTGTGAGAGATGTAGCAGTGAATGTATTAGTGTGAGGGATGTAGCAGTGAATGTATTAGTGAGAGATGTAGCAGTGAATGTATTAGTGTGAGAGATGTAGCAGTGAATGTATTAGTGTGTGAGATGTAGCAGTGAATATATTAGTGTGAGAGATGTAGCAGTGAATGTATTAGTGTGAGAGATGTAGCGGTGAATGTATTAGTGTGAGAGATGTAGCAGTGAATGTATTAGTGTGAGAGATGTAGCAGTGAATGTATTAGTGTGAGAGAGGCAGGACACAGTGAATGTATTAATTTGTGTGAGCGGCAGGACAGGGTGAATGATGAAGCCAAACAGTGTGAGTGCGTAAGGTGTGAGTGGGTAAGGTGTGAGTGCGTAAGGTGTGAGTGCGTAAGGTGTGAGTGCGTAAGGTATGAGTGCATAAGGTGTGAGTGCATAAGGTGTAAGTGCGTAAGGTGCGAGTGCATAAGGTGTGAGTGCGTAAGGTGTGAGTGGGTAAGGTGTGAGTGCATAAGGTGTGAGTGGGTAAGGTGTGAGTGCATTAGTTGTGAGTGGGTAAGGTGTGAGTGCATAAGGTGTGAGTGGGTAAGGTGTGAGTGGGTAAGTTGTGAGTGCATAAGATGTGAGTGGGTAAGGTGTGAGTGCATTAGGTGTGAGTGCATAAGGTGTGAGTGGGTAAGGTGTGAGTGGGTAAGGTGCGAGTGCATAAGGTGTCACGCTGTCTTCACGAACTTCCTTGACGTTAAGTTGTGTACAAGACTGATTTCATTTTATTATCACTCATACGCTACCAGACATCAACAAACCAGTGAGCATAGCCATGTGAAAAATACTTTAACATAATATGACGCCTGATTTTTTTTGTTTTTTTATGCAAGGAAGAAGGAACCAAAGGTCAGGAGCCCGCAAACTGTTCCCTCCAAGAATAAAACAAAAAACAAAAGAGAGCCAAATTCAAGATCCGTTCAGTAGCTAAAATCAAGGCCACGTTCTAGTTAAAATTTGCAATGGTCCTTGTGAATATCATCTCTTTTCACACCGAGTAAAATGGGACGTATTGTGACACAGAGGTGGTTTGGCCATGTGGAGAGGATGGAGAGCGAGAGACTAACAAGGGGAATGTATATAAGGTGGAGAGGGGGAGTGGGAGGGGGAGGCCGAGGATGAGATGGAGGGATGGAGTGGTGTTTGAGAGAGGGGGGTGTGAGCTGGGGGAGTCAGTGAAATGGCGGGGGACAGGGCGACATGGAGGCGACTTGCCTGTGGTCACCCTTTACGGGTTTGAGGCGTCTGGCAATAGATAGATAGATACGGCAGACAGATTGTCCGATTCTCACTATGAACTACAGTATATGTGGCAGTGAGAAACAGTGCCCCCAAAACGTGACCTTACGAAATCGATTCTTCTTCCTACAATTTTTAATCTCAGCCTACACGATCAGCCAGTTGACGTCAGAATATCCGAATGTGACATCAGTATGGAGAGAGCGTAAAGGGTGGAGTCAGAGGCAGGGAAGAATGTACTGAGTTCGAACATTATGCGAGTTGTAGGAATGAACGAAAGACTAATCCCAGCAGTGCGATGATGGGTATGCTCTTGTTGTTGGCCAGCGGTGTTATGTAGATAGCCTCTCTCAGTAAGGGAGTTCTGTACGCTGATGCTTTACATATATTCTTATCGTTGCTTCTACTGGATGATTTTAACTCGCTAGAGGACTCCTTATAGTTATGGGGTTATTGCCTAGACCCTTCTAACATATGCTCTTCTCTTAAGTTTAAGGGACTGTAAAACTGGCGTCTACTTTCTCCTGTTTTCCTCCTCATTGTCGGAAGCACATCGTAATTTAGGCTGCAGTTCCATAGGTTGATAAAGACAGGTGGCTAATCAACTAAGTCACCTGACCGGAAGTGGTGGTTCTATCCCGGCAGATGGATGACGTAAACGAAGGATGGCAATTTATCCAGTAAACAACAACTACAGCAAATACACTTACCTGCACATCTATATAACTGTCTATCTATTGCCAGACGCCTTAATCCCGTGAGGGGTGGTCACAGACAAATCGCCTCCATGTCGCCCTGTCCACGCCATTTCACTGCCCTCCTCCCAGCTCACACACCTCTTTCTCATGCGTCTCCATCCCTCCAACTCATCCTCGGCCTCCCCCTCCCTCTCTTCCCCCCCCTCTCTTCCCCTCCACCTCATCCTTGGCCTCCCTCTCCCTCTCTTACCCTCCACCTCATCCTCGGGCTCTCCTTCCCTCTTCCTTTCCACCTCATCCTTGGCCTCCCCCTCCCTCTCTTCCCCTCCGCTTCACTATCATACACTCCTCGTTAGTCTGTCGCTGTCCATCCTCTCCCAGATCATACCGACAAACTCTGCAGTTATCGATTACATTACCTAGGATCATGACGCCTATTGACTCATACACAAACCCATATAACAGCAGTGGTCATAAGTAAGTTAACAGTATCAAAGACAGCATGTACAGGGTGTGAAGAGTATAAGACTAAGAAGGTGATTGAAAGTCGATTGGTTGGAAGAAGAAAAGGAAGACTAAACTGAAAAAGAAGGAGGGTTGGCAGAAGGTCAGATGGAATTGTATTATGTGAGTCTTATTACTTGGGAAGAGTGGCAGTTACTGAGTAGGGACACTGCAATGCCCAGGAGACCTTTTTGTGGAAGCCACTCCCTCACAGGATTCGGTGTCAGGCAATACATAGATACGAAGGTAGCTAAGACACATACGGTAGTAGGCAAATAGAGGTGCATAGTTACACATATCATGATAGGCAGGTAAAGAGAATCAGGGAGAGAGAGAGAGAGAGAGAGAGAGAGCCAGGTAAGGAAAACTAGAGAGAGAGAGAGACAGAGAGAGGGAGCCAGGTAAAGAGAACTGGGTAGAAAGATAGAGCCAGGTAAAGAGATCTTGGTAGAGAGAGAGAGAGATCCAGGTAAAGAGATCTTGGTAGAGAGAACGAGAGATCCAGGTAAAGAGAACTAGGTAGGTAGGTAGAGAGAGAAAGAGAGAGAGAGAGAGAGAGAGAGAGAGAGAGAGAGAGAGAGAGAGAGAGAGAGAGACCGAGGTAAAGAGAACTAAGTAGAGAGAGATAGCCAGGTAAAAAGAACTAGGTAGGTAGAGAGAGAGAGAGAGAGAGAGAGAGAGAGAGAGAGAGACAGGTACAGAGAACTAGGTAGTAGGTAGAGAGAGAGAGAGAGAGAGAGAGGTAAAGGGACAGGCACAGGTAGTTACAGAAGTTTCTCTCAAGGTAATCTAGGCTAAAATCAAGACAGACAAGGCCAGAAATTCAGTCTTGCCTTCCTTGCCTGGGATGGAAAGGCAGACAAGTGGAGGAGGAGACTCGTGTGTGATAAAGTACCTGAGGAGGGGGACGAGGGGTGGGTGAGCGAGGATTCAGTAATGATGATGTTCCTGCCCAGTATGGCTGAATGAAGTGTGTGTTGTGTTGTGAGGGGAAGAAACTGGCAGTGGGTCATGAGAGAGAGAGAGAGAGAGAGAGAGAATCACCTTTCAAACTTAGAGAAATATATCCAGGAGTCGAAGAACAACGTAAAGGAACGAAGGAACTATAAGAATATATTGTATTTTTGGTGCTGTTGAATTATCGTAAAATAAATGGTGATACGAGTGTATTAAAACTGATCTTGGTGAATATACAGGTGTGCAGGAGGCAGGTAGGCGTGCAGGAATGGCCAGACACAAGCATACACAAATGAATGAGACCTGGATAACAAAAATCAATATGTATGAGCAGTGAAGCGAAACCCGCGTATGACCCAGCCTGTGTGGAAATTTAGGTAGGTATTGTCCATGGAAGCAAAATAGAGGAAGACTGAGGTTTGGGTGCACGGGTCTTGTTTATCAATGATCTTCACCAATTTGACAGTAAAAATTAGTCTCCTTTAGGGTTTAATCAGAAGTAGTTTTGCTTCGTCTCTTTCACTTTATAATGTTTTGTTTGTACAGTGTATGATAGCTGTTTGAGTGAAGAGAAAATTATATACAGTACAAAACATAGTATTCATTTTAGTTTGCTTAAGTGCGTGGTTGCTGTATGAATTAAGGCAAAAAGTATAAAGAAGAATACAGTATACACTGATTTGTTTTGTGAAGCACCTGAATTGAAAAAGTGGAAGTACAAGTCTATAGAAAATTTACACCTGAAGAAATACAGTGAAAACCCCATCCCTACTAGTGCGTGTTTCAAATGGTTCGATTTTTCCCCTATATATTCGTCAAACTTAAGATACCTGTGTCTTAGATTGTACATGCATGCTTTGTTATGCTTCTCCCAGTCTCAGAAATGTATGTAAATATGGGTACAGATGCTGAGACCAGTTACAAGGGGGAAAGGGGAGGGTAAGAGGCGGGAAAAACCAGCACCCCTCTGGCCTGAGGTTACGGATGCTGTGACCTAATATAGCCTTAATACAAAACGTGATGTGGTGTGGGGGAAAAATGAGAGACTAGAATGAATGGCACAGGTGTGGGGAGGATAATTAGGATATGCAGTGTGGGAAAATGAGTGTGAGTAGCGTTAGGAGTGAAGATAAGCAGCGTGAGTAAGTAGTAATGTGTGGTGAGTCTGAAACGAGATTAATGAAGGGAAGAGTGAAAGAAAATAATATACCTTGAGGAGGGGAGAGAAGTAGCATAGGCAAGCAGCATGGAGCGGTGTTAAGGGTCTAAATGAATGGTGTGCAAACGCAAAGGCTAACTGAACGAAGGTGAATAAAAAATATAACAACAGAGAGGAAAGGTAAGGGATACTCAAGGGTACGAGAGAGGAAAGGTAGGGGATAAAGGTACGAGAGAGGAAGGTAGGGGATAAAGTTACGAGAGAGGAAAGGTAAGGGATACTCAAAGGTACGAGAGAGGAAAGGTAAGGGATAAGGAAAGTTACAAAGAAGGAAAGGTAAGGGATAATTAAAGGTTTGGACGTAGTGTTGCGGGTCAGAATGAAAGGCATGAACAAGAAGTGATGAAGGAGAACAGAGGGAGAATGTGAGAAATTGAAGAGGTAACCGGTTTTTCTCTAAGTGCTCAGACCTTACATGGTTTCCTGTGGTGAATAAGATTTGCCACTCTGGCAAAAATAGATAAGTCGTCTTGTAAGGTTTAAGCGGTAACCATTAGAAGAGGAGAAGCTGCTCCTATACTGAATAAAGTCACCTGGTGATAGTAAAGGAAAATAACTTAGAATTCTATCGTCTTTGGAGGAATACATTATATTTTTCTACAGACGAGAAAACAGGCGGAATATAATCGTGTCGTAGTGGCAAGAGTAAAATGCACAACTGTCGCTAGAGGGTTAACTCTTAAAGGAGGGGAAGCCACATAAACCGATTAAAATCATAGATGTTAACAAGTGTGAGATAGTTTGACGGAGGAATTTATTGCAGCTTACCCAAATAGTAAGTGGGGGAGGGGGAGTGAGGACTGGCGTGGAATGGTGTACGTGTGAGTGGGTGTGCGTGGAAAAAGTGAATGAGTGGCGTGGGGAGCATAGCCTACGAATGAGTGGTGGTGGTGGGGGTGGTGGGGGACTGAGGGAGTGTTGGCCACCGCTCCGAGTCCCTTGCCAGTTAAGAGGAGGAGGAGGTAGGAGGGACAAAACAGAGAGAGAGAGAGAGAGAGAGAGAGAATGAATGAATGAATGTGGAACCGTAGAACACAGAGAGAGAATGTGGAACCGTAGAACTGGAATAATAATAATAATAATAACAATAATAATAATAATGATAATAATAATAATTAATAATAATAATAATAATAATAATGATAATAATAATAAACGATGGCAATTAAATAAGCCATTGCATATCATCATAACGGAGAGACAGATTGCTGCACCAGGAACATTAAAATTTTGCGAAGCCATTGGGAAACGTGAAAGAATGCCAGCGATGGAAAAATGAGCGAAAAATGACACGTTAAAGCAAGAGGAGAGGCAATCAAGGCTGCAGAGAGGAAAAAAAGAAATATAAACAAGAGACAAGATTTAGGAGTTAAGGCAGTGGACATGAGTGACGATAAGACTGATGGAGACAAGACTATGACAGGGTTAAGTTCCTTTATAAATGCCTTCTTTTATAAGGCCTTGGGTAAACTTCTGGCTGTGGCTGTTCTATATAATGTCTGTCTATCTATTGCCAGACGCCTGAATCCCGTAAGGGTGGCCTTAAGCAAATCGCCTCCATGTCGCCCTGTCCCCCGCCATTTCACTACCCTGCTCCCAGCTCAAACACCCCTCTCCCATATACCTCTCCACTTCATCTTTCCATCTCATCCTTGGCCTCCCCCTCCCTCTCGTCCCCTCCACCTTACTCACATACACTCTCCTCGTCAGTCTCTCGCTTTCCGCGGTGGCGACTTCGCCGGGGGTCTACCCCCCAGAGGCTGTCTAAGAGAAGAGGAGGACAGCATGGGGGCCAAACCACCGCAAACCCCCCCCGGCCCCTCACGGGGCCCGAGTACCTGGGAGTGGCTTCGGTCGCCCAGGCAAGTACCACATCTCCCAACACAACACACACAACACCGTTTTTTCTACACCGAACGTCGATCCGACAGACAAAGGGTTCAGTTCAATGCAACTCCTGCAAGAACTGGACCCATTACACCTGCACAACACTTGCATCCAGGAAACATTACACAAACACCTGGACCTGCTCCTTATGCTCCTTCCCCCCACCCATCAACCCCCCTTCCAATCTTACTCCTATTTCCTTCACACCTCCACAGCCAAACCCATAGACCCTTCCCACACCATCCAGTCCCCCAACTCCTCCCATTCCAACCCATCCTAATCCACCTCAACCCTTACCTCCATCACAACCTCCTCCTACCCCTTCCCTTCCACCCACACCACCTCCCCCCCGTGCTGCAGCAGCCGACACACATCGCACACACAACATAAACATCCTTCAGTTAAACATAGATGGCATAAACACCAAAATACATGAACTCACACACTTCATCAAACAACAGAACATACACATTGCCATCTTACAAGAAACAAAACTACACAGAGCACAGAAAACACCGATATTTCATAACTTCACCACCATTCGACAAGACCGGGCCGATGGCGGTGGCGGTGGACTCATCACCCTGGTACACAAATCCATCAACTTTGCCGATACCAGTGCACACACAAAGTCACTTCTCCCCCCACATGACACCACAACAGAAATACTGTCAATTAAAATACGCACTGGTAACGAATCACACACAACAATCGCTAACACATACATTCCCCCCCAATCGTCCCCCACAGTACCACACAATTACTCTCCACAGATACACCACATCACTAACATACCCATCATCATCCTGGGTGGTGATTTCAACGTAAAGTCGTCGGCCTGGCATGTCAACAATCCTGACACAGACAGAGGGCTGGTACTACAATCCCAGACAGATCATCATTTCATACTAAACAGTCTAGACCAACATACCCATATCCCACACCAAACCCTCTTCTTCCCATCATCTCCAGACATCACCTTCTGCTCCCCAAACCTCGCTCCCACTACATCATGGAGAGTGGTCAAAACCCTAGGTTCTGATCACCTCCCAATCATCATCACTACCAAAACCAGAATCACCCCAGCTGGCCACAAACACACATACACTAATTATAAGAGAGCCAACTGGGAGGCCTTTGTAACTGAAACAGAACAACATTTCGAAACACTAAACAGTACACCCATCACAAACATCAACACCGCTGTTCACACATTCAATACAATCATACAAAACGCAGACAAAAGACATCCCTAAAGGCAACAAAAAGAGACACAACCCCAACTTCACACCAGAAATTCAAGGCCTCATCAGACAATGGGACACACTGCGACACTTCCCAACACCCCATACACAAGATACCATACAACAAATATAAGAATTCAACACTCAGATAAACAGTAAAATATCAGAACAGCAAACACTAAACTGGAAAAATTACCTCCAAACACTTGACCACAAAACAAACATCAGCAAACTTTACAAATCACTAAACAACATCACACTTTCCAACAGCAACACCACACAATCACATGCTGCCATCACAACAACAGACACCATACACTCAAACAAACAACAAGCAAACACTCTCATCAATCACTCTTCACAAGTCAGCCATCTAACCCCCATCCGGAAGACCATAATAAGAGACAGTTCCCCACAGACCCAGACTATGCACCTTTCACTTACAACCAGACGAAGCACATCATTAACAATCTCAAGCACTCATCTGCCTGTGGACCAGACAACATAAGCAACATTCACCTTAAACACCTAGGACCACAAGGCATACAAGCACTCACCAACATATCAAACTACAGCTACTCACACAGCATAATACCCAACATCTGGAAGCATGGCAATTTCATCACTATCCCTAAACCCAACAAAGACCCCACGTTACCCTCCTCACATTGCCCAATCACACTCTTCTGCACCCCCTCTAAAGTCACCGAACGACTGATACTACAACTAGTCACACCTCGCATTCCCCTAGTCCAGTCACAACATGGCTTTAGGCCACTACACTCCACAAACACCCTTCTTACAGACCTTACACAGAGTTTTCGATGGCATAAATTCAGCTAGGCCACCACACAGAACACTCCTAGTCACACCAGACATTAGCAAAGTTTTTGATGCCATCCCCCGCCACAACCTCACAAACAAAATACTCAACACAAACATGCACAGTAACACAAAAGATGGCTGGCAAACTACTTAGCAGGTAGATGTGCACACGTAACATTTGCCGGTCAGTCTTCTAACATCAGAAACTTCACAAACGGCGTCCCCCAAGGATCTGTTTTGTCCCCTACACTCTTTAATCTATACATGCACGACGTACCCACACCCCACACACCACAGATACACATAGCTTCGTATGCAGATGATATAACACTTACATGTACACACCAAAATGCAAACACAGCTGCACACATCATTCAACCTTACCTCAACACACTACACGAATGGTTCACCACAAACAGGCTCAAAATAGCCCCAGCCAAATCTACAGTGACTCTTCTCACAAACTGGACAGCAGAACACAGTCAAATCCCACACCTCACCATAAACAACACTCCCCTACCACACACATACACACACAAAATCCTTGGTGTAACATACAATACGTCAATGTCATTTAAACAACACATCACAAACATTAAAAATAAAATAACACCAAGACTCAATGCTTTGAGGTCACTTGCCCATACAACATTCGGACACAACAAAGAAACCACCACCACAGTATACAAACAATACATACGTTCAGTGATGAATTATGCAAGCCCTGCCTGGGCTTCTAACCTGACTAAAACACACTACAACACTCTACAGACCATACAGAACAAGGCCCTAAAAATAATCACAGGCTGCACAGCTACTTCACCCACAGACCACCTACATCAAGAAACCAAAGTCCTCAAAGTCAAGGATCACCTAGGATATGAGAGGCACCCAGTTTCTTGCTGCAGCCTCCACAAACCCACAACATCCACTACAGTACATGGCAGCACATCCACCCACACCCAGGAACATCAAAACAACACCCAGCACACGATATCATACACAAATACTGTCATCTCTACCCCTTGCCCACCTCAGACCAGCTTCCAGAAGCATATCCACACTCAGATCACTCGCCGCTCCATTCAGTCACTTAAAGACAACACACAGCTGCATGCATGGCCTCCTGACATCCACCCTTCTGAATCCTATCTTCCTCGTGAGGGACAGGGTCCACCTGGCCAGGCTGAGATGTGGGCACCATCCAGCCCTCTTAAGCTACCTGAAGAGGCTGGATGACTCCGTCGCTGATGCCTGTCCAGGATTCAACACAGAACCCCATACTATTAAGCACGTTATGGAAGACTGCATTGCACACAATCACCTACGCCAACAACACAACATACACTCTTTGAGAGCTCTGTGGGAAAACCCGGTCTCGGCCATGGCCTTCCTAAGGGACTCTGGGCTGTTCGGCCAGACTGCCTGGGGAACAGCTACTACTACTACCACCACGTCAATTGTTTCTCCTAACGCTTCCTATCACATCCACATCCACACCACAACGCTCCTTCACTGCTGTATCATGTGTATGTAGATAATTAAGGTGGACTACTGTGTCGGAGAGAGTGTGTGTCCTTTTGTAATATGCCCAGCGCGGTTCACTTCGTCTCCGTCTGCGTCTGTCCTGCCTCCCCCTCATAGCAACCCGAGCCATGAATCTGTGTATATAACCCGCCCTTACACACCACCAGTCTCACCAGTCAACGCAGCACAGTGCACTATCCCTAGCACTGAGTGGGGGGCTACAAACAGACCAGGTTACAAAGATGCAGTAACCTCCTCTCCTCTTCCACGGCGAGGAGAAAGTAGACCACTGCAGAAAACACGAGCACCATGGACAAGCGCACCATTAGCCAGTCACAGTCCCTTTCATATGTGGCCTAATCACATCGATCCTCAATTATTAACGATGATGCAGACCAACATGAGCGGTTATCCAGACATCCTCTTTTAGTCTGCTAGCTATTTAATTTTTTTTGTCATGTTTCTGGCAACTGTTAAAGCCCAAGGTTGAAAGAGAGAAGATATTCGTACTTGTTGGAATTAATAGGAACAGTGATTTTGGTCCTGAGTAAAGATCATCCCTTAAGCAACAGCATAATTGACCTGAGCACCACAGCCAAACAAACCAAATCACGATCCTCTCAAAGAACACAGCACTGATTTCAAAACCACCACTGGTCAACCACACTACCACAGACCTGCCACCAATACACCACCAGTATCATCCACATGTCCATAGAGCAACCAACCGACCACACTAACACAAACCACGACCCTCCTCCGAAAACACCAGCATCACAAACCGACGCCATTACCACGACCAGCGACCAAAACACTAGCCAATATTACCTCGCCCACCCAGCCATATTTCAAAAATGCTACAACCCGACCTCTCCCTGAAATTACTAGTAGTAATGTCACAGATCAACCAGACTACCAAAACTAAGACGAAAACCTAATTACTGTCAAGAATTCACAAGCCAACCGGCACCACCACGGCCATGGCCCTGACCAAAACACTAACCATCTACAGACCCCTCAGTATAGGCACCTCAAGGCAGCGTCACAGCGTCATTTGTTCCAGCATCAGCATATCAGAGTAGCGTCACAACACCTTTAGTTCCAGCAGGAGCATTAAAGCGTCACTCATCATTACCGTAACCGCAGCACAGTATCATAAAAGCGCACCACCATGAGGAACCAAGCGCCGCGGGACTTCACTGAGCAGCTGCTGTACCACCAATCACTGAGCCATTACCAGTCATCAAAGGTACTTGCCTGTGATTCTGGGCCCACTACATGCCAAGGAAAAACTACTGCTTTCTCTCCCAACGCCTGAACATGCTCTATAAACGTCGCGGGAAATATATAAGAGCGTCATAACTGCGTCTTAGTACTGGTTATTGCTCAGCCATGACGAAATAGTCATTAGGCAACCCAGCTCTCCGGGGAAGGAATAATTCAGCAGTTAGGATAAGAACATTACCTAAGAAACTATCGACCGAGGCAGCAGAAACCCACCAGAGAATATCAAAAACACTATTAGCCACACTTGAGAATTTTTTTGTGTATAGGATGACATTATTGCGAAATCACAGTTGTAAATTGCACAAGACTACAGCTGTTTCTGTTTCATTATGGTCGTATTATTAAATCTGGGAGGACGCAGGTGTAGGCATATTGGTTTTAGTGTCTTTTCCAACACTTTTGATGAGAGAGAAACATGTTTAATTTGTCAATGTATACCGTCAGAATTGTTGGCTTGCACACACCTTCATCCCGATATTAACGCTAAGGCTCCTACAAAACACACACACACACACACACACACACACACACACACACACACACACACACACACACACACACACACACACACACACACACACACACACACACACACACACACACACACACACACACACACACACACACACACACACACACACACACACACACACACACACACACACACACACACACACACACACACACACACACACACACACACACACACACACACACACACACACACACACACACACACACACACACACAC